>NW_028270156.1:24293948-24599782 GCF_037043375.1 Chiloscyllium plagiosum
GGGCCTTGACAGAGATCTTTGTATCCTCTTTAGTCATAGGCGAGATCCCAGAAGACTGGAGAATAGCTCATGTTGTTCCTTAGGTCAAGAAGAACAAGAAGGATAATTGAGGAAATTAAACGCTGGTGAGCCTTTAAGGGGACATGATGCCCTAGTGGTATTACCGTTACATTATTAACCCAGAGATCCTTGTAATAATGTTTTAGAGACCTGGATTGGAATCCTACTGTGGCAGATGGTGGAATTTGAATTCAATAAAATGTATGGAATTAAGAGTCTAATGATGACCATGAAACCATGTAAATTATCTGGAAAACCTCACCCATATCATAATATCCTTTAGAGAAAGAACTGCCATCCTTACCTGGACTGGCCTACATATGACTCCAGACCCACAGCCAATGTGGTTGACATTTAGCTGCTGGGCAATAAATGCTGGCCTGGCCAGAAACATCCAGATCTTGTGAATAAATATCTGAATGAAAATAAAAATAGCCTTTAATCGATGGTGGGGAGATTATTGGAGAAGATTGTTCGGGACAGGAGTTACTTGTATTTAGAGAAGAATGGACTTATTCGGGATAGTCAGCATGGCTTTGTGCAAAGGAAGTCTTGAATCACAAACTTGATTGAGTTTTTTGAGGAAGCAATGAGGGTGATTAATAAGGGTAAGGCAGTGGTTGTTGTCTACATGGATTTTACTAAAGCATTTAACACAGTCCCTCATGGTAGGCTGATCCAGAAAATTAACTTGCATGGAAACCATGGTGAGTTGGTAAATTGGATACAACATTTGCTTGGCTATAAACAACAGAGGATAGTTATGGAAAGGTGCTTTTCTGACTGAAGGTCTGTGACCAGTGGTGTTCCACAAGGATCAGTGCTGGGACCTTGGTTGTTTGTAATACTTATAAACAATTTGGATAAAAGTGTTGGTAGTTTGATTAGTAAGTTTGCAGATTACATGAACATTGATGGAGTTGTGGATAGTGATGAAGGATATCAAAGGATGCAGCAGGATATAGATCAGCTAGAAATTTGGGCTGAGAATTGGTAGATGGAGCTTAATCCAGACAAGTGTGAGATGATGCATTTTGGGTGGTCAAATGCAAGAGGAAAATAAACTGTTAGTGGCAAGACCCTGAAGAGCATTGATATACAGAGGAATCTTGGGATCCAAGTCCATAACTCCCTGAAAGTGGCAACAGAAATGGATAAGATGGTAAAGAAGGTACAAGCTATGCTTGCCTTCATTGGTCAGGACATTTAATTCAAAAATTGGCAAGTCATGTTGCAACAATTTAAGACGTTGATCAGGCATATTTGTAGCACTGTGCACAGTTCTGGTTGCCACACTATCGGAAGGATGTGGAGGCTTTGAGAGGGCGCAGAAGAGTTTTACAGGAAGGATTGCAACATTGGGTATGATGTTCTTGGCCTCTTTCTAAATGTCTATCCATCCACTTTGCCTCAAACCACCACAGTTTTACCAGCAGTAAGGGATTGTCAGGTGACCGACCCATCAACAAATGACACCCCCAATCAACAATCGATGCGATATTAGTGTCAAATGTCCAGTCTGGCTGAATTCAACAGATGGGCAGATGGACTGTCTCTAGTATGGGCCCCCAACTGTATGGCCCCAGCTTTTCTCACCTACCAAGCACCCTTAATAGGGCCTGCCATCCTGGCCCCTATAATATCCCAAAATCACCCAAGGCCTGGCTGTGTCACTAGTGTCTGGGACCACTGCAGTCCCAGCAATAGCCACCACTTCTGTTGGCAATGTTGGAACTAACTGAAAACTAACAGCTATTTCATTGGCTGCAACTCCAGAAGACATGACTTCCTCCCCAATAGAGGTGGAATAATTGCCTCAAGAATGACCACAATGTTAGTGAAATGGGGGAGGGGATTGTTTTCCAGTCTCCCACCCCAAGCAAATCCCAGTCCCTACCATACAGTTCTTTAGAGTGAAGTGAATAGTCACAACCAAAAAAAAACTGTGACAAGAGTTTCATTTATTTTTTAATTTTGGAGAGTGAAAGAATTTTGCAAGTGCTAATGATAAACTTCTCAAGTCACTGGAATAAGTGAATAATCGCATTGGAAATAAATCACATTTTTCTAAAATTGAGGTCTTTAAAATTATGGAAGGGTTTAATATTGTACCTGGAGAGAAGATGTTTCCATTTGTGAAGAAGATCAGAACAGGGACCATGAATT
This sequence comes from Chiloscyllium plagiosum, assembly GCF_037043375.1. NCBI lineage: Eukaryota > Metazoa > Chordata > Chondrichthyes > Orectolobiformes > Hemiscylliidae > Chiloscyllium > Chiloscyllium plagiosum. The sequence continues at coordinate 24,296,175 of NW_028270156.1, forward strand.
AATACCAAATCCTTGTTAACAGCAGGAGCTAGGGGCACAGACCTCCTGTGAATAACACAAAAATGCAGGTAGCACTATAATAAAGATCTTCTATCTGCCATGAAGGACTGCATGATCCATCAGACCTGTCAATTTTGAAAAAAAATCGAGTCAGGGCTGACCTTGTGAATACATAAATCTGTGGGTGGCAAATCTGTGTATAACAAGGAGTGAGTGTTGAGGAAATCTAAAAAATAAAACTGAAAATACTCAGCACGTCAGGCAGTATATGTAAAGAGAAAAATAGGGTTAATCAATAAGCTCAATAGGGAATTCAGGGAAAAAATATTACTTAGTGAATGATGAGAATATGAAATTTGCTAACACAAGGAGTAGCTGAGGTGATTGCATGTATTCATTTAAGGAGAATCGAGGTAAGTATCATAGAATCCCCACAGTGTGATCAAATCCACACCGACCCTCCGAACAGTAACTCACCCAGACCCACTCTCTACATTATGCACCTAACATATACATCCTTAAACACTGTTGAAAATGTAGCATGGCCAATTCACCTAACTTGCACATCTTTGGACTGTGGGAGGAAACCGGAGCACCTGGATGATTTATTTATTTATTTTTTATTTATTCATGGGATGAGGGCATCACTGGCTAGATCAGCATTTATTGCCCATCCCTCATTGACTCTTACCTGCCCTCTGGACAATCACATTGCCATGGATCTGGAGTCACTTGTAGGTCAGACCAGGTAAGAATGGCAGATTCCTTCCTTAAAGGACAGTAGTGAGTCAGATGGGTTTTTCCTGACAATTCACAATGAATTCATGGTTATCATCAGACTCTTAATTCCAGATTTTCATTGAATTCAAATTGTAAGAAATGCAAATAAAACAGATTTTATTTCTGTTCCTCTGGGACTCAAAACATACAAGGAGTAGGCAGGAAAGTGGGGCAGAAGTTAAAGATTGGTCATCAACAAAGTGAAGGGAGTAAAGGTTCAATGGGCTGCATATTCTACTCCTGGTCTTATTTCTTATGCTCTGATATTCTTGTAACAGAAAGAGATAGAACGTTCTGTTGATGGGTTTTAGAATAAGTAGACAGTGAGGAGGCTCGAATGGATCATAAACATCAACCAAATGACCTATCGCTTTGCTGTAAAGTTCTGTGATTCAAAGCAGGGCTCATGTTTTGATCTATGGTATAGTCCTATGATTAGTGCCACTCCTGTATCTTTCCCTGCACAACGAAATTTCAATTGTAACTGATGAGAAAGCTATTGAGTTGGAGCCTTCTACAGAAGCAGGACTTTATCTTGTGATTTACCTGCTTTTTGCAGCACACTAGTGTCATATTTGACTAAATGCTGCATAAAATGTTTTGCCAACAAAGTGCAGAAAACTGGAACTGGTTAAACTTGAAACCGTGTCCTGTTCTGAGGATTTGAAATTTCTCTTACGCAATGTCCTATCTTGAGCATGGTGCAGAAAATGTTCCCACACCATGAAACTCAATACATCAGCCTCTCTACTGTTAGTAAGATTCTTTTCTCAAGCAATTCAAAAGAAACACTTTCAGAAGCTCTGAGCAAAGTAGCACCATTGTTAAAACTGAGTTGCAGTATTAAAACGTGATCCTTATGATTTAATACTCAAGGACCCTTTTCATCAGTTACTATACATGACATTACCCTTCATTTACAATAGGCTTCCAATCTCATGGTGGATTAAGTAGTTCCTGAATTAATCAAGTAAGATTTAGAATTCAATGGTGATCTTGCTCAGCTCTTCCGCTGACACAAAAACAGTGTTCTTGTTAATATTCTGTAACTTGGTTTGTGAAATATGACATATGTAAAGATAGCTTAATCTGTCTCAAATGTACTGTAAATTATTTATTTATAGGAACAACCCTGCAGTAATGAAGAAATAAAGGCATAACTATCTTCGAATTTTAACATTTGTTACTGCTCTATGGTTGGTTCTGTCATCTCTCAGTCAGAATGTTGTGGGTTGGAATGCCATTATAGAGATAGAAGCATAAAATCTAGGCTGACGCTCCTACTGCAGTGCTGAGGGAGTACTACCCTTTAGAAAGTACCTTCTCTCAGATTGATAATTGCATAAATTAAGATTAAGTGTATATACATTTGCAATTTTCCACTTTGTGAATAAATCTAAACAAAATAAAGATTGACTTCTGTTCCCATCCTTCACCAAGGGCTGTGAGAGTTTGACATGGCAGCATAGGCTGGCACCTATAGGCAAAGACTGAAAATTAAGATAATTTTTTAAGGCAGAAGGTGTTTGTGAAGGATATTTTAAAGCGAGTGAAACGTGTTTGGCTATGATTGCGTACCATGTTCTTTTTGACCAGTGGAAGAACAAAGTAGACATGATGTGGACAAGGGTTACATTCCTGTCAAAGAGAATGTAAGTATAAAGAAAGCAAATTTCAAAATGAAGTATTCTGTGAGCTGAATGCTGGTTAGTTGGACGCTGAGGAAGGTTTTAATCTTCATTACCAGCACAGTGATCTATTGGATGCCCACAAGAAATGAACAGACTGATCAATTTTGATTGGATAGCCATTCCATGGACTCTGACTGACAGTATAAAAATTGAAGAAATTACTGAAATGTATTGTCCAGTATTTGTATTTATATTGCTGGATTGTGCTAAGATGTCACATTTGGAAGTATCCTTGGTCTTAACTGGGGTTTGGTTCATAAAAAGAGGATCTCCTTTGGAGCAGGTATTTCCTGCAGCCCAGATGGTGCAGATGTAACCTTCTGTGGTGAGATAAAGGATGGAGAACTTATTGATTGTAACATTTCAAGATAGAGTGCTAGAGTCATTGAGTCATACAGCACTGAAACAGACCCTTCGGTCCAACTGTCCATGCCAACCAAATTTCACAAACTAAACTAGTCCGATTTGCCTGCATTTGGCTTCCATCCCCCTAAACCTTTCCTATTCATGCACTGTCCCAATGTCTTTTAAATGTTGGAATTGTACACATCTCTACCTCTTCCTCTGGCAGTTTTATTCATTTTAAGACCTTCAGCACCTCTTTTCTGTAAGTGAACTGTTTTAAAGACATCACTATTTATGTCCCCAATTTCCCTAGATCCTATGTCTTTCCCTACTGATACAAAGTATTTGTTCAGCATCTCCTGTGGTTCCAGTCATAGTCAGCCTTATGGATCTATAAGGGGCCCCATAGTCTCCCTAATTGCTCTTTTTCCCTTAATGTACTTGTAGAATCTCTTTGGATTCTCCTTAATTTTATGTGCTAAAGCTTTCTCATATCCCCTTTTTGCCTTCCTGATTTCCCTGTTAAGTATGCTCCTACTCCCTCAATAATCATCATCAAGGGATTCACTTGATCCTAACTGTCCACACCTGACATATGCCTCCTTCTTTTCCTTGACCAGAGACTAAATATCTCGACTCATCCAGTGTTCTCTATTCCTACCAATCTTGCCCTTCATTCTAACAGGAACATACCATCTCTGAACTCTCATTATCTCATTTTGATTTGCTTTACTTTACTTGCAAACAGCTTATCCCAGTCAACTTTTGTAGCTTCCTGTCTAACACCATCAAACTTGGCCTTGTTCCACTTTGGAACTTCAACTTTTATACAAGGTCAATGCTTTTCCATATCTATTTTAAAACTATTAGATTTGTGGTAACTGGTCCTAAACTGCTCGCTAATTAACACCTCAGTCACTTGCCCTACCTTATTGAAGGTTGAGTTTCACTCTTTCTCTAGTAGATACATTTACATATTGTAAAAGCAAATTTTCTTCATAGCACTTAACAAATTCCTCCCCATCCAAGGCCTGTGGCGCAATGGCAATCCCAGTCTTTGTTTGGAAAGTTAAAATCCATTACTTTACAACCCTATTAATCTTACAAACGTCTGAGATCTCTCTACATAATTGCTCCTCAATCTCCAACTGACTATTTGAGGGCCTATAGTATGAGCCTAGTAAGGTGATCATCCTTTTCTCATTTCTGAGTTCCACTCATATAGCTTCATTGGACGATCTCCCAGGAATATCCCTTCTAAGAAGGCAATGACGTTTTCCCTAATCAAAAACACAACTCCCTCTCCTTCTATCCTTCCAATTGTATCTATACCCCGGAAGATTAGGCTGCTGGCCTCAGACATGTTTCTGTAATAGCTAGATATCACAGTCTCTGTTCCCATCAATGCTCTCAGTTGATCTGCCTCTTGCATTGAAATAAGTTCAATTTAGTTAATCAGTCTTACCTTGTTCTCTGCCATGCTCTTGCCTGCTTTGTCTATTTAACTTGTTCCCTTTAACTTCTGAATCAGTCTCAACTTTCTCTTTTTTCTCACTACTGCTTGTGATCCCCAATACCACCCCGCACACTATCTCCCACCCCCCACCAACTTCCATAGTAGTTAAAGCTTCCTGAATAGCACTAGCAAATCTCTCCACCATGACATTGGTCCCCCGCCAGTTCAGCTGTAACCTCTCATTATCTCATTATCTGTGGGTGGCACGGTGGCACAGTGGCTAGCACTGCTGCCTCACAGCGTCAGATACCCGGGTTCAATTCCCGTCTCAGGTAACTCTGTGTGGAGTTTGCATATTCTCCCCATGTCTGCGTGGGTTTCCTCCGGGTACTCCGGTTTCCTCCCACAATCCAAAAATGTGCAGGTTAGGTGAATTGCCCATGCTAAATTGCCTGTAGTGTTAGATGAAGGGGTAAATGTAGGGGAATGGGTCTGGGTGGGTTGCGCTGCGGCGGGTCGGTGTGGACTTGTTGGGCCAAAGGGCCTGTTTCCACACTGTAAGTAATCTAATCTAATCTAATCTAATCTAATCTAATCTAATCTAATCTAATCTAATCTAATCTAATCTCTCCCTCTTGTACAAGTCATTTCTGCCCGAGAAGAGATCCCAAAAATCCAAAACTCTGAATCTCTGTTCTCCACACCATCTCCTCAGCCACACATTCATCTGCCCTATCCTCTTATTCCCATTCTCACCAGCAAACGGTACCTGAAGAATTCCACAGATTACTACTCTTGAGGTCTTGCGTAGGAAAGGTTTATAGGAATATGGGCCAGGTGCTGGCAGGTGGGACAGGATTGGGTTGGGATATCTGGTTGGCATGGACACGTTGGACCAAAGGGTCTGTTTCGTCTTGTACATCTCTATGATTCTATGACTTCTGCCTCACTTCCTATATTCACTACACAGGACCTTATCTCCTTCTCTACTTATGTTGTTGTATCAACTGCTCTGGCTGCTCATGCTCTCCTTTGAGAATTTGCTGGAAACATCCTTGACCCTGGCACCAGGAAGGCAACACACCATCCTGAAGTCTCACTCACAGCGGTAGAAAATACCATATATACTTGTGTATAAGTTGAGTTTTGAAGACCATTTTGTAAGCTGAAATTAGGGGGTCGACTTATACATAAGGTATTGTTTTCAAGGGGATAAAATGCATGCCTGACATGAGTCAAAAAATGGACAAACAAGAGCCAGATCTCTATATAAAATGTTAAACAACAAAAGGAAAAAGAATTATAGCCATTATTGAATTTGGGGGAGTTTACAATAAGTTCAGAGCACAACTGTATGCGATACCTATTCTAAGAAACTGAGGCAACAGAGGGAAGACAAGGTCGAGGGCTGCCATAGGTACATAGATATTTGCATACACAGGTCAAATATACGTAAATATTATATAAATAAATATATGTTACACACACACACCCACACACATTGATATATATCAACACTCAATTTAACGATTTGAAAGCACAACAATATAGTGGTGTACATAACATGTGATGATGCAGGTGTTGCATTTGAATAAAAAATGTGCAAATGCCCTTTAAGGCTGCATATATGGTCAGGAAGAGACTCCTGAAAAACTAGGGTGGACCTATGCATGAGCTATATGAAAAATACCAGATTTTTTTGCCAAAAATAAGAAGTCGGCTTATACATACAATCAACCAATACATGAGTATATACAGTAAGAGCCCAGTTCACCACAGTGGCAAGGCTGGTTCACATAAAACAATTCATATCAGGTGTTGGAGGGTATCACCCCTTTTGGTAGATTAAAATAGTCCCTTCACAGAAAGAACATAAAAGCTAAAGAAGTAGACAATCCAACAAGTCTCTGTCACTCAATATGATCATGGCCACTGAGTTTTGGTATCCAAATCCAGGAGGTACAACCTATCTAAATCTACCCTATCATGTCCCTTCAAAATCTTGCACATTTCAATGAGATCACCTCTAATTCTTTTAAACTCCATTGAGTATGATTCCAATTTACTCAGTCTTTCATCATATGACAGTATTTTGATTCCAGGAATCAATTTAGTGATTCAATGATAGATATTGGCTGACCATTATCTTGAGTCAAAATATGTGGCTCTGGAAAAGCACAGCAGGTCAGGCAGCATCTGAAGAGAATGACAGTCGGCGTTTAGGGCATAAGCTAGAACCCACTGCTTCTAAAATTCTTCCTGTCTCTGGTTATCTGGCCTGTAAATCTCAGGTTTACCCCTGCACTTTTTCTAACAGATTGGTGCAATTCTCCAGTCTTCTGGCACCACTCCAGGAAGAGGACAATCAATAAGGCCTTCCCTCTTTCAGAATACCTGGATATATTCACATCCAGATTCTGTCAATTTCTGGTAATATTTTCAATTTCCTCACAACCCTCTGGAGAGGGTATTGTCTGCTTTAGAAATGTACAGCCATCAACGTGTTCTGGTCCTCACCTCTGTCAAGTCAGAGATATACAGTGTGGGACACAGGATGCTGAAGGTGCAATGGGAGGACCCAAAGGACCAGCCAGCTGGCAGCACCACTGAGGGACGGGAGCCATTGTCGGGGCAGATGAAAAATGCAATGATTTCTCAAAATGTAAGTACTTTCAAAAGGCTAAAGAGTGGCAAATAAGTAGGTAGCCCTTGAAGTGGGAGGGCCTTTGTATAATGAGGGATTCCTTCCACAAGAAGTACTAATACCATGACTGTTCCTGTTTCACCTTGATACAAGAAGTCAACCAGTAACTTCTCGAACTAGAAGAGATTCTTGTATTGAACAAGAAGCAGTTTATTGCATGTAAGCAATGAGTTACAGACCGCAGTGACACGATGGACATTGGCACAGAGACTATGACCTGGATGTTAGTTTTTACTCCTCAAAGATTCTAAGTTGTCTTCCCCACAAGTACATGTGACATCATCATCGTGGGTTGTGAATGCCTCAGTATGAATCCTTTCAGATCCATTCACAATATACCACACATGAAGTTACACAGTTTGGCAAGTATTGTCCAGAATTAAAGCACCTTGGTGTTACATAGTACAAATAATGAAGGACAAAAATTAAATGGGAAGAATGGAGAAGGTGGGGTCATTTTAGGGCAAACACTCCAGGTAAATTTTCAGGCCATACCTACCTGATCACAGCTGTAACCTCAGACCAACCCACCCTGCCTTACAATGATAATTTGGTCACTGGGATCAGTTTTTAAAGTGTCACCCCTGGATGATAACATTTCCCCTCAAATTAATGTAAACAACTAATCTAAGTCTATGCTTCATGGCTACAGATCTCTCAGCCAAGGGGAATAGAGCTTTTCCATCCACTTTATCTCAACTCTTCATTAATTTCAATTTGATCTTGTCGCAGTCCCCTCTATTCCAAAGAAAACAACCACAACTTGTTCATTCCCTCCCTCTGCAACTTGTTCTCATGCTGTCAAATCTTTTGTTTACAGGCTGAACATTTCTCAGGGAAAGGGAACCAGGGGAGCTCTCAACAGGACACTTGCAGCAATCAGTGATCATGAGGAAAATGCAGATATAATATTGCCTGTCAAATATTATTTGCTCTTGAAATAACTGTGCAGAGGCCAGTATCCCATCCCCAGGGCACCCTTTATTTACATGTGCACAATACGCTGGCTATGACCAGCCAGTTCAGAGTCAGTCCTCTGAACTGAGGTGATTCTAAATTCCCTGTTTACATTGGTCGGCCAGGGATCCCAGATAGGCCCAGGTTAACAACTCCAATCAACGACCTTGTAGTCCACTTGCTTCCAATCACTACAGCTCTGAATTTAAGAACCAAGAGGTATTTTTTGAATGTGTTCATGAAGTATGACCATTGCTGGCTGGGCCAATATTTATTGACCATTGCTTTGGAGAAGATAGTGATGATCTGCTCCTGCATAAGCATAGCAACAGTACTGTTAAGGAGAGATCCAGCGATAATGGAGGAACAGCAGGATAATTTCAAGTCAGGATGATGTGCAAGTCAGAATGGAACTTGCAAGTAGTGCTTCCAAGCTGCCCTTTTCATTCTATGTAGTATAGGTCAAGAGTTTAGAATGTGATCAGAAGAGGCTGGGTGATTTCCTACAGTGCATCTTGGTACACACTGTGCTTCAGTGGTGAAGGGATTGAATATTTGATGTGGCGCCAATAAAGTGAGCATCTCTGTCCTGCTTTGTCACGTTCCTTTAATGATGTTGGAGCTACATTCATCCAAGCAAGTGTGGAGCATTCCATCACACTCCTGACTCATGCCTTGTAGATGGTGGACAGGCTTTGAGGAGTCAGGAGGTGAGTCACTTGCTGCAAGATTCTTAGCCTTGGATGTGCTCTTGTAACCATGGTGGATAGTCCAGTTTTGTTTCAGGTCAATCGCATGCCCAGGATGTTGAAAGTGGGGGATTCAGCAAAGGCAATGCCATTGACTGTCATGGGAGATGGTTTGATTCTGTTTTGTTGGAAATGGCCATTGCCTGGCAGTTGTATGTTAATGATGATTCTTTGAAATGTTCACCACCACTCTGATTTGCATGCTGGTATCAACCATTTGTGCTTGCTTTAGTTTTTGAAATAATTACCTCAGAAACAATTGTTTTACTGAAACATCTGATACTTACAATTCATGTGACTCTAAGTTAAGCCATAAAAGATGATATGTAAGGACCGACTTGGGATTGGCACAGCACTGTCAGTGATTATAGGCAGAATTGGCTGAGTTGTCAAAACATCTTCAAAAATATGAGGAAGGAAAGCAAAATAATATTCTAGGATCAACCCTCTTGTTGAAGTTAATAACCTGCTGTTGTAATTCACTGGCAGTGTCTTGAAGAGCTGCCCCTTTAAAGGCTGCTAGCAGATCTCTGTGTGACATGCCAACTGGTAAAGTCAGAATCTCAATACACTATTCCTCACAGCCATTGTGCAATAAGCAAATGAAAGATAATGCCTGACAGAAAACCATCCTCATTTCTGAAAGATACACAGCTGGATCCCTTAGGAAAGGTCAGAGTGTGACAGGAAGAGATAATGTTTGATTTAACACTACAGTATGTTTGCAAATCAACACCAAAAAAAGCCACTGCTGATGCACGTTTCATGGTCTTGTGTACATTTCATGGCCCTGTGTACATTTCGGATTCAATCCCATGGTTTCCAAACCGAGAAATGAGAAGAAAAGAGGGAAACAAATGTTATTATCTTTCCTTGACTTTCAAAAGCTTTTGAAATGCTAACCTGGTGAGACTGTCTTTTATTGACAAGTCTCTTCATTTTCCAGTGGCTTTCATGATTATTATACTATTATATTGATTTTTGAGTGGATGAGTCCATTCAATATTGTCTTGCTTATGTGTGGGCTTTGTGATAAAAGTAAATAGTGCTTACTGAAACTGTAGATCCTGGCCTAGACTTCTCTAACTAAGTTGTTCAAACCTAGGCTATAGGAAATAAGTGAGCATTTGACCTTGTGCTGTGTTTTAAACCCCACAATTCATCTACCATTGACAATACTTGCTTTCATCTCCCCAAAATTGCTCCACTCCAAAAAATCCTCTTGCTGTTGAACAGCAAGTGGATCGGAGTTTCCTCTTCTATGGAAACATCATATGAACTGGTCACTGAATTCCCATAAATCATTCAAAATGTTTTCTGAAAATTCAATTCATCTGTACTTCACCCGTCCAAAACTTATATTTATAATGTATAAAATTGCACGAAATAAGATTATAAAAACACATATCTCAAAAAATGGCTACATTTACTCAAAGATTTGCTGTTTGTAACTTTTATTGTTTTTACTTAAAGCCTTAGGCAATCTTAAAAATCGTGAATTGGAGTTAATATTTTTTGCCAGATCTCAGATTCTGTAAAAAGAATTAGGAGTGTGCACTAAAAGTAAGTGTTGTATACCTAATTTCCTAGGATATATCAGTTCTGACCAGTGAGCTGTAATGATGAAATATTTTTCCTTATCATCCAGCACTTTATACTCTGTTATTTTTCTTCAAATCAGTTTCAAAGTTCAATTGAAGGACAAGCTCGTAATACAAAGTACAATAAAAACAGAAAATGCTGGAAATACTCAAAGACACGCAAGATCAGTGATGAGAAGCAGTTAATGTTTCACATCGCTGCTGTCTAACCAGCCAGCATCCACAGAATCGTGCTGTTGTGTTGATAGAAATGTTTTTATATGGGTGAAAGAAATAATGATGAGAAAACAAAACTTGATAAACTACACAACTTTTGTTCAGTGTTCAATAAACTTCATAAAAAGACATGATACAGAGAAATTTCATAAAAAAATATTATACTAAGGGACATGAGGAGACTGAGAAGGGTATAGGATGGAGGGCATGAGAGAGAGGCATGGTGAGTGAGTATGGTTTTAAGAGCCAGCATTTAACTTTCAAAAGAATGTTAACTTTCAAAGCTAACCAATTCTACCACTTGGAAAGTATTAACAACTAGAAAAGGTTAATATTGATTACTGCTATCCCTGTAACATGTGGGAAGATTGATAAGAGAAACAGTGGAAGATAAACGCCCAGTGAGAAGATGGAGTAATTTGTACCTCTGCTGGTGCTGTTATTTCTCATTTGTCATCCTAACAAAAAAATAGTTTCTCATTGCAGAAAACATCTCTTATAATCAGATATTAAATCTTTATGGTATCTGACTATCTCACTTCCACCTTTCCCCATATTATTGTTTGTGGGTTTCTGAATCTTGAGTTAATCTCATGGGGGAGATTTGTAATATCAATGGAATATCAATATTATTGAGTGGCAGGCAGACAAATTCAAAACATAATTATTCATGATAGAATTGAACTGCATTAGAAAAGTGTAAGTAGAACATAGTAAGTCTAAATGAGACTAGGAAAGTTTGGGGACCACATGAGCAGAGAACAAGTTGTGTGTCATGATTCAGAGAATTACCATAAAGGGAACATTGAAAATCTCCAAAATGACCTTAGGGAGAATCTCAGACCTTGTCAGACAACTTAATATGGAAGCCACCCTCAGGAGCAGGAACCATCAAGATGTAACATACAAAACAACACAGAATGAGCCAGACTTTTTCTGTAAGGGTAATAATGACTGAAAAGTGTTCATTATTCATGTACCAATCATTCACTAACTTGTAGCCAGGAAGAGATGCATGTCAATTGTGAATCATCACAAATTGCAAAGAATAACAGGTTGCCCTTAACCTTGTGATCTTCATGAAGTTGCTGCATTGTACATTATTTGTCCATTAAACTCACCACAAAACAAAAATTAACTCTGGTAGTTAACAAAACAAGTATCCTTTTAATGATGGCATAATTATAAACATCTGTCAATCACCTTCTCAGCCCGAAGCAAAGAATTATATTTGCATTTTCATTCCTTAATATTGTGAATTAGGTGATTTTTAAGAAGGCTTCTTTTTAAAAAAGAAATTTGATTCTTTTCTTACTTATTATTTCTAGCTTTTCTCTTTCTCTCTTGCTGTCTTTCCTAATCTAATCTTTCTTCATCTTTCATTAATTCTCTTTCTGAACTTGATTTATTATTGATTTCACTCTCCATCTATTCATTCCTCAAGCCTTTTAATCTTATTTACTAAGGAAATAGATTGCTGCTGCTGTCATCACAAGGTACCGCGTACGCTGTTGCCACTTTACATTCTATTATCAGCTTGCATTTCCATCAATGTAAATGGCAAGAATTGCACAAACCGTTCATTCTAATTGGACAGACTGAGTTGCACTTCTCCAGTAAAAGAAAATCAATTAATAGTTTCATAAACCATGTAATGCTCCCTTTTTCTTTGCTTTAGATGCTTTCTGTTGCTACTTAAATGCTGTACATTGTGATTCTCCATCTTTATAATTCCACATGAATTTTAAAATATTTCGCCAACTTGCAATCATACAACGTACTCTGCAGGGATTTATTCCATTAATCATATAAAAATATAACAGTCACTTTTATCAAAACTTTTCTTTGTCTGTTATTGAAAGACTATGTCATCATAAATTCCTGTCTACAATTCCTCTCTACAAAACAAGATGAATCGATATGGAAATAGTGCTGCTTAATCCTTCCCAAAAATATATTTCAGGAATATTTATTCAAAGGAAATTTGTTGCTAGTTTTGTTCCAGACAGTTTGGGGATGGAAAGGCTGCTGAGTATTGTCATTGGTGTATCTGAGAGTGTAGAACTGTGGATTTTGTCTAAAAATGTATGGGGATAATTTTGACTGAGCTCTGAAAACACACAAGATCATGCCCAATTAGTTTTATAACTCACCAAATATCACCCTCCCCCTTCGTTGTGATAGTGAGTATGATAGTGGGTATGTGTAAAGCCCTTTTCAATTTTCCTCATTTATAGTTTAGGTCAAAATTACTTCCAAATTTCCCAAATTATAACTACAATTCAAAAGACTTTAAGTACTTTGGAAAGGTTGAGCTTGTTAAAGGTGCTATATAAATACAGCTTTTCATTCAAATGCTGCCCATTTTCACTTATTCATTCTCAGTGACATCTACTATTCCTCAGGAGAGAAAAGAAGAAGAAAATCCCTTACCCGGTCTCCCCAGTCCTTCTCCAGGATTTAAGCACAAACCTTCAGTCTTGAGGGAGTGCTGTCTGTAGAGTGGTGTTATCTTTTAGATGTAATGTTGAATTAAGGGTATCGCATGGATGTTAAAAATCCCTTTGAAGGAGCACAGAGGTTATCCCTTTTGCCCTGTTTTACCCTCCAATCAACATCACTTAAACAGTGTATCCAAAACTTCTGTTGGTGGGAGTTTGTTCACTTGTTCACGACACTGCAAAAATACATCTTTAGCAGTAAAGCATTTGGAGATAACTTGCCCTCATGAAAAGTGCTGCATAAAAGTTTTTCGTTTCTTCATCCCTCTCTGTCCATCTCTAATGTCTTCTGTTCTTTACCTTCTCTCCACTGCACATCGAAAATTAAGATCTTACCATTTATGTAGTCACATTATTCACGGGTTCATATCCCTCATAATCCATTTCCTGTGAAGAAAATATCTGATTTATATTTATGTAGCAACATTTAGATTACAACCTCAGAACAATCAAAATATTGTGCAGACAGTGAAGTATCTTTGAAGTGCAGTCACTATTGTGTGGCAAACACAGCAGTCACATTTTGCACAAGATCCCTGAAACAGTCATGAGATCAATTCCATTCAAACACCATGCATGGCACAGTGGTTCAGTGGTTATCACTGCTGCCTTTGAGCATCAGGGATCAGAGTTTGATTCCAGCCTCAGGTGCTTATCTTTGTGGAGTTTGCACATTCTCCCTGTGAATGTGTGAGTTTCTGCTGGGTGCTCCAGTTGCCTCCCACAGTCCAAAGATGTGCAGGTCAGGTGGATTGGCCATGCTAAATTGTCCGTAGTATCCGGGAATGTGCAGGCTAGATGGATTAGCCATGGGAAATCTGGTAATAGGGCAGGAGGTTGGGTTTGGGTGGGATTATCCTCAGATTTGGTGGGCCAAATGGCTTCTTTCCATACTGCAGGGATTCTATGAACTGTATTTCTGTGATGACAGTCTGTTTACCAGGCCAATGTTTAAGAAGGGCATCAGGAATAATCCAGGAAATTATAGGCTGGTGAGCCTTGCATCAGTGGTAGGTAAGATTCTTAGGGATTTACTCATATTTGGACAAGGATAGACTTATTAGGGATAGAAAGCACCGCTTTGTGCAGGGAAGGTGTTGACTTGCAACTTTGTTTGAGTTTTTTAAGAAAGCAACAAAAATGATTGATAAGGGTAGGGCAGTGGATATTGTTACATGGACTTTATTTTTTTTTAAACCACCACCAGGAAGATAGGAAAACACCCGAGTGGCCAGTGACAAACACTGCCCTTCACATCAAATGGCAATGCTGTGTGATCAAAACAGTGAAGGGGAGGGCAGGGATTAAATCAAAATAGAGTTGGAGGGGGAAATAATGCACTCCACTCCCTGCGGCGCCCACCTCTCCCGGAACAACTCCAGGGTGTCGGTGGACACCGCGTGCTCCTTCTCCAAGGACACCCAGGCCCTTACGTAACCGCGGAAGAGGGCAGGCAGTCAGCCCTAACGACCCCCTCCACGGCCCGCTGCCTGGACCTGTTGATGGCCAGTTTGACCAGGCCCAGGAGCAGACCCATGAGAGGTCTTCAGATCTGCCCTCCCTCCTCGGTACCGGGTACCCAAAGATCAGGAGCGTGGGCCTGAAGTGCAGCCAAAAACAGAGGAGGAGGTTTTTGAGAAAAATCAAAAAGAGAGTGCAAATGCCCACACCCAATATATACATGGTCCACGGACTCCACAGCCCCACAAAACAAGCAGTTGGGCTGGGAGTCCGTGAACCACCGCAATCTGCGGTTGCAGGGGACTGCTGCGTGCAGCACCCTCCACCCCAGATCCCCGAGAGAAAGGGACAGGACTCCCGCGTAGAGAGCCCTCCACTGGGGATCCCCACTGCCCAGTGGCAAATGGGCACGCCAAGGTGTGTCCGGATGGTGGATGAGGGAGAAGAGGTGGACGGTGTGCAGCAGCAGTCTATGTAGGGCCTGCCTTTTTACCCTCTGGAAGGGAACATAATTAAAATTCCGGAGGCGGCTCAGGTTGTGGGGAACAGGCTCCCGGGGGAAGTACGGGACCTTGGGGCCAATGTGAAATTCTGTCCGGGCTGGGGTGAGTGCGGACGGGATCCCACCGCACACCTGAGCGTCCTCCAACTGGTGCACAATGTCGGGTCCGAACACTGCCGTTTTAAGGTGTCGGATGGCGGTGGCCACGTACTGGACGTCTACCGCTGCTCTGCTTGCAATGTCCTGTGGCAGTGTCCAGCCCAGGCCCCCGGCACCCAGCACGTCCCCGACCCTGGTCACCCTCGCCGCCACGGCCCTCCCCTCCGACAGCCACTCGAACCCGCAAGTACAGAGGTGCGGAATCCTGAGCAACGGCTCCCTGACGACAGCCGCTACTCCAGCCGGAGGGTAGGCGCGACGTGATTCGACCATGTTCCAAACAGTGATCAGGTCCTGGTAAAAGACAGGCAGCGTCTTGAGGGCGACCTCCAAACCATCACGGTCGACAAACAGGAGCTGCGTGTCGTAGTTGAGGTTACGCACCTGGCGGAAAAAATATGTCGCCAAGGCGCACCACCTAGGAGGAGGCTCGACGTAAAGGTATCGCTGCAAGGTCTGAAGGCGGAACGTCGCGACCTGGGTGCGGACGCACACCAGCGACTGACCGCCCTCCTCAATAGGGAGCCTCAGAACCTGCGTGGCGACCCAGTGCATCTTTTTGTCCCAGAAGAAGTCGACCAACGTTCTCTGGATGTCAGCGACAAAGCCAGGAGGAGGGACCAAAGTGACCAGCCAATACCACAGCATGGCGGCCACCAGCTGGTTTATGACCAGCACTCGACTCCTGTAAGATAGCACTCGGAGCAGTCCTGTCCAGCGGCCTAGGCCAGCCGAGACTTTGGCCTCCAGCTCCTGCCATTGGCCGGCCAGGATTCCTCAGCTGGGCTGAGGTAGACCCCCAGGTAGAGGAGATGGGTGGTACTCCAGCTGAACCCCCGTAACTCCTCCGGCAGAGAGTCCACCCGCCACGGACCGACCAGTAGTCCGGAACATTTGGCCCAGTTGATCCTGGCGGAAGACGCTGCCGAGTACACGGCCTGGCACTCGCGCATCCTCCCCAGGTCAGCCTGGTCGGTGAAAGTGAGGAGCACGTCGTCGGCGTAGGCCGAGAGGACCACCCCCGTGCCCGCGCCGCGCAGAACCAGCCCCGACAACCTCCTCCGCAAGAGGCGCAGGAAAGGCTCCACGCACAGGGAATACAGCAGGCCGGACAGGGGGCAGCCTTGATGCACTCCTCTACCGAAGCGAAGGGGCGCCGTCAGGGACCCGTTAACTTTAACCAGACACACTGCGGCGGCGTACAAAAGTCGGATCCGGGCAACGAACTGTCCCCCGAACCCGAATGCCCACAGAGTCCCGAGCAGGTACTCGTGATCGACCCTGTCGAATGCCTTCTCCTGGTCGAGAGACAGGAAGGCGCTCGGCAGACCAGCCCGTCGACAGAAATGAATCAGGTCCCGGACCAGGTGGACGTTGTCGTGTATCCTCCGGCCCGGGACCGTGTAGGACTGGTCTGGGTGAATCATGTGAGCCAGCACGGAAGCCAGGCAAGAAGACAACACCCTGGCCAAGATTTTGTAGTGCTGAGGAGGGAGACCGGATGCCAGTTCTTCAGAGAACGAAGGTCCCCCTTCTTTGGCAGCAGGACGATGACCGCCCTGCGCCAAGAAAGGGGCAGCTCTCCGGCATTTAGACACTTCCCCAGGACCTGTGCATAGTCGCTCCCCAGGACGTCCCAGAATGCCCTGAAGAACTCCACAGTCAGCCTGTCCAGCCCTGAGGACTTGCCCCTCGAGAGCCGGTCGAAGGCGCCGGTCAGCTCCTCTAAAGTGACGGGAGCGTCGAGCCTTCCGGCGTCCTCCGGGCTGAGCTGCGGCAGGTCCTCCCACAGAACTCTGCGAGCATCCTCGCTGGACGGATCCGGAGAGAACAGAGCCGTGTAATAGTTTCGGACGTGGGCCCTGATGCCCTCCGGATCCGAGGCGAGGGACCCGTCGTCGGCCAGCAGCACAAGGAGCTGCTGACGGGTGCCACGCCTTTTTTCCAGTGAGTAGAAGAAGGGGGAGCCGCGGTCCAGGTCCTGGAGGAGCTGGATCTGCGACCTCACATACGCACCCCGAGCCCCAACGAGCCACAGGTCCCGGAGCGCGGCCTTCTTCTCTTCGTATGCCCCGCGCAGGGCCGGGTCCGCGTTGGGCTGACCGAGGCGTGACTCCAGGTCGAGCATCTCCCTCTCCAACTCCCCGATCCTGGATATCCGCCTCTTCGTCGACCCCCTCGCGTACTCCTGACAGAAGACAAGGATGTGAGCATTGCCCACGTCCCACCATAGCCTCAGGGAGGGGAAGCTTCCCCGCTTCCTTCTCCAGACGGCCCAGAAACGACGAAACGAGTCCCGGAACCGCTTGTCCTCCAGCAGCAGGTTGTTAAAGTGCCAGTACGCAGAGCCGAGCCTGGCGCCGAACGGAAGGAGTTCCGCCCACACCAGATGATGGTCCGTGCACGACACCTGCCACTTGGAGGCCTTCGGAAAACAGGACGTGTACGCAAAACATACAGGCGGTCGATTCTGGACGCTCCGACCCCAGGCCTCACGAAGGTGAAGGTGATGGAGTCGGGATGGAGATTCCGCCAGGCGTCCACCAGGTCGAAGAACTTGACCAAGTCCCCCAACCTCTTCCCCGACGCGCAGCCAGTGTGGGCACCGCCGTGGTCCCTGCCCTCGAGGACGCAGTTAAAATCTCCCCCGAGGACGACGCACTGGTTCTCGTCGATGGAAGCGAGATGAGCGGACACTTCTTCAAAGAAGCTCGCTTGCCTCGGCCCGGCCAGGGGAGCGTAGACGTTCACAAGTGAAGCACCGCGCCCCCCAGTCGAACCGTCAGGTGAAGCAAACGGCCTGGCACTGGCTCCCTGACCCCCAAGATCTCCGGCTGAAAATGTGGGGCCAACAGGATAGCCACCCTACCAGATCTGAGGGTGAGGTGACTCATGTAGACCACCCCTCGCCACTCCAGGAGCCAGTTGGCTTCATCTCCTGGGGTAGTGTGGGTTTCTTGCAGGAAGCACACCGCATACCTCCCGTCCCGAAGGACCGAGGGTCTGGAATCTGCGCTGTGACTCCCTGCTGCCGTTGATGTTGAGGCTGGCTATAGTCGTCTCCATGTCGGAAGCTTTGTGCAACCACCACCAGTACAATTAACAAACCTGTATATATATTTACAGGGAGGACAAGGGAGGGGCACTGAAGTCCCTCGCCCTCACCAGGAGCGCCCCTAGAAGGTTCCTGACTCGCTTTCGCTCGTTAGCGTCGAGCCCAGGCGCTTGGCGAGCAGCATGGGCTGACCAGTACACTTTCTCAAATGAGCTCCAGCGGTCGAGCGCCAGTTGGGCTGTATCCCGGCGACCCAGAGTTTCCTCAACAAATTCCCGGAGTTCCTCGAGGGGGATGAGGAGGAGATCAGTGGGGGGCACCTGGGACTCAAATGTCACTGCAGACGGAGTCCGAGTCGTCCCTGGTGTCCGCCACCGATCCCGAACCCTCCTCCGGGAGGTCGCCCTTGGTCACCGACCCCTCCCCCACCGAGGGGATGGGGGCTGGTCCGGCGCCGCCAACCGGCCTCAAACCCCCACTGACCCAACCCCCAGGGTCACCGGCAGTACCTTCCTCGGCACACCCCTTCTCAGAACACCCCGAGTTCGGGTCGTCGGGCGGCAGAGGCTCGGGGCCCCGCTCCTCTCCCGACACCGGGACGCCTGGCTCCTCAGGGAAAAGGTCATCCCCCAGGGTCAAGGCCCCCAGAAAAACAGTCTGGGAGGGAGGAGCGAGGATAACACCCTCCTCCCCTCGACGACCCAGCAGAGAGTCCTCCATTGTCGCCCGCACCACAGCCCTCGTGGTTATTAAGGTCCTCCCCAGGGGCCAGAGGAGTCAAGGCAGCAGGAGGCCCTGCTGTAGCCCCTGGGGGTTTTGGTAAGTCAGGCCACGGTGCAGGACAGTTGTGGGGCACCGTTGGTTTGTCCCCTGGAGAGGGGCAGTGCCACCAGCACACTGCTGGAGTGTCTCTCCCCTCCAGGGGCCAGTACCTCTGCCCCAGAGAGACCGGGGGGAATTTATAGGCCTTCTCCTCCCCGCCCGCCTCGGTGATCATGGGGCCCGAGGTCCCTCCCCCAGCCTTTCCCGGAATACAAATGGCTGGGGGAAGACAGGGGGTGTGGCCAGGGCCAGCCATGTCACTTCCTGTCCTGCCCCTGGTTTATCGGGTGAGGGTGAGGGTGAGGGTGAGGGTGAGGGTGAGGGTGAGGGTGAGGGTGAGGGTGAGGGTGAGGGTGGCAGGGCCCCAGGGCCCGGTTCCTGGAGACACGGTCGCTGCAGGAGGTGGAGCAGCGGTGGTTTCCCCCAGGTTAGTGCCAGGTCGTGGCTGGGTTGGGCAGGGCTTGGGCTCAGGTGCCCCCGGGTGAGGTGTTGCAGTGCCAGGGGCAGGCGTTGAATCCCAAGGGGTTTCTCTATTGGGGTGTGGGGTCAGTGGGGTCAGTGGGGTTAGGATCAGATACGGGTTTGGGGGTTTGAAGGTCAGGGTTCCCGCGCCGGGGCGACGCTGGCACGGCCGCAGGGGCATTGTCGTGCTGGGGCAGGGCAGTTCGTGGGCTAGATGTCGGGGAAGGGTTAGGGTGGTCTCCCCGTGGGCAGACTTGACGCGTCGCGTCTTCTTCCGCGCCTTCTGGCTGGCCGGACGCTCACCCCCCTCCCTGCCAGAGGCTGAAGTATTGGAAGCCTCTGGCTTCGGTGCCGGGGCTGGAGATGTTGACTTCGAGGGAGGGGGAGTGTGTGCGGCGGCACCACCATCAGCCATTGGCACGGGCTGGGCAGCCTTCTGGGTGGGGCAGTTTTTCCTTATGTGCCCCACCTCGTGGCACAGGTCGCACCGCACGCCGTCCGCCGTCCAGAAGGCGCGGTAGGCCACGCCCTCGTGGAGGATGGTAAAATTGCCCTCGGTGACGTCCTCCCGGGCCAGGCAAATAAATACCTGGCGTCAGAAGGAGTAGATGTGTCTGAGGGCAGGGTCCTTCACACCGAGCAGGAGCGGCTGGACCCCTGAACGGATTTCCCCCAAGGTGTTGAGGTGGGGGAGAAGGAGCTCGCTGGCAATGAAGGGCAGGACGTTAGAGATCACGACCCTCTGGGCGGTAACCTCCAGAGGGTCGACGGGCAGATGTGTCCCGCCCACAGTGAGCCCCCTCTCCACAGCCAGGTGGACCGCCTGCTCAGTCTTCAGGAAAAATACGGCCTTCCCGTACATCCGGGCCGCAGCGACAATGGCCAGTGGGCCGACCACACTAGCCATGGCCTTGCTGCAGGCCTCGATGGACATGTTAGAGTGGGGATAGGCCTTGACCCCCAGGCGTTTGGTCAGGTGCCTGAAGGGGGTTGACGTCGCAGCCGGGGTTGGGACAGCCGAGCCCAAGGCAGCGGCTACCCCGGCGTAGGTGCGGCTGGGCCCCGCGACCTTCAGGCTCGCCATACTCTGCTGCTGGACGTTGGCAGGCCCCAGGCAGCAGCGGCGGAGGTGGGCCTCCGGTTGTAGAGAGGGGTCAAGGCGAGTCCCAGGCAGCGGTGGAGGAGGCAGGCCTCGGGCGAGTCCTAGGTTGGCCCTCGGTCACGGCGGTGGGGGCAGACCTGTTGGGGAGGGTCCCCAAGGCAAGTCCCAGGCAGCCCCACAATTGAGTCCCAGGCAGTAGTGGTGGAGGGGCCCAAGGCGAGTGGAGGCAAGCCTCAGGCAAGTCTTAGGTAGGCCTTTGGTCGCAGCGGTGAGGGGGCAGACCTGTTGGGGAGGGTCCCCAAGGTAAGTCCCAGGCAGCCCCAAAATTGAGTCCCAGGCAGCAGTCGTGGAGGTCCTGGGGAGGGGCCAAAGGCGAGTCCCAGGCAGCGGTGGTGGAGGCAGGCCTCAGGCACCAGCAGCGGTGGAGGCAGGCCTCTGGCAAGTCCTGGGCAGGCCTTTGGTCACAGCGGTGAGGGGGCAGACCTGTTGGGGAAGGTCCCCAAGGCAAGTCCCAGGCGGCCCCAAAATTGAGTCCCAGGCAGCAGCAGTGGAGGTGGGCCTCTGGCAGTGGTGGAGGTCCTGGGAGGGGCCCCAAGGCAAGTCCCAGGCAGCAGCAGTGAGGTAGGCCCCAAGCAGCAACAGCTGAGGCGTGTCTGGATGGGGTCACAGAGACCAGCAGTGGGAGTGCTGGTTTTCCTTCCTTCCTTCCTCTCTCTTCCTCTCTCTTCCTCTCTCTTCCTCTCTCTTCCTCTCTCTTCCTCTCTCTTCCTCTCTCTTCCTCTCTCTCTCTCACCTGGTCCAGGGATAGTCCCCTTCAAGGGGAGTCCTTGCACATACACTCACAATAGGCAAACACCCGAATGGCCAGTGACAAACACTGCCCTTCACATCAGAGGGCAGTGCTGTGTGATCAAAAACAGTGAGGGGGAGGGTAGGGACTAAATCAAAATAGAGTTGGAGGGAGAAATGATGCACTCCACTCCCTGCGGCGCCCACCTCTCCCTGAACAACTCAGGGGGTTGGTGGATACCGCGTGCTCCTTCTCCAAGGACACCCGGGAGGGACTCCTGTTATTTTTTTCTTCTTTTTTTCTTTTTTCCTTTACCCCCACACTACCACCTAAGTGTGATAGTGCTTATTTTATCCCCAGCACCCATGGTGTGTGTGTGCAGGTGTGAGACACAGTGAAAGACACAAAGTGCACGAATCTTTATTCGAATTCCACCACCAGGAAGATAGGAAAACACCCGGGTGGCCAGTGACAAACACTGCCCTTCACATCAAAGGGCAGTGCTGTGTGATCAAAACAGTGAGGGGGAGGGTAGGGACTAAATCAAAATAGAGTTGGAGGGAGAAATGATGCACTCCACTCCCTGCGGCGCCCACCTCTCACTGAACAACTCCAGGGTGTTGGTCGACACCGCGTGCTCCTTCTCCAAGGACACCCGGGCTCTAACGTAACCGCGGAAGAGGGGCAGGCAGTCGGCCCTAACGACCCCCTCCACGGCCCACTGCCTCGACCTGTTGATGGCCAGTTTGACCAGGCCCAGGAGCAGACCCACAAGGAGGTCTTCGGACCTGCCCTCCCTCCTCCGTACCGGGTGCCCAAAGATCAGGAGCGTGGGTCTGAAGTGCAGCCAGAAACAGAGGAGAAGGTTTTTCAGGAAATCAAAAAGGGAGTGCAAACGCCCACACCCAATATATACATGGTCCACGGACTCCACAGCGCCATAGAACAAGCAGTTGGGCTGGGAGTCCGTGAACCACCGCAATCTGCTGTTGCAGGGGACTGCTGCGTGCAGCACCCTTCACCCCAGATCCCCGAGAGAAAGGTGGAGGACTCCCGCATAGAGAGCCCTCCACTGGGGATCCCAGATCTTCTGTTTTTTTTTCTTTTTTTTTCTCTTTCTTTTTTAACCCCCACACTACCGCCTAAGTGTGGTAGTGCTTATTATTTCCCCAGCACCCATGGTGTGGGTATGCAGGTGTGAGACACAGTGAAAGACACAAAGTGCACGAATCTTTATTCAAGTTCCACCACGAGGAAGATAGGAAAACACTCGAATGGCCAGTGACAAGCAGTGCCCTTCACATCAAAGGGCAGTGCTGTGTGATCAAAACAGTGAAGGGGAGGGTAGGGACTAAATCAAAATAGAGTTGGAGGGAGAAATGATGCACTCCACTCCCTGCGGCGCCAACCTCTCCCTGAACAACTCCAGGGTGTTGGTGGATACCGCGTGCTCCTTCTCCAAGGACACCCGGGAGGGACTCCTGTTTTTTTTTTCTTTTTTTTTTCTTTTTTTTTTCTTCTTTTTTTCTTTTTTTTTATTAACCCCGACACTACCGCTTAACTGCGGTAGTGCTTAACGCTTCTGTTTATTTTTATTTTTTTTTTCCTTTAACCCCCACACTACCACCTAACTGCGGTAGTGCTTATTATTTTTTTTCCCCCAGCACCCATTGTGTGTGTGTGCAGGTGTGAGACACAGTGAAAGACACAAAGTGCACCAATCTTTATTCAATTTCCACCACCAGGAAGATAGGAAAACACCCGGGTGGCCAGTGACAAACACTGCCCTTCACATCAAAGGGCAGTGCTGTGTGATCAAAACAGTGAAGGGGAGGGTAGGGACTAAATCAAAATAGAGTTGGAGGGAGAAATGATGCACTCCACTCCCTGCGGCGCCCACCTCTCCCTGAACAACTCCAGGGTGTTGGTGGATACCGCGTGCTCCTTCTCCAAGGACACCCGGGAGGGACTCCTGTTTTTTTTTTTTCTTTTTTGTTTTTTTTTTCTTGTTTTATAAAACCCCCACACTACCACCTAAGTTCGGTAGTGCTTATTTTATCCCCAGCACCCATGGTGTGTGGATGTAGGTGTGAGACACAGTGAAAGACACAAAGTGCACCAATCTTTATTCAAGTTCCACCACGAGGAAGATAGGAAAACACTCGAATGGCCAGTGACAAGCAGTGCCCTTCACATCAAAGGGCAGTGCTGTGTGATCAAAACAGTGAAGGGGAGGGTAGGGACTAAATCAAAATAGAGTTGGAGGGAGAAATGATGCACTCCACTCCCTGCGGCGCCAACCTCTCCCTGAACAACTCCAGGGTGTTGGTGGATACCGCGTGCTCCTTCTCCAAGGACACCCGGGAGGGACTCCTGTTTTTTTTTCTTTTTTTTTCTTCTTTTTTTCTTCTTTTTTTCTTTTTTTTTTATTAACCCCGACACTACCGCTTAACTGCGGTAGTGCTTAACGCTTCTGTTTATTTTTATTTATTTTTTTTTCCTTTAACCCCCACACTACCACCTAACTGCGGTAGTGCTTATTATTTTTTTTCCCCCAGCACCCATTGTGTGTGTGTGCAGGTGTGAGACACCGTGAAAGACACAAAGTGCACCAATCTTTATTCAATTTCCACCACCAGGAAGATAGGAAAACACCCGGGTGGCCAGTGACAAACACTGCCCTTCACATCAAAGGGCAGTGCTGTGTGATCAAAACAGTGAAGGGGAGGGTAGGGACTAAATCAAAATAGAGTTGGAGGGAGAAATGATGCACTCCACTCCCTGCGGCGCCCACCTCTCCCTGAACAACTCCAGGGTGTTGGTGGATACCGCGTGCTCCTTCTCCAAGGACACCCGGGAGGGACTCCTGTTTTTCTCTGACAGTCAGGGCTTCCTGATTGGACCAGATTAACATCTCAATCAGGGAACTCTTTGATTTATTGCCAATTGTACCTACATACAGTGAAAAGCTTTGTTTATGAGCAGTACAGGCAGATCATTGTAAGAAAGGATATCCGGAGTGTACTGCACAGTCATCTCAAACAGATCCAAGCATCAGAACCTTATCTTCAGCAAACCCATCATCGGTTCAATGATAGCCCTGGTTGAAAAACTGGCCGGACTGCATACATAGCTGGCCTCAGTCAGGGATCTGTGTAATGGACTCAGCAGCAGTGGATGCAGGGAGTGGCCCTTGTCTCTCAGTAATTACCTTTGTAAGGTCCTTGAAATGAATAAGGAACATGTCCTCAAGGATCTATACATCTTGGCCGTTCCCACGGTTCCTGGCATAAACTTTCAAGATGCCATCCTGATGATCACAGGTGGTAAGAATATAAGAAATAGGAACAGGGGTAGGCCGTTTGTCCCTCGAGCCCACAGTAGAATCGTGGCTGATCTGATATTCATAATATCTACTTTCTTGCCCTTTCCCTATAATGCTTGATTCCCACTTTATTGATAAATAATATATTTATCTCAGCCTTAAGTATACATAAGGACTTGCCCTACTGCTGTCTGTAGTAAGGAGTTCCAAAGACTCTCAATCCTTCAAGAGAATAAATTCCTCCTCATGTCAGTCTTAAATTGACACCCATTTATTGTGCTACTTAAGAATCGTACATGTTTTAATAAGATCACCTCTCATTCTCCAAAACTTCAGTGAGTGGAGTCCTAATCTATTTAGCCTTTGATTATTAAAACAATCATTCCAGATGAAGGAACATTGATGGAAGGGAACCCATCTGTTGATGAAGTCAGCTCTGCCATGTTGTCACTCTCAGTGTTAAGTGTATACAATGTATTAAGCCCTGCATCCTGGGGGAAGCCAACCATGCTGGCAAAGCCTACTGCCTGGGCTGCAGCACTGAGCTTGGCATAGGCAAATCTGAAGATATAGTGTGATCTGGCAAAGCCTTGACACACATGTGAGTTGAGGATTGTGAGGTCCTACTCAAGTTCCCAATGGATCCTTGGAAGTAGACAATTGCATAAAAATTTAGCTCTGCTAAGACCTTGATAGCCCCAAGAGGTTGACTGACTATTCTCAAGTCCCTCAGCCGACATCAGATAGTGCCTTTGATTTGTTGTGCTGGGAACATGAAGACTGACACTAAGAGTTTCTATAAGTAATTGAAGAGAAGGAGATCAATGAAGACAAATGTAGGTCCTTTACAGGTAGAAACAGGGGAATGTATAATAGGGGACAAAGAAATGGCTGAGCAACTGCCTACATACTTTGGTTCTGTCTTGACAAAAGAGGACACGAATCAGGTTCCAGAAATGTCAGAGAATGCAAAATTTAGTGAGAGGGAAGAACTGGGGGAGATCAATATTCGTGGAGAAAAAAATGGTGCTGGGAAAATTGAGGCGATTGAAGTCAGATAAATCCCCAGGGCCTGATACATCTCAGAGTACTTACGGAAGGGGCTGTACAAATAGTGGATGCATTGGTGGTCATCTTCCAGGATTTTACAGACTCTGGAAGAGTCCCTGCAGATTGTAGGGTTGGTAATGTTACTCCAATATTCAAAAATGGAGATAGGGAGAAACCAGAGAATTATAGATCAGAATGCCTAACATCAGTAGTGGGGAAAATTCTTGAATCCATTATCAAGGACTTTATAATGGAGCATTTAGAAAGCAGTGGCAGGATCAGTCAGAGTCAGCATGGATTTATGAAGGGGAAATCATGCTTTACAAATCTGTTGGAGTTCTATGAAGATGTAAGGAGTAAAGTTCAAAAGGGTGCGCCAGTCGATGTGACATTCTTGAACTTGCAGAAAGTGTTTTACAAAGTCCCGGATGAGAGATTATTGTGCAAGATTAAAATGCATGGGATCAGGGGAAATGTGTTGAGATGGATAGAAAACTGGTTGGCAGAGAGGAAACAGAGTAGGAATTAATGGATCCTTTTCAAACTGGCAGGCAGTAATTTGTAGGGTGCCTCAGAGATCAGTTATCAGACCCCAGCTATTCACATTAAATATTAATGATTTGGATGAATGAACAAAATGTAACATCTCAAAGCTTGTAGATGATACCAAGTTGGGTGGGAGGGTGAACTGTGACAAGATGGAGACAATCCTTCAGTATGATCTGGACAGGTTGGGTGATTGGGCAAATCAATGGCAGATGCAGTATCATTTGGATAAGTGCAAGGTTATTCACTTTGGAAGCAAAAACAGGAAGATGGATTACTACCTGAATGGCTGCAAACTGGGAGAGGGGAGTGTGCAACGGGACCTGGGTGTCTTTGTGCACCAGTCGCTGAAATTAAGCATGCAGGTGAAGCCGGTAGTAGAGAAGACAAATGGTATATTGGCCTTCATTGCAAGAGGTTTTGAGTACAGGAGCAGGGATGTGTTGTTGCAGTTATACAGGGCCTCGGTGAGACCACACCTAGAATATTGTGTGTCGTTTTAGTCTCCTTTTCTGAGGAAGGATGCTGTTGTTTTCGATGGAGTGCAGAGAAGGTTAACCAGGCTGATTCCAGGGATGGCAGGACTGACGTATGAGGAGAGATTGACCAGGTTAGGATAATTTTCACTGGAGTTTAGATAAGTGAGGGGGATCACGTAGAAACTTGTAAAATTCTAACAGGACTAAACAGGGTAGATGCAGGGAGGACATTCCCAATGGTGAGCATGTCCAGAACCAGGGGTCACAGTCTGGGGATTCGGAGTGGACCATTTAGGAGGGAGATGAGGAGACATTTCTTCACCCAAAGAGTGGTGAGCCTGTGGAATTCATTACCACAGAAAGTAGTCGATACCAAAACATTGAATATATTCAAGAGGTGGCTAGATATAGCACTTGGAGCAAGTGAGATCAAAGGTTATGTAGAGAAAGCATAATTGAGTTGGGTGATCAGCCATAATCGTGATGAATGGTGGAGCAGGCTCGAAAGGCCGAATAGCCTCCTCCCGCTCCTATCTTCTATGTTTCTATGACCCCCTGACTGAACACTGCATTGGTTGTTTTGTCGAAGACTATCCAAAAATCTTTGAGACAGGGACATTTGATAGAAGCAGAATGCAGTGTGTTTGTCACAAAAGCTACTGGCACATGTTGCCAGTGTAACATTGATGTGGCAAGTGCTGCACAACAACATGTCTACCTCCTTGATTGATTACTACTAACAGCCATGGCAAGCTGCCTGGCTTTGTGTCTGCACTTATCAGCAAAACAGAAGTCCCATGGTTCTGAACGAGGGGCAGATTGCAAAAAGGGAAAGCAAGACCTGGCATCCAAGAAGGCACAAAATGAGTGAAACCTAAGACAGCAACTGAGGAACCCTGAGGTACATACTGGTCAAATCCATGGGGTGGGTGTTTATCTCTCCATGCAAAGTCTCCTGACAGCAGCATTATAACCTAAGGTGCTGGTATGCTCCAACGTACAGCAATAATGTGGAGGATGTATTGTAAGTAGGTCAGAGATGTGCCAGGAGGATACAGATTGGCTGCTACATATCCATTGCCAATCTCATTGACAAGGGCAGGAGCCATCACTGCCCCGGAGTGTCCTCTAAAATGCTGGGCACTGCCAATCAGAGGAGCAATTGTGAGTTAGAACGACCTGGAACCTGCCCTGAATTTCAGGTTAAGAATTATTGTCATCTAGTTAACATGCAACATGTGCGAAAATCAGAAAATATGTCTATATGAGGAGTGATTAGAGATTAATGAGACATAAATGCATCCAAATAAGTCTCATGCCACTCACTAGTGAATTTCTCAGCTTGCAGAGCAAAACATGGTTGCAGAATCAGACTTTTTCTCCTTGATGTTGAGAATTTCATTTCTGCAGATCTCACCATATTTTCCCAACTGACCTGTCATTGTCCATGCTGGAAAGATCCTGCCCTTTATCCAATTCCAGGATGAAGGTGACATAAACCCCAAGGAAGAAAGGCATATACTCACTGATCAGATCAGCCAGCCCTCCTGTCACAACAAGAAGCTAAAAAGTAATGAAATCTGAATTAGTCCATTAGCTCAAGATTTTCAAATTGGATGTCAGTTCACCTGTTAAGTAAAATGAGCTTCACATTGCTCCCATATATCTCTAACGAAAATGTTTTGATAGTAGCCACAGTTACATTGTAGAGAATGCTGCAAGACCACAACAAAGGAAGTTATATTATCCAGATAATTAATTTTATTGAAGTGAAGACATGATGGAGAACTCCATTGCTTTGCTTTGAAAGAATGCCATGGAATTCAGGTAGATGGTTCTTTGGCCATTTGAAAGATGACATATATAACAGTGTGGTGTTCCTATAGTCCTGTACTGGAGAGTTAGTTTTTGAGCTCAGCTTTCTGCTGTGAGATTAGAATCCCACAACCTCCAGGGGGAGAGGTTGAGACAACGTGAATATCTTGCAGTCATGTCATGGTGGCATCAGATAGATCAAATCAGAAATAAATTCGAAGGTCCATCACACAACTCTGAAAGAACAATTCTATCTCTTTAACAATAATCAGATTGTGAGCAACATTCCCTCCAATTTTCTTTGGACACATGATCTATCTAAGTGCATGGCCATTTAAATTACTTTACATGGCCACAATTGCATAGTAATTTAAATGTTCCAAATTATTCTCAGGCTACACAGGGAATCGTGGGCTGATGTTGGCTTCACAGCTTAGAGGGAACTTTGGTTGTGCCCTATCTGCTGATTTATTTTTAAAAGTGTTAAACCAAGCCTCGGATAATCCAACGGAAGAAACAGTTTGTTTGCTTCAAACTGAATCACCAAATTGCTCTTAAAAACTATTTATTTTAAGGGTAGTGCCAGTAAAATAAGATTTAGTTCACACGGAGGAGCTGATTCAGCCTGAAATTGATGCATTAAGTCTGCATCATAGTGGAAAGTGCCTCAAGTCATTCATTAGCTACACACTGACAGACAGCTGCTTAACCTTATTGTCTTAATTCCCTGGTGAAACATGATAATGTTGAAGACCTGCACTGAGCTTGCAACAGCTATCTTAAGGATTAGTTTTGGTTTGTAGGTGTACTCTGTTATTGAGTTTTATAATGAGACACATCTTCAAATTACGAATATTCAATGCAATGAATACTTTAGCTCCAAGATCAGATTTTCAAGTAACACTGTGCTTTCTTTGTATAATTGAGTCAGGACATAGGGAGAATAAACATTAAAATTAAGACTAAAAGGCTGGAGCTCTTCACTGTAGGAATGTGAAGATTGTATCTCTGCAATTACTTTGTTTTGCTGTTCCACCCACACCAGTTTCACGGTGTCTTATCTTCCACCCCACACTCTCTCCATAGTTCAAATGCTGCTATTCAATAGCAACATTAAATTTAACATAATAGGGACACAGAAATAGGAGAGGTTGCGCAAAAGAGTTATAAGGACAATACTAGAATTGAGAGATGATAGCTATTGGGAAAAGCTTAACAGATTAATTTGTTTCCCTCGGAAGAGATGGCTGAGAGGTAGGCATCTTTAGAATTATTAAGGAAGTTGAGCATAGAGATGTTTACACGTGGGAGAGTTCAGAACTAGGAGAATTAAATATAAGTTGGTAACTAAGAAAATTCAATAGGGTTTGCAAGATGAACATCTTTACTCAGAGACTGGCTAGAATATGAAGCTTAACATGGCCAGTAGTGGTTGAGGTAAAAAGCATTCCAAGGGATGTTAAATAGGGTGGCACAGTGGCTCAGTGGTTAGCACCGATGTCTCACGGTGCCAGGCACTCTGGTTCAATTCCATTCTTGAAGGACTTGCTGGTGGGGAGTTTGCACATTTTCCCTATGTCCACATATGTTACCAACAGAGCTTCAGTTTCCTCCCAAAGTCCAAAGATGTGCAGGTTAAGTCGATTGGTCATGGGGAATGTACAGTTACAGGTAACGGGGTGGATCAGGTTACTGGGATATGGTAACGGAGTGGATCTGGGTGGGATGCTCTTCGGAGAGGTCGGTGTCGACTCAATGGGCTGAATGGTCTGTTTCCACACTGTCCGCATTCTATGGTTCTATGAAATAAGCAGAAAGTTCCTCAACAGCCTCCTCCCGGTGGCTGATCAGCCTTTCCCCAAGTCTTAAAGTGGCTTCCACCCATTAAGAGGCACAAAGGACATGATTTTCAATGTACGATGAATCCAATAAAAGAGGAACAAAAAGCATCAACTTCTGTACATGGCCTTCGTCAATTTCACAAAAGCCTTTGACTCTGTCAAGTTGAAAGATTGTGGAATATCCTCCTCAAATTTGAAAGCTCACAGAAATTCCTCACCATTCTCTGCCTGCTTCATGATGGCAAGTCGGCTGTGATCATCAATGACAGATCCACCACAGACACAATATGAGTGAGAACCTGGATCAATCAGGGCTGCATCATTGCACCAATGTTCTTCTTCATCTTCCATCTGGAAGCTCCTCGCCAGAGTGAAGATAACCTCGGGGGAGTGGGAAACTGTTCAACCCTCGATGCCTTTGGACCAGAACGAAGACTATCCCAACTTCTGTCAGTCATCGAGCTGCAGTATACAGACAACACCTGAATGTGCACACTCTCAGAGACCAACCTACAAACTATCGTCGGCACATTCGCAAAGACGTGTAAGGAAATGGGCCTCAGGTTAAACTTCCAGAAGACTAAGGTGCTCTACCAACTTGCTCCTGCCACACAACAGTGCCCCTGACCATCAAAATTCATGGGTCCCTAGACAATTTGGATCATTCCCATTCCTCAAGAACCTCCTGTCAATGTAAGCAGACATTAATGATGAAGTCCAACATTGACTCCAATGCACCAGTACAGCCTTCAGATGCCTGAGCAACAAGTGTTCGAAGTCGAAGACCTCAAACCCAGCACCAAGCTCATGAGTTAGAGAGAAGTCATGGTTCCCCACCCTCATGTGTGCATCAGAGACATGCACCATGTACGGTAGACACCTTAAATCCTTGGAGCGTTGCCTTTGCAGAATCCTGCAAATCCACTGGCAGGATGGGCAGACCAACACAACAACTTCCTGTGGACTAACATCCCCAGTATTGAGGCACTAGTCATGTATGACCAGCTGTGATGGGTGGGCCACATTGTCCACATGCCCTACACAAGCTTCCCTATACTGGTACTCAACTCTAACCTCTACAATGGGAAATGATCATTGGAAGGGCAGAGGAAATGCTACAAGGACCTGAATACCTCCCTAAACAAATGCAACATTCCCACTGACACATGGGAATCATTTGCTCTAGAACGCACAAACTGGAGAGGGAGCATCCACAAAGTCACCAACCACTTCAATATCATCGAGTGGAGTATGTGCAGGCCAACTCTGCCCAGTAGAAAGAGCGCACAGAATCCATAGCATTTCATCAAACACCAGCCCCCACATATGGCAGAGTCTGCAACTTCAGAGTTAGACTATTCAGCTCCCACAGAACCCAGACCCCTGGAGTATAAGCAAGTCCTCCTTGACCCTGAGGGACAATCAACAAAGAAGAAATAAGCACTTGTGATAGATAAACAGAGATCAAATATTTTCTTGCTCTCATAATAACTTTTCCTACAAAATTGCTAACAGCCCACCATCTTCCTTACACGATTAATAACGGCTTTCCACCTGGGGAAAAAAAAGAATCTATTTAACCTTGTTATATTTGTAGAAGTGCTAATAGTTCCATCTGTCTCCTAAAGTGAACAACACATCCCTGATCACAGGGAGTTCCTCTGGGTAGTGTCCTGGACCCAACTATCTTCAGTTACTTCATTAATTACCTGCTCTTCATCAGAAGGACAGAGGTGGGAATGTTTGCTGATGACTGTACAATATTCAGCACCATTTGTGACTCCCCAGATACTAAAGCAGCACGTTTCTATCAGTAGCGGCAATCTAACTGCGCTATGTTATTCTTTCTGTCAGTAGAGTTGCTAGTATTCATTGATACTACTACTGTGTATCTCTTGGGTGTTCTGCGTTAAACATACTCTTAGAGGCTGCTTCCTTTTCTGTATTGTTGCCACTCTTCTTGATCCCCAGCATTCTTTCTACATCCTTATCGTAGTTTCATTGTATCATCAGGAAGACAACAGAATATGGGTTTAGTTTCTTCAAAGGACTCAGACAAGGAGTGCAGAGAATCAACTAAAATCTCTTCAGACACTGCAGCTTTCACTAAAAGAGTCACAGACGTCACTGCAGAGACTGCACCTGGAGAGGGCACAAACATTCCACGTGAAAAGATGACAGGAGAGGAATTTCAGGAATGCTGTCACATCAGACAGTATCTCTGGAACCTCAGATGAAGAGCCCCATACAGAAGTAGAATATAATTCTCATTCTTCAGTATTGTGAAAGGATTTTCCTCCATATGTAGAGGTTCCTGCTCCCCGTACACTTGAACAAGCGCATCACGTACACTCTGAATGCTACTGAGTAAAATATTCCTGTGAACAGTCCTTAAAGAGGAAACTAATGGAACTTCCATAATTTCCCCAACATAGGACCTTCTGAATATCACTGTTGTCTTTCAAACTGGCTTCACCTCAAGACTAGAGAAGTTTGGCCTCTCTGATCTGGAAAAGTATCAGAGGAATGTTGACACATTGCATCAGAAATCAAAGAGTCAGGTACCACAGGATCTATATTTGGAAATGATGAAATGAGGCTGGAAAGTAGCTTGTTGTCAGGTTCACCTGCTGAGTCTGTTAGGTTAAGAATCTTCAAAGAAGAAAGAGAATATTCCTCCTCTACAACAATTGGAAATGGATTGTAAAGTAAATCAAACTCTTGGAAAACCTGAAAAGGTCATCTAAATTTCTTGGCATGGAACTTTAGTAAGTGGAGAAAGATATGGGCAATCTTCTTTAGGCAAGAGTCCATATTCGTAGAAAGGTTGAGGTAAAAGGTCACAAAATGGAATGCAGTCATTATCTGTACACACCAATTTTGCACAGGATAGAATATATATGATGCTACACTGGGAGTTAGAACCCAAGACAGACTGGTCAAGGAGGAAACAAATTCAAGAACATGCTTCAGGTTTAAGCTTTAAAGTAACACTATCTATTATTCAATAAAACTAAGTACCATTTTACATCATAATCACAGATATAGAGGTTCTGATCTTGTTGTACATGTAAGATGCATTATTACATCAACTGTGCTCATGTCCAAATGCTTGGTGAAGCTAGGTGTCAGTTAAAGTCTGGGAGTTGTGCCAGTGTGTAAGTATGAGTAGTTTCAGAGTACCTGTACTAGAGAATGTACACCAAAAGAAAGGAGGGTTATTAACCATAATGGGAACAGTTACAGACATATACATTCATAAAGTCATAGAGCACAAAAACAGACCCTTCGGTCCAACTAGACCATGCCAACCATAATCTCAAACCAAACTCATCCCACCTGTCTGCGTTTGGCCATCCAAACATTTTTTATTCCTTTACTTATCTAAATGCATTTTAAACATTGTAACTGAATCCACACACATTATTTCTTCTGGAAGTTCATTCTACTCACAAACCACACTCTGTGTAAATAAAATTGCCCCTCATGTGTTTTAAATCTTTC
Organism: Chiloscyllium plagiosum; assembly: GCF_037043375.1. Classification (NCBI taxonomy): domain Eukaryota; kingdom Metazoa; phylum Chordata; class Chondrichthyes; order Orectolobiformes; family Hemiscylliidae; genus Chiloscyllium; species Chiloscyllium plagiosum. The sequence continues at coordinate 24,330,088 of NW_028270156.1, forward strand.
TCCTCTCATCTAAAAGAATGCCCCCTAGTCCTGAAAGTCCCCATCCTAGGAAAAAGACACCTACTGTTCACCTTATCTATACTACTCACAATTTTATAAAGCTGTATGAGGTCACTCCTCAACCTCTTATGCTCCAGTGAAAAATGTCCCAGTCTATCCAACCTCCCCTTATGCCTTAAACCATCCATTCCCAGAAACATCCTGGTAAATTTCTTCTGAGACATTTCCAGCTAAATAATATTTTTTCCATAACCGGGTGACCAGAACTGGCCACTACTCCAGAAGCGGCTTCAGCAATATTCTATACATAACATATCAACTCCTATACTCAAAGGTCTGAGCAATGAAGACAAGCATGCTAAACACCTTTTTAACCACCCTATCTATATGATCCAAACTTCAAAGAATTATGTAGCAGATCCCTAGGTCTCTGTTCTAAAACACTACGCAAGGACCTACTTTTAATTGTAACAGTCCTGCCCTTTCCTGTTTTACCAAAATGCAATACCGCCTATTTATCCAAATTAAACTCCAACTGCCACTCTTCAGCCCATTGATCCAATTGATCAAGATCTCTCTCTAATCTTAGATAACCTTCTTCACTGGCTATGTTGTCGAGTAGGTCATGAATGTACTATCCTTGAGATGGAATTTCAAGATCCGATCAGCAAAAGTGAAGAACTGTGTTCTCTTGTGAAGTAATGATGACATTTGGTGACCCACTGAGTCATTAATATCTGAGTGATTTGCTGAAAAATCCATGAGATCTGTTTTGATTATACAGAAAAATCTCGATTATCCAATCGAGGCACTCGGGGAGTATTTTGGCAGATAACAGATTGTTTGGATAAACAATCAAGGTTCCTGTGGTGACAGCAACAGCAGGAACAGGGTTCCCATGGCAGTGCCAATAGCAGGAACAAGGTCCTGTGGCGGTGCCAATACAAGGAACAGATCCCGTGGCAGTGGCAATAGCAGGAACAGGAACCCATGGTGGGTGCCAATAGCAGGAACAGGATCCCGTGGCCAATAGCAGGAACAAGGTCCTGTGGCGGTGCCAATACAAGGGACAGGATCCCGTGGTGGTGCCAATAGCAGGAACAGGATCCCGTGGCGGGTGCCAATACAAGGAACAGGATCCCGTGGCGGGTGCCAATGGCAGGAACAGGATCCCGTGGCGGGTGCCAATAGCAGGAACAGGATCCCATGGCGGGTGCCAATAGCAGGAACAGGGTCCTGTGGTGGTGTCAATAGCAGGAACAGGGTTCCCATGGCAGCGATAATAGCAGAAACACGGTCCCCGTGGCAGTGGCAATAGCAGGAACAGGATCCCGTGGCAGTGCCAATAGCAGGAACAGGGTCCTGTGGCGGTGCCAATAGCAGGAACAGGATCCCGTGGCTGTGCCAATAGCAGGAACAGGGTCCCGTGGCGGTGCCAATTGCAGGAACAGGGTCCCGTGGCGGTGCCAATTGCAGGAACAGGGTCCTGTGGCTGTGCCAATTGCAGGAACAGGATCCCGTGGCAGTGCCAATAGCAGGAACAGGATCCTGTGGCGGTGCCAATAGCAGGAACAGGATCCTGTGGCCGTGCCAATTGCAGGAACAGGATCGCCGTGGCGGTGCCAATAGCAGGAACAGGATCGCCGTGGCGGTGCCAATAGCAGTAACAGGATCGCCGTGGCAGTGCCAATAGCAGGAACAGGATCCCGTGGCAGTGCCAATAGCAGTAACAGGGTCCTGTGGCGGTGCCAATAGCAGGAACAGGATCCCGTGGCGGTGCCAATAGCAGTAACAGGGTCCTGTGGCGGTGCCAACTGCAGGAACAGGATCCCGTGGCGGTGCCAATAGCAGGAACAGGATCCCGTGGCGGTGCCAATAGCAGGAACAGGGTCCTGTGGCGGTGCCAATAGCAGGAACAGGATCCTGTGGTAGTATCCATGGCGATTCTGTTCCTGCTCCTGCCGCCAGCCCAGGCTGCCTGCACCGGCTGTGCTTTTATTTAAATTTAATACAATTTTTAACAGGACCACGAGGCCTTGTGCAGATAACTGAGGTTGTGCTGTATTTGCTACTTAGTGTATGCTGTGGGAAGTTCAATCACAGTCTTTTACCCATCTTTCTATGCGAATCCGGGGTGTTAGAAATTAGTTGTACATACATTGCAGATTGTATTACTATTCTGCCATTGTGTAGTAAAGTTTATTGTTGCTTACTTGAAACTGGAATTTGTTGCTTTATCCTGTTATCACGACCCCTGGCTCTCACCTTTTGTCTACACTAAAAACAAAAGTCATTGGTCCCTAAATGAATTGGAACAAAAATCTGGCCATCAGGTCCAGGATCATAATATTTATTGTTACACTGTCCATGATAAAGTCAGAAGCCACACGACACCAGGTTATAGTCCAACAGACTTATTTGAGGTCACACAAGCTTTTGGAGCACTGCTCCTTCGTCCACATCACTGTACATGATGGCACGGAAATAATATGGCTTGTTCTAGGTTGTATGAGGATCAAATCTCTTACTAACGGAGGACTACTGAGATCACTACTGAAGTTACTGCCTACCTCACAACATTATAAATTTTATATATATTAAAGCTTATCACTAAAACAAAACCAATAATTGGTAATTTTTTAAAAGATATTTTAAGTCCTCTGACACAGAAAACCTTGAGGAAAATTTGGCTGATTGGCAGAAGGCAGAGAGTAGGGATAAAGGAGTCTTTTTTTTCCTCTTTTTTTTCCTTTTTTTTTAAGCAGTGCCCAGCATTACTCTTTGTCTTCTTTTTTTATTATTCTTTATAACCCCCACACTACTGCCTAACTGTGGTAGTGCTTATTTTTTCCCCAGCACCCATGGTGTGTGTGTGCAGGTGTGAGACACAGTGAAAGACATGAGGTGCATGAACCTTTATTCAATTTCCACCACCAGGAAGATAGGAAAACACCCGAGTGGCCAGTGACAAGCACTGCCCTTTAAAGGAGTCTTTTTCAAGATGACAGCCAATATTCAGCAGAGTTCCACAGGGTTATATGTTGAAGCCACAATAATTCACATTATGCAGCAATGATCTGGACAAAGGAACTGAGGGAGGTGATGCTGAGTTTGCGTTTGGCACAAGGATAGGTGGAGGGACACATCATGTTAAGGAAGCGGTAGGCCGCAAAAAGACTTGGACTGTTGGGCAAGTGGATAACGAAGTGACAGATGGAATAGAGTGAGGGAATGTGAGAGATTATGGACTTTGGTAGGAAGAATAGAGGTGTAGACTATGTTCGAGAAAAGGGAAAGGCTTCAGAAGTCTGAAGTACAAAGGGACTTGGAGGTCATGGTTCAGGATTCTCAGCATTAAAGTGCAGGTTCAGTAGGTGGTTAGAAGGCATGTTGGTATTCATTTCGAGAGGGCTTGAATAATAGAGCAGAGATGTACTCCTGAGGCTGTTAAAGGCTCTGGCCAGACCACATTTGGAATATTGTGAGCAGTTGAGGCCATTTATCTAGGGAAGGATGTACTGACCTTAGAAGGGGTCCAGAGGAGGCTTACAAGAATGGTTCTAGGGTAGAAGGGCTTGTCATATGAGGAGCGGTTGAGGACTCTGGATCTGTACTTGATGAAGTTTAGAAGGATGGGGGTGGAATCTTATTGAATCCTACAGAAAACTGGAAGGCCTGGATAGAGTGGACATGGAGATGTTTCCACTGGTAGGAGAGACTAGGACCTGCGGGCACAGCCTCAGTGTGAAGGGAAGAACTGAGCTAAGGAGGTATTTCTTCAGGCAGAGAGTGGTTAATCTGTGGATCGCATTGCTGAGGACTGTGAAGGCCATGTCATTGAGTATAGTTAAGACAGAGATAGAGAGGCTCTTGATTAGTAAGGTGATCAAAGGTTACAGGTAAAGGTAGGAGAATGGGGTTGAGAAACATATCGGCCAGATTCAAATGGTGGAGCAGGCTCAATGGGTCAAATGGCCTAATTCAGTTCCTATATCATATGTTATAAAATTTAAGTTCTAAAAATTGAACTTTTACTTTTTTTCTTCTTATTTATGATTTCCATTATTAATTTCAGTGCCATGGTATGATGATTTCTAAAACTTTTCACTTTTTTTTGTAAAAATACTTGTTATTCTATTAACGTGATGGTCTGGGCAAGATAATAGGATGCATGTGACTTTAAAAATATGATCTGAGGGTTTAATGATTCATAAACATCATTCTAGTCCTGATGCCTGTAGCAAAATCAGGTGAGCAGGTAAAATGGAACAGTCATTAACTTTTATGCAGCTACAACATGGAAAAACCATATATGGCAGGTCCACCACTGCAGTAATTCTGAGCCCATTATAGCAAAGTCTACAGGATGAAAGCTTGTATTTATCTCGTGACCTTCCCAATCTCAGGATATCCCAAACCACTTTACAGTCAATTAAGCACTGTTAAAATTTAATTGCTGTTGTAACATTGGAAATGCATATGATGAAGAGTTGTCATTAATCTATCTTTAGGACCCTCCTGGTTGTCATCTCTTCCCTATCCCTGATACAAAAATGCAGTAGAATGTTTAATGTGTGTACTGACATCTCCCCACTCACCAACATCTCTCTGAATTGTCACAATATTTGTCCAACCTCATACTGGATACAAAATTTCTTTCAGTTAAATGTTCATAAACATAAGCCATTGTCTTTGGCTTTTGTCCAAACTGTTCCCTAATCACAGTCCTGGTAACAATCTAAGACTGAACCACACTGTTTGCACTCCTGATGTTAAGTATTTTATAATCAACCTATTTAGAGATGTTATTATACCCCTCTGGAACAGGTGGAACTTGAATGTAGGTATCTTGGTTCAGAGGTGGGGATACTACCACTGTACCACAAGATCCTATATTCTTGGAGTTATTCTTGACCCTGAGTTGAGCATCCAGTCACTGTTCTGTTCCATCTACCTCTATCTGGGGAATGCCATCCAAATACAGCCCACCTGCTATTAGTATCTTCATTCATGGTATTGGTTCTGGCAGACTTGACAATTCCAACACACTGTTGCTCATCTTCTCATTTTTCAACTTTTTTAACTTGACGGTATCCTGCGATATGGTTATAACATGCACCAAGTTCAATTCATCTATCGACCTTTGCTTGCTGTACTCATTTGATTCCGATTTAAGTAATTCTTCAAATTTAAAGTTTGCATTATTGTTTTCAAGTAACTCCAGGGCGTAGAAATTGATACCCACCAATGCTTTTATCACTTACAGGCTGACATCCCTCCAAAATTATGTTGGGAGTCTAGGAAATCTGCAGTGAACAACTGATGTGCTGTCTCCCCAGTGCCTGGCCATCAATAACAAAGCACAGGTCAGGGGTGTGATGGACAAATCCCATTTGCCTGGATAATGCAACTCTAATAACATTCAAGCAGTTTGACGTCATTCAACACAAAGCAGCCCATTTTAATTGGCACCACATCTACCACTTTCAATGTTCATTCCCTCTACCACTAGGGCACAGTGGCAGCAGTAGTGTACTATTCTCAAGGTGCACTGCAATAATTCACCAAGGCTCCAGTGAGAGCATCTTCCAAACCCAAAACCTCAACTATCTCAAAGAATAGCAGCAGCAGAAATATGGGAACATCACGACTTAAGTTCCCTTCTAAGCCACTCATCATCTTGGAAATGTACCACCATTTCTTCACTGTTGCTGGGTCAAGAAACTAAAACTTCCTTCCTAACAATTGATGCTGTCCAGCCTGCCTCACCCACATTCCATAAACAAATAAGCCAAAATGATATCTGCATTCTTCCTAACCTTGTGATTTAAATACCCCATATTTCAATTATTTCACCACTGGAAATTTCTTTTTCAGCTGCCTAGGCATTAAACACAGGAATTTCCTCCATAAACCTCTCCGCTATTTTCTCCTGAAAAGCTATCTCTTTGGCCATGTTTTTAGTAATTTGCTGAAGTGTGTCTTTAAGGGACTTGGTGTCCAGTTTGTTTGCATGTAAGTGCCATGGGATATCTTACAAACTGAAAGTTGTCATTGTCGTGAAAACTGCCTGCCACAAAATAATACATTGTTAAAATGTGATCGATTAAGTGTCAAGAATGCCCAGGAATGATATTATTGCAATGATTAACAGATTTGTTTGCATGGCGTTGGGCTCAGATTGATTGAAGGGGATGTTGAAGAGGAATTAATCTCTAAAATTTCTGCTTCTATCTAATCTAATAAACTGGCTTACTCCTTCTGAATAAACCATACTTATTTTTAATTTTTTTATTATTTCAAATTAATGTAATCTTTATTGTTTTATTAAAATTCCTGTATTTCAGTACTGCTAATATCATTCAAAAACATTTAAACAAGCGATTACTTTGAATCAATGGTAGACTTTACTTGTGGTAGCTGATGGTGGGCTCATACACAATAAAAAAAGGAATGTAACTGAATGCATCAATAAAGCAATGCTTCTCACTCACTCGCACACATGAACCAATCCACATTATTCATTATTCCCTGTCCTTGTTACATTATAATTAATTATAGGTCAGAAGTGCATTGGAAACATGCAACATACATATCTTGTTTATTTAAAATGCATATACAATAATTAGAAATTTGTATAGTTGAATCCTTCAGATGAATTTGGCCTGAAGACGGGCTGTGTCAATTTTTCTGGGATTTCTCTCTGTGAATTTTATTGAGTTTCTTGTGCTATTCTGCACAGGTCACCTTATTAGCTATGCACCACATCGCTAAGACACTCCGCTCATACTATCTTAGTCTTGGCAATGGTGGAAGTACTGGAACTACTGGCTCCGGTGTCATTTTTAAAGCCCAGACATGCACCAATTCAAGGTCTGCCTGGAGCTACCCTTCACAGTGCATGTAGTGGAAGGGGAATAAAAAGACATTTCTTGGGCACATGGGTGCCATTGCTCACACCACATTGCAAATACAAGCTCACATTTGTTGCTATTATACATCAAAGCTGTCTGATTGATTGACTTGCAGCTGTAGCTACAAGAACTAAGCTATACAGGTTCTCTGTTCTTAGTGTCATTCCATCCTGAAGAAAGCACAGTAAGTCACGCAGCAGCAGAGGAGCAGGAGAATCAACGTTTCAGAACCTGATGAAAGGTCCCCACCTGAAACATTGACTCTCCTGCTCCTCTAATGCTGTTTGACCTGTTGTTCTTTTTCCAGCTCCACATTTTCTCGACTCTGACTTTCCAGCATCTGCAGTCCTCACTGTCTCCATCTTCGAACCCCGTCTAAAGGAGCATTACTCTTTCCTCAATGCCCACTGTAGCTTACCATCCTTCCATTTTCAATGTCAGAGAATTACATACTAGAAATCCTGCAAACAGTTGAAAGCATTCACTTTTATTCAGCAACAGCAAAAGCAGAAAAAAAGAAAGGTTGCATTTGAGTTTGAGAACAGCTAGGGACTGCTTGCTTTTCTGTCAACAGCAAATTTAAAGTTAATGAATGATCTCTGCATTCAGCTCACATCCATTCAAACTGCTTATCAATTAAGTCCTATCCACTTTGCTGCAATTGATGCTACATTGCTCTATCATGTAGATGGTGATGTTCTTCTTGCTCAATATCCTCAACTTCCTCAGAAGAAGACTACTACTGCTCTTCTAGCTCTTCAACATCACATCCTCTCTTTGTCTGCTCCAGTTATACACTGAACGACATAACAGGATCAGGCAGCACACTGGATCAGAGTCGAGAGTGTGGTGCTGGAAAGAGCATGGTATCCAGCACCACACCCTTGACTCTGATCTCCAACATCTGCAGTCCTCACTTTCTCCTAGCACACTGCATCAGCTGTGTACTGCAAAGCCTCCCATTCAGAGCAATTCAAGTACCAGAATCTTATCTTCAGCAGGCATACCTCCTTCTCCACGATGGCCATGGTCGAAGAATGGGCTGCATTTTATCTCAATTAGGCCTCAGTCTGGTGGGTTTATAGCAGAGTCACAAGCCATGGTTGCAGACAGTAACCCTTGTCTCCCAACAGCTGAAAATGTGTTGCTGGAAAAGCGCAGCAGGTCAGGCAGCATCCAAGGAGCAGGAGAATCGATGTTTTGGGCATGAGCCCTTCCTGAAGAAGGGCTCATGCCTGAAACGTCGATTCTCCTGCTCCTTGGATGCTGCCTGACCTGCTGCACTTTTCCAGCAACACATTTTCAGCTCTGATCTCCAGCATCTGCAGTCCTCATTTTCTCCTTGTCTCCCAACAGTCATTCTTGCTCTTGATACAGCTCTTGAAATAAAGCAGCAGAGAAAGAGAGAGGCAAAAGTGAACATGGGCCCTTTAGAGAACATGGTAAGGAAAATATAATTGGCAGCTGGAAAATGACAGGAGAGTTGAACAAGTACTTTGTATCAGTCTTCATAGTAGAGGATACTAATAGCATTCCAAAAATACAAAACAATCAAAGGACTGTAGGGGGGGGGAGAAGCAGGGATGAAGACATAAAGGTAATAACTATCACTTAAGAATAACTGGCCCTGTGGTTCAATGGTTAGCACTGCTGCCTCACAGCATCAGGGACTTGCGTACGATTCCAGCTTCGGCCAACCTGCCTGGGTGGAGTTTGCACATTCTCCCTGTGTTTTCTCCTACTGTACAGGTTAGGTGGATTAGCCATGGGAGCTATAGGGATGGGTTGAGATACTCTTCAGAGGTCAGGGATTCTATAATACAGAGTGCATCAACACTTGGCTGTTATGTAAATTAAACCATATGTTTTGGGGTGGCACGGTGGCTCACTGGTTAACACTGCTGCCTCACAGCACCAGGGACCTGGGTTCAATTCCCACTTTGGGCCACTGTCCATGTGGAGTTTGCACATTCTCTCCGTGTCTGCATGGGTTTCCTCTGTGCTCCGGTTTCCTCTCAGTCCAAAACAATGCACAGGTCAGGTGAATTGACCATCCTAAATTGTCCATAGTGTTAGGTTCATCAGTCAGGGTGAGTTACTCTTTCATGGGGCGGCACAGTGGTTAGCACTACTGCCTACAGCACCAGGGACCCAGGTTCGATTCCAGCCTTGGGCGACTGTCTCTGTGGAGTTTGCACATTCTCCCCGTGTCTGCATGGATTTCCTCCGGGTGCTCTGGTTACCTCCCACAGTTCAAAGATGTGCAGATTAAATGAATTGGCCATGCTAAATTGCCCATAGTTTTCAGTGCATTAGTCAGAGGGAAAATGGGCCTGGGTGCATTATTCTTCGGAGGATTGTTGTGGACTTGTTGGGCCAAAGGGCCTGTTTCCACACTGTAGGGAATCTAATCTAAAAAAAAATGTACTGGGGAAATTAATTGAGCTTCAGACTGAGTTGGACTTGATAGGTTGCTTCCTAGGATTTTAGAGGAAGTAGCTATAAAAATAATGGATGTTTTGGTAGGAATCTTCAAAGAATTCTTACATTCTGAAAAAGTCCCAAAGCATTTGAAAAGTAACATTGTGAGACCCTTATTCCAAAAAGGAAGAGAGACAAGACATAAGTAACTATAGACCAATTGGTTTAATGTGAGTGAGACTCTATTACAAAGGATGTAATATCAGAGCATTTAGAAACATGTAATATAATCAAGTAGAGTTAGTATGGTTTCAATGAAGAGGAAACCATGCCTGATGAATTTATTACTGTTCTTCGAGGAGGTAACAAGCAAAGTAAATAAAAAAGGGAACTATCAGATTAAACTGACTAACCTATAGTTGTTGGACTTGCTCATCTTTTTTCTTGAACTAGTATGCAACAGTTGCAATTGTCCAGTGGTCTGGCATCAACCCTACAGAAGCAGTCGATATAATACTACTATTTTTTATTGTTTGCTAAGGCAATTATGTTTCTCTCTTGTCAGGTTTTACCAATGCAATATTATTCATGGATCTCAGACGTGATGTGAAGACAAATAGGATTCCCAGTCCAAAGATGTCAGTAATCCATGACACGTATTTGCTGAATCCTCTTGAAAAGGTGTTCACATTAAGTGAGATCTTAAGTGAGATCCAAGTGTTTTTTAATAGCTTAACCAGATACCTTGGCACCAAAATTAAAGCACTTCTTTTGTTATTAATTTCAACATTACCCAGACTGGCACAATCACATAAGCCACAATATCCAAGTTACAGTCCATGACCATAAGTAGCATCACTCCAGAGCCTTAAGAATATAATCCAGGCAGGACATCAGTGCAGTTACTCAGGGAGTGTTACTCTGTCAGAGACACTGTAGTTCAGATGAGACATTAAACCATGATTCACATCTTCCCTCACAAATATATGTTAAAATCTCAAAGCATTATTTTGAAGAGGAGAATGGAAGCTTCCACCTGTTTCCTGACAATATTTACCCCTCAACCAAACCATAAACAAATCATTGAGTGATGGTTGTTTAGTTAGCGCTAGATGTTTCTACATTAGAACATTAGCTGTAAACTTGCAAGTTTAGGAGCCATGAAAAGTATACTTTGTAAATGTAAATCCATTCCTTTAGTATCTTCTGCATACTCTGACAATTTTTACATGCTAGAAAAATACAACTCAGACGTTCATACAAATGTAATTTAGATAGTTGTGTTTATATAGTGCCATAAATGAATAGCTGGGATTAGATTTTCTTTAGTGCAACCAGTCATAACAATCTGAAATCTAGAGAAGTAGGATTAATTGGATATGTCTTTTCAGGCGCTGTCATAGGCATAATACTCAAGAAATTACCTCCATACCCTATTATGCTATGAATATCTGGCATTAACATACAATGTGTCTGATTTAACCCACAGATATCCCTCACCTTTTTTAATTTATCTTGTCCAAATTCTGATTGCTTAGCTCTGTTAATTTGTTTTGGCAAAAGAAAATCTAGATTATTTGTCAGTATTTCTGTAGAGGTCACCATTGGAGGTAAAGGTAATACCTAATGTCCTATAATTAACCATGGTTCAATTGTTCGCAATCAGACAGATTGTGAGTCCAAGCCCCATTTTGGATCAATACATACAAGAATGCATAACTACGTTTGGCTAAGAGTCCAAACATCCATTAGTCTATGATCAACAGTTCTGGTTCTCTGATCTCTGCTGCTAGTCTCACAAAGTTAAGAAATTTCAACTAGTTGCTACTTTTGATACTTTATTCTGGATGATTGGCACTTTAACTGGCTCATAGGGATGTTGGTGGGAGGCGTAGCCTGGATTGGGGAGTATGAGAAAGGCTTTTGAATTTACCTTTCAAAAGGTTCTCTAATGCAGATTATCATTCTTGATATCTTTGAGGTGCCACACACCATGACTTCTTTAGAAAGTGGCCCAATTTCATGGAAATTGTGGAGAACTAGAGAGACCTAACACCACGAGATGTGTATATTCACTCACGAGATGTGTACATCACGTATAACAGAGCCAGCCAGATTGGAATGTCCTGGCACCACCTCACCGCCAGATCCAGCCCACAACCTTGAAAGGTACTCCTGAAAATCAGAAAACCCAGAAATCCCAGAATGGGGAGCCACCCTCACAGCTGCCATTTTGAAAGGGTTCCCAAATAATTCTGATTTGGCAAAAATTGAGGCCATTGTCTTTTGTAAGAGACACCAAACTAAAGCTCCATGTGTTCCCTCATTCAAGAAATAGCATTATATGACAATATCACATATTAACCCAACATTTCTGGAAAGTCACAGGAAACTGATACATTATTCAGCTATGCTTTGCTGACTGGAATCTGTAGGACTATTTTTGGGTTTTGACACTACCTTGAGATCTTACTGTTCATGATGTCCTGGAACAAATTACCTCTTCTATCACCTCACCATGCACCCACAGTAAATTAAGTGAACGGAAAAATATCAGCAGCAGGATCAAAAATGCTTCAAAAAATTCACTTTGAAAAACCGCAGTCTCGACCAACAGGAGAGATAGAATGCAATAACAACCACTGAGTTTTATTATAAACTGATAAAGCAACTGCACCATTTCTTAATGAAATGTTACAGTGCTATTCACTTACTCTAAAAATTTAAATTGGTTGTGCCAATTTGTATTAAAGTGATGCAAAATCCCCTCGGGAATCCTGCAGTGATTGTTGTTATGAGATATGGGGACATTCATTATTTTGAGGCATGATCTTATGAGGTCATGGTAAAAATAGGTTGGAGATACAGGATGGAATTTTGACTTTAGACAATAATGCAAAATAGATACTATCAGATCTGTTATAAATGTCTCCTGATTCAAATCATCAGTAATAAAAATGGAGAGATGTATACCAGAACGATTGATCCTATCTTGTTCGTTTTACACAATTTCCCAGAAGTTAAATACCCTAATTATTTCCTGAAACCTAATTCCTACAGTAACTAACATGAGAAACATGGGTAAAATGTAAAAGAAAAAAATGATTAAATAAGATATTATAAACTAACAGTTTTGTAAATCCTTTTATATCTTTTCTCACTATGTCATCTTTCCTAATAAACCCACCATTTCCAAACCTGTCAAACTAACTCAACTGCTTGAAAGTAAAACAGAAGAATTGGAAGTATCTCGGAGGTCAGGTAGCATGTGTGGAAAGAGAGTTAAAGCTTCAGATCCATAACCTTTCCTCAGAGTTGGGATTGTTTAGAGATGTAACACAATTTAAATAAAGGAAATTCCATCAGGGAAAAATGCAGAAGTTCTTGGAGGTAGGAATTCCTGGAACAGGTGTAGTAGTGAATTAAACACAAATAAAACAACTGCCATTTGAGTTGACTTTGAAATGTTGGGGCAGGACTTGATAATCCTTGAATCTGTTTCAAATGGATAAAGCAGGCCAATTTAGCAGTGAGACGTCTGTGCCCAGTTTGCATAGGCATGGATTCCACTGCTACATTTAGGAGCTTTTAAACAGACAGTATGTCCCAGGAGTTGAAGGACCCCTGTTAAGAAATTTGTTGCTGATGTGCTGCTCAAGATTTCTCTTTTGTCACCAATAGATCCATTTTTATAGATTGAAAATGCTCCTGTGAGCCCAGGAGGAACAGTGTTGTGTTTCTGTACCATCCTCATTCTATTACATCCCCTGTAGTCTATTCAAAAATGTCTTTCCAGGTGCTGACCTCTCATCGATCTAATGGTTCTGGAGAGCTGCCTATGGAGATGCAGCAGGAAGTCCTGAGGAGCAGCTTCTATTATACCTTGGGCACTGGTGGCCTAGCACCAAATCTAGACCAATATACAAGGTCTGACCAAATTTTCACCGTGTAATTTTCAAAACACTTTTAATATGCAGATAGCATCCATTTCACATCAATTCATTTATAATCATTTCGCTAGAATAGTGGCGATAAAATAAGGACAATATATTTGTAAAGAATTGTTAATTTCAGTTTCCTACAGTCTTCCTATGGGGTTAGTCTGACCTCAAAACTTTTCCCTACAGTTTGGCTCCAACATTCATTGTCTCTTGACCTTCATCCTGGCCCTGCCACTGCCCAAGTCAACCTTCACCCAACCCCCACCTTTAAAAGTCTTAAACTTTAATGTGCTCTTGTCTCTAAATTTCCAGTGCTGGCTTTCTCTGCTGCCTGCTGTTCTTGAATGAAGTCCTTTACCTCAGTTAGTGCTTAGAAATGTCTTGAAGCACCAATTGGACAGTTTCCTTTACATATAGTCATTTAATTTCCAAGTTATTTCAGCTGGGAATACACAGCATGTATAGTACAGTATTTTAATCTGTACATTGCTTATCCTGAGCAAAACGTATCTTGAGGAACTTTACTCGAGGTTCAATACTTTGCTACACTTAAAAAAGTCACAAATTCAGGACCCAAATCACAACTTTAAGTGAGGACTTGCTGTATTTCACCTGAAGCAATTACACTCTCAAGCGCATTTGAAACAAATAAGTTTTGCTTTAGATTCGCTAACTCTGATTGGATATATACCTGGAGTTGTGACTACCAGGGCCCCAATCACCTGCCGCACACTCCCACTATCCATCACCTGGCCCATCCTCATGATGCATACATTGCCTTCCCAAGAACAATCAGATTAGACTATTTGATACCTTATCATCAATTCTCAATGAAATGGCCATTTCTCCCATGTCTAATCATTTTATATCCAACAGACAAAGTTTTCAAATAATTCTTATATAAAAACAGAGCTCACTAATATTTCTTCTGCTTGCAGCAGTATCCTGGAGATTAATTTTCAATTCCTGAAGCATTGGCAACTCCAGTGAGAAATCACTTTGCTCTGTCTTCCAGGAGAGTCTAAAATGTGAAGTGTTACTGAGTTGACACCATGAACCTGTCACATCAAAGTTGAAGTCATAATTATTGCATGTGCCTTTTTCTCTTTGAAATGTTAATGTTTATTATGAATGGCTCAGAAGCAAACTTGCATTATTCCATCTCCTGCTGAATGTGCAATTTGATGGACAGAGATGATCTTTAAGACTATATTATTACACACTTGCCAAATTGCTCTCAGATTATCTGAGTAATGCAGCATGGATTAGTTCAATGGTAAACTTTTCTTTAAGTGTACTTGATTCAGAATGAGATCCTTAAAATCTCATCAATTAATACTTATCTGTCCCTTGTATGTTGTCAAAAAATATTTGGCATAATGAATTCCATAAGAATCAGTCATGAATCATCCATATTAAGTGTTGTCTGTGTGACTACATCCCTCCATTGATATTACCACACAGTGACTCAGCCTTAACAGTTAAAGCTACAAGATAAATGACAGGAGCAGCAAGCTGACTGCATCATAATCACTTCACCTTATGACTGCAGGCAGTCCAGTCACAACCTTTTTATTTGTGGTCTTTCATCTCACAGATTCTCCCTGAGTCAGCTGCGGATCTTGGTGAAACAGATAAAAAGACAAACAGAATTGACTAAGTATTAATTTTTGGCATGTTTCTTGGAGGGTTTCTCTCCGTGTACCCTAATGAGATTTTTCATATTATTCACCGAATGTTGCCTCACTGAAGTTATATGCACCACACCTCAATAGTACCCTTATTAGGTTAGATTCTCTACAGTGTGGAAACAGGCCCTTCAGCCCAACAAGTCCACACTGACCCTCCAAAGAGTAACCCACCCAGACCTGTTTCCCTCTGACTAACACACCTAACCTAGGGCAATTTACCTAATCAGCACATCTTTGGACTGTGGGAGGAAACCGGAGCACCCGGAGGAAACACACGCAGACACGGGGAGAATGTGCAAACTCCATACAGACAGTCGCCCGAGGCTGGAATCAAACCTGAGACCCTGGTACTGTGAGGCAGCAGTGCTAACCACTGATCCACCGTGGCACCCTGTTCACCCTTTCTTTCTTCCCGTCAGAGGCAGATTGCCAGGACCTTCTGAGGACATCTCAGTGGAATGACTGACATGTCATTACAAATATAGGTGCACATTCACTAACATATTGCTACACAGGTTACCCATCCTTAGTGTCATGCCATCTTAGAGCCCTATCTGAGGGAGTCTTCTTCTACTGTCCAGACTATTCTACAGCTTAGTCATGCCAACAGTCATGCTGCACTGTCCTCCTGTCAAATCCAGGATGATTGTGACTTCAGATGACCCTGCTCCCGTAGTAAACTATGTCCTTCATTTTCGCAACTGAAGTGTTGTGTTTCATGACCACAGTTTCTATCTGACATGTGTGAGAATGGGAAACTGTATATCACTGGAGTGAGATTAGATATTAGTGATATGCTAATGCAATTAGATGCAAATAAGAACTTCAGTGACTAGCTTAAGCAGTTTTGCCATCCAAAATATGGTTGAAAAATTGGGCATTTTTCTCTCAACATTGGATTCTCAATTGCCCCCTATTTTCCCAACTGACTTACCAATGCCAACATTGTGGAGGAACTGAAAAGATTTCATCCCATGCTTCACATCAAGGACCTGGAAAATGGTAGAGATCTGAAAAGGTACATCAGTTACTTTTGAATCTAAAGGTTTGGTTCCACTCCAGAAACTTGAGCACCCCTACCAGTGCAGTGCTGAAAGAATGCTGTGTTCTCAGAGATACCACCCTTTTGAATGAGACATTAAAATGTGGCTCTGCCCTCTGAGATGGAAGTGAAAGATCCCATGGCCACAGTTTTGACGAAGAATGTGTGAGTAATCCCAATGTCCAAGCAATGTTAATCCCTTAACTAACATCACTAAGAATGATAATTTGGTGGTTATCATTTTGTTTTGTGATTCTGCATGCAAACTGGCTACAACATTTGTTACATTACAATAATGATCATGTCAATAGCAACGTGACAGGGCTACAAATTTGTTCACTTAGCAATGTGGTATTGTGGTGTCACATACACTTACCTTCGATTCATCAGGGCGGACGGCACTGCAAGCCATGACTGATATGGCTAGCACAGGTTTCCTTGTTAGTCTCCATACAGGCAGCAAAGCTGGAACCTGACTCTGCAGGATTGAGTCTTGGCTTGTGCCTGGGTGGGGTCGGTGAGCTCCATCCTTTCCCTGTTCTGAGCTTGTGCCCTATTGGACCACAATTCCACAACCTGTAACTGAGGATTATCTTGTGACTCTGTTTTATTAAATTCTTGGTGCTTTTAGTTGATATTTTTAACAAGTTGTCATAGGCTTGGAGTTGCATGAATGCTAATTATCTGGCACAGTGAGCACTCACTCATCTAAGTGGTTAGTGAAACTCAGTTGGCTTACAATTAAACTTCTTAATTAGTTTACAACATTGGGCTAAATCACTCTGTCTCTGGATCGTTGGAGACCAAACCTACAACTGAAGCCCAACATCGGGACACTGTGGAGGTGCTGATGTGTGACCGATATGGGACTGCCTGGGCAGCTTCAACTTCTGTTGGGCAATTTTCCTGTTTTCTGCAAGCTGCTGCAAATGTCTCCAGTTCTAAGCTAGAGTCTGCGATGTCAGACAGTTTACCTCAGTAGTCACCCAGGAAATGTTAGACAAGTTAAAACTTAGCTTAACATCAGGGTAACTCCACAACCGATCCTCCACTACCTCTAAACCCAGAAACAATCTGAAAATACTCAACTACACCCCAATCAGTCCTGATCCAACTAGTTCCCAACATCTCACCAACCCTCCCAACCTGAACTCGCTACCACCTAACTACATCCCAGAGCCGAGAATATGTTGCTGGAAAAGCACAGCAGGTCAGGCAGCATCCGAGGAGAATTGACATTTCGGGCCGGAGCCCTTCATTAGGGCGTTTTCCTGATGAAGGGCTCTAGTCTGAAACGTCGATTCTCCTGCTCCTCGGATGCTGCATGACCTGCTGTGCTTTTCCAACAACACTCTCTTGACCCTGAACTCCAGCATCTGCAGACCTCACTTTCTCCTATATCCCAGAGCTCCCAATCACCCTCCTGATCACTCAATTATCCTCAACCCTTTAAGTGTTTGCACAGCTGCATGCATACAGTATCTTACAGAAGACAATTTCATGCGTAAAACTCTACATAGAAGAAACTTTGGTTCATTCTGCCATACATGAGCATATAATCCAGGTCAACATCTCCAATAGATGAAGGGAGCGCTGCGCTATTCGAGTTGTCACTTTTTGATCAGCTATTCAATCTCAGGTCCTGTTTTCCTAGACAAATGACAGAGGAATCCTGAAGTACTATTTTGAGGAAGAGCTGGAGAATTTTCCAGTGTCCTGGGTCAATATCCAAACAAACATACCAACAAGAGTTGGCCCTTTGAGCCTGTTCCATTAATCAATAAGATCATGGCAGATCCAGTTTAACTTCAACTCTGCATTCCTGAATACCCCTGATAATCCTTCATCCACTTGGTAATCAAGATAGGCCTAGATAGGCCTCGATAATCTTTCTCTCCCTTAAAAATTTTTAAAGATTCTTCATCCATTGGGTTTGGAGGAAGGGAATTCCAAAGACTCACAACCCTCTGAGACAGCCTCAGCCAGCATCATAAAAACAGATTGGCCTAGATTTTGTAATCAGCGGTGAAGAAATGATGCTCACTAAGAGATCCAGCAATCACTACGACACAAGCTTTACCACCTCAATGGGCAATAGCTTACAATGTTCCTTAATGTGGCACTGCAGTGATGTTATGGAGTTGTCCAAGCGGGGCAGGGACAGTGATCCAGTCTAATTCTCAACCCTGACACTATTATAGACAACCCTGTAGATCCCCAAGCATTTCCAACCCTACCATTTTTATTTTCCTTTATTTGTTCGTGGAATATGGCAACATTACAATGGGTCAGGAATCACATGGACCCCAGACCAGGTAAACATAACAGATTTCCTTCCTTAAAGGGCATGAGTGAACAAGATGGGTTTTTATGACAATTGACAGTGGCTATCATCAGGCCAGCTTTTGATTCCAGGTTTGATTTTAATTAGAATTTCATGGTGGAATTCAAATCAATATCCCCAGAATATTACAATGAAATAGAGAACGGTGGATGCCGGAGATCTAAAACAAACAAAAATATAGTGTTCTGGAGAACCTCATACCTCAATGGCACCTTCCCATACAATCACCGAAAGTGCTACGCCTGCCCATTTACCTCCTCCCTCTTCACCAACCTAAGCCCCATTCAAGCAACCTACTTTACAGTATTTGCTGCTCACAGTGCAGTCTCCTCTACACAGGGAGATGACACATCGACTTTGCCAAATACCTCCTATCTATCCATAACAGTAACCCCAAACTTCCAGTTACCTGCCACTTCATCACACCACTGAGATCTCATGTCAACGTTTCTGTCTCATGCCTGATGCAGATTTCCAGCAGAGCTCAATGCAAACTGGGAACAGCAACAAAAGCAGAAATTGCTGGAAAAGCTCAGCAGGTCTGCCAGCGTTTCTGGAGAGAAATCAGAGTTAACATTTTGGGTCAAGTGACCCTTCCTCAGAACTGATGGTAGCTTGGAAAATGTTGTTTGGAAAATGTGAGTTTACATACTGAAGGTAGTGTGGGGGGGAGTAAGGATAGATTGGAAAGAGCCCACAGAGAGAAAAGAACAGTTGGACAGACAAAGGAATAGATAACAATCTGATTGGGACGGTGAATAACAATTAATGGGGACTGTTAGTGGCTGGGTTGTGTGCAATAGCAGACCATGTGATAACAAGGCCTGATATATGTAGGGTTTGGTGTAAGGACATGAGAGAGCTGAAGGCCTAAACTAACTGAACTCGATAATAAGTCCAGAAGGCTGCAGGGTCCCCAAGTGGAAAATGAGATGCTGTTCTTCCAGCTTGTGCTGAGCGTTGCTGGAGCACTGCAGCAAGCCTGAGGCAGAGATATTGGCCAGGGAACATGGGGGTGGAGTGTTGAAGTAGCAGGCAATTGGAAGCTCAGGGTCTTTCTTGTGAACAGAACGTAGGCATTCTGTGAAATAGTCACCAGTCTGCACTTTGTTTCCTCAGTGTACAGAAAATCACATTGTGAGCGGGGAATGAGGTAGACTGGATTGTGGGATGTGCTGCTTCACCTGGAAGGTGTGTTTGGATACTGAGGAGGGAGGAAGTAAACGGACAGGTGTTACACCTTCTGCAGTTGCAGGGGAAGGTGCCAGGAGGCTGTGGGGGGTGGTTTTGCGAGTGAAGCAGGAGGGGACCAGGGTCCCTGCAGAAGGCGGACAAGGGAGAGGAATATGGTGGTGGCATCTTGCTGGATATGGCAGAAATGGTGGTTAATAATTCTCTGGATGTCGATGCTGGTGGGATGAAAGCTAAGGGCAAGGTGGACCTAATGTTGTTGTGGGAGGGGAGAGAGAGGGTGAGGGCCAAAGTGCAGGAGATGGGTCAGACCCGTTTGAGGGCCCTGTCAACTACAGTGCTAAGAATCCTCAGTTGTGGAAGAAGGTGGACATTTCGGAGGCCCCCTTGTCGAAGCTGACATCATCAGTACAGATGCAACTGAGATGGAGGAACAGTACCTCATCTTCCGCATAGGCACATCACAGCCTTCAGGACTCAACATTGAGTTTAACAATTTCAGGGCATGAACACTTCCCTCTGTGTTCATTACCTACCATCACACCCCCAGGTCCTGTCCTGCATGGGTTGCTTTCAGAACAGCCAATTCATTTTCAACTACAGTGCGTATTCAAATCTCCATTATTGTCTATTCAGCTTCTCTTCTTCCCTGGCTTATAACCAACAGTTCCTTTGCTTCCCTTCTCTCTCTCTCTCTCTCTGGGCACCATTTCCATCTATCCATCTGTCTCCTTTCCCTTTCTATCCCCAACTCCACACCTTGTCATCAGTATACATACACTACCATTTCCTGGCTGTGTTCAGTTCCAACAAAGGATCACTGAACTCAAAATGGGTAACTCTGTTTTTCTCTCCATGATGCTGCCAGATTGAGTTTCTCCAGCATTTTCTGTTTTGTTTGTTCCCAGAATATTACCCGGAGATCTGGGTCACCAGTCCAGTGACACGGCCACTATGCCACCACCTCCCCTAATGTCAAGCACATTAAATTATTCTCACAGACAGCCAGCTAGAAAGTATAAAATCAAACCACTTTTCAAACATTTCACACTCAGAAACATACATGGGGAGTTAAGGTCAAAGATAAAATATCATGAACAAATAAGTATCAAAAATCTCATAATTCTTCATAATGCAAGCTTTTAAAAATATTCCATAACAGAACCAGATATTCTAATCAGCCATGATTTTTACTCAGGTTACAATTAACAATTAACTCCTGTTACACCTCATTCAACAGCAGTTTACTTTTTAACTGAGTTTCTATGAAAAGTGAGAATTCTTACCACTCCAATTGATTTCATTGACTGTTGGCTTGGAGGGGAGCAGGGTTGGTAAGAGTTGGGTGGGTTATGTACAATACAACCTCTGGTGGAGCTAGGAGTGACAGACAGCAACTTCAGGATTTCCACATTATTTTGAACATGTGCTAAATCTTGACAATGTGGTCACATTGAGATGTGTTTAGACAGAAAGTGCTGATTTTCACTGTCAAGTGCACTGCAACCGAAAAGTCTATGATTGGTATGCATTAGAGCTTGCTGTGTTCCAATTGCCTGCCCTGGTTCCTACTGACAACAGAGGCTACCTTTTAAAAAGTATTTAACTGGCTGTAAAGCATTGTGGGATATCCTGAGGAGGTGAAAGGTGGCATAGAGGTGCAGGTCATTTCTTTTGCAATGTTGAAGACAATGCCATCTGGACTAAGTTCTCTTGAGGTCCATTCTGAATGACAGAACCGTCAATATTTTGTTCACAGATAAAACGTCCTGGAGGAGGACAGAGAACAGCGCAGTTCTTACATAAATGGTGAAGAAAAGAAGTGGCTTTTGTAGAAAAGAGTAAAATGTTTTGTTTTGAATATTGGTGTTAAACGTGGAGGTGACACTGATGCCAATTCAGAGTTCACCTTGTCAGTACCTCAAACAGTCATGTCTTCAAATTAAAGCCCAAAAGTTCATTTTCACTGTTTGAATTCCTTGCTCTGCATTAGCATTTGGAAAGACTGCAGCTCCTATGTATCCATTCTCAGCTGTAATTAAAGTGCCATCTGTTTTCTTAATACCATTGAGATTCCATGAGCCACCATGTCGTCTGTACCCAGGAAGAATGAAGTGGATTGAATGGTAGACCAGGAGGATCAGGTGATTCACTGCCTTTGATCAAATTATCCATTTCATTGATTCTTTCACAGGTCATTCCCCCCATCCCCTCTGTAGAGAAGGCTACATGATGACCGAACATTCAGGAACAGTGAGAGAAAAAAATCTAACAGCAGGATATAATTATAGCTTTGAGTTCAGAGAGACAAGCTTACATATGCAAGGTAAAGTATCAGGCTTAATATGCCACCAACAAAAATAGCTATAACAACTTTAATTCAAGACCTTGCAGTGCAAGTTCATAGTTCCTTGAAAGTAGAACCACAGGTAGATAGGATAGTGAAGAAGGCGTTTGGCATACTTTCCTTCATTGATCAGAGTATTGAGTACAGGAGTTGGGAGGTCATATTGCAGCTCTACAGGACATTGGTTAGGCCACTTTTGGAATATTGTGTGCAGTTCTGGTCTCCTTCCTATCATAAGGATGTTTTGGAACTTGAAAGGGTTCAGAAAAAATTTACAAGGATGTTGCCAGAGTTGGAGGGTTTGAGCTATAGAAAGAAGCTGAACAGGCTGGGACTGTTTTCCCTGGAGCATAGGAGGCTGAGGGGTGACCTTCTAGAGATTTATAAAATCATGAGGAGTATGAATAGGGTAAATAGACAACCTGGGGTGAGGGAGTCCAGACTAGAGGGCATATGTTTAGAGTGAGAGGGGAAAGATATAAAAGGAACAAAGGGGCAACTTTTTAATGCAGAGGGTGGTGCATGTATGGAATGGACTGCCAGAGGAAATGGTGGAGGCTGGTACAATTACAGCACTTAAAAGGCATCTGGATGGTTTTATGAATAAGAAGGGTTTAGAGGGATATGGACCAAATGCTGGCAAGTGAGACTTGATTAGGTTAGACTTGGTCAGCATGGATGAGTTGGATTGAAGTGTCTGTTTCCATGCTGTACATCTCGATGACTCTATTACTCTAATTCCAGTGTTAAATTTGAAAATTGTCCAAGGTGCTTCACAGAAAAATCAGGAAAAGTTACTTCCCCGTCTCAAATATGTTATTCATGCTTGGGACGTGGGAATCATCTGGTGAAGCCTATTCCGAACATGATGATGAAGCATAGCTGTCCATGTGATGGAGGTACACCTTCAGTGATGTTGGTAAGGGTGTTCCAACATTTGAACCAGCAACAGTGAAAGATCAACAATATTGTTCCAAGTCAAGATGGTGTGTGACTTGGAGAGGAAATTGCAGAGGATAGTCTGCCCATGTTTCTGGTGCCCTTGTCGTCCTTGGTGATAGAAGTCAGAGCTTAAGAACACACTGTCAAAGGAACCTTAGTGCTGCAAATGGTACACAATGTATTGTGCTCTGGTGGATGGGGTGCCAATCAAGGCAGTTGCTTTGTCTTGAATGGTGTCGCATTTCTTGACTCCTACTGGAGCAAATAGGATGCTGGGAACTAAAACAGGAGATTCTGTGTTAGTGGCATTTTCGACCTTATAGATGGTTATGTGCTGCACCTGGTGACATCATCTGAAAACATGTCATCTTCCATATGCATGCATCCATCTCACTACCATCACTCTGAATCCTTTCATGCTGTGTGTCTGATATCCAGTAAAGGATTGACAGAAATTTCTTCCAAATGAATATTGGAATGGGTCAGGTAATTGCCATCAGTCACTACCACAACTTTATAAACGAAACATAGCCTAATCCTCATCCCTGACCATAGCCCAACATTGTAACAGATCATTCACAACCACAACGTGCTATAGGATACTGAACTGAATCTCTGATGCCTATATTGTCTCTGTCACCAAGACAACCTACTTTCATGATTAGATTAGATGAGATTCCCTACAGTATGGAAACAGGCCCTTCGGCCCAACAAGTCCACACCAACCCTCTGAAGAGTAACCAACCCAGACCCATTTCCCTCTGACTAATGCACCTAACACTATGTGCAATTTAACATGGCCAATTCACCTGACCTGCACATCTTTGGACTTTGGGAGGAAACCCACACAGACATGGGGAGAATGTGCAAACTCCACACAGACAGTCACCTGAGGCAGGAATTGAATCTGGGGGACCCTGGTGCTGTGAGGCAGTGCTAACCACTGAGCCACTGTGCCGCCCCACTACTTTCATCATTGTAACTTTCTTTCATCTCAACTTCTGCTCAGAATTTCTGATTCTGAAACTCCCATCCATATTCTACCAGCTCAAGGCTTCATTATTCTAATGCATCTGGGGCTAATGCAAAAATCAGGCGAGCTGTCCCACAAAGTAGTGAAGCAACAGTCTGACATAACCATACTCATGGAATCAAAATGTGAACACAATGTCCTAGATAATGTTTCACTAATTCTGGGTAATTCTAGTCCCTCCAGCAGCACAGACACACAAGCGATGGCAGCTCAGCGGGATGCAGCCAGAATTAGATGGCATGGCATACTCAACATAGACTCTTAACCTCATGTAATTTCATGGCATCAGGTCAAACATTGGCAGAGAAACCTCCTTGGCAGATGAATCAGTGCTCCACAGTGTTGAACATTATTTGGAGAAAGCGCTGAGGTGACAAGGGCACAGAACATACTCTAGGTGGGGATATTAATCTCTATCACCAAATGTTGCTCTCCAGCACCATTACTGATTGAACTGGTCGAATCTTAAGGGACATTGCTGCTAGGCTGGCACTGTGCTAGGTGGTGAGGGAACCAACAAGAGAGAAAAACTTATTTGACCTTGTCCTCACCAATTCACTTCATGAATTTGTCAATGACAGTACTGGTAGGAATAGCCATTCAAAAATATTTGTGGAGATGAAATTTGGTCTTCTCGTTGTGATATCTTCCAACAGGTTGTGTGGCATGAAAACTGTACTCAATCGGATAGATTTTGAACAGATCAAGTAACATGAATATTGGGCATTCGTAAAGCACTGTGAGGCAACTGCAGTAGCAGAATTATATTTGACATCAGTCTTTTCTGTTAGGATCTGGCATAGAATCATAGAATCCCTGTAGTGTGGAAACAGGCCATTTGGCCCAGCAAGTCCACACCGACCCTCTGAAGAGTAACCCACCCAGACCCAAACCACTACCCCATTACTCTACATTTACCCCTGACTAATGCACTTAACCCACACATCCCAGAACACTATGGGCAATTTAGCATGGCCAATCCATCTTACCTGCATATCGTTGGATTGTGGGAGAAAACTAGAGCACCCGGAGGAAACCCACAGAAATATGCCAGAAGCAGCACCAAACATACTTAAAAATGAGATGTCAGCACAGTGAAGCTACAAAACAGGACTACCCATGTGCCAATCAGCAGAAATCACATGCAATTGACAGACCTAAGTGATTCCACAAGCAATGAACTGGATCTAGACTCTGTGGTCGGGCCACATGCAGTCATGAATGGTAATGGACAGTCAAGCATTGGAGGAGAAGGCTCCATGAAAATCCCCAACCTTCCCAGCACATCAGAGCAAAAGATATGTCTGAAGGATTCACAAA
Organism: Chiloscyllium plagiosum; assembly: GCF_037043375.1. Classification (NCBI taxonomy): domain Eukaryota; kingdom Metazoa; phylum Chordata; class Chondrichthyes; order Orectolobiformes; family Hemiscylliidae; genus Chiloscyllium; species Chiloscyllium plagiosum. Next base: position 24,355,274 of record NW_028270156.1, read on the forward strand.
AACCTTCAGCCAGAAGTGTGGAGTGGATGATCCATCTTGACCCCTGCCAAAGGTCCCCAGCATCACAGATACCATTCTTCAATTCACTCCATGTTGTATCAATAAATGGCTAAAAGCACTGGGGACTGCAAAATCTTTAGGCCCTGACAACATTCCAGCAAAAGTGCTGAAGACTTGTGCTCCAGAAGTCACCGTGCCCCATGCCAAGTTGCTCCAGCTACAACACAGGCATGCACTTGACAATGTGGAAAAGTGTAAAGGTATGTCCTATGCACAAAAAGCAGGGCAAATCTAACCCAGACAATTACTGCCCTGTCAGTCTAGTCTCCATCATCAACAAAGTGCTGGAGGGGTTGAAGACTGTGCTATCAAGCAACACTCACTTAACATTACCTGCTCACTGATACTCAATTTGGGTTCCGTCAGGGTCACTCACCTCCTGGGTTTATTACAGCCTTGATCCAAACATGGAAAAAATGCTCAACTCCAATGATGAAGTGACAGTGGATGCCCTTGACATCAAGGCTGTACTTCACCAAGTGTGGCATAAAGGAACCCTAAAGAAACAGGAGTCGAAGGGAGTCAAAGAGGAACCTCTCCACCGATTGGAGTCATACCTGGCACAAAGATGATAGTTATGGTTAATGCAAGTCAACCATTTCAGTTCCAGGAAATAACTCAGTCCCTTGGAGTTAACCACTTTCATCTGCTTCATCAATTACCTTCCCTCTATCGTAAGGTCAGAAGTGGGAATGTTCCCTGATGACTGCATAATGTTCAGCACCATATGCAATTCTGATACTGAAGAAACCCACGTTCAAGTACAGCAAGACCTGGACAAAATCAAGGTTTGGATAGTGAAGTAACAAGATCATTCATGCCACTGAACTGTCAGACAGTGAACATTTCCAATGAGAGAGAATCTAATTATCCCCTACATCATATTCAATGACATCACTATCACTGAATCTCCCACTTATTGTTATTATCGATCGGAAACTGAATGGACCAATCAAATAAATACTGTGGCTACCACAACAGCTCAGAAGCTAGGAAGTCTGTGGCAAGGAACTAACATCTTATCTTCCTGAAGGTTCACGGCTACCCCCCTCCCCACTCCGCCCCAATCCACCAACTCCCCCCGCCCCCCCCCCCCCCACCTTCCTCATCTCAGTCCTGAGTGGTGTACCCCTTATTCTTAGCCTGTGACCGCTAGTTCTGGACTTCCCCAACATCAGGACCATTCTTCCTTCATCTAGCCTGTTCAGTCCCATTAGGATTTTATGTGTTTCCATGAGATCTCTCCTCATTCTTCTAAATTCCAGTGAGTACAAGCCCAGTTGATCCAGTCTTTTCTCAATGTCAGTCCTGTCATCCCAGGAATCAGCCTGGTGAACCTTCGGTGGACTCCCTCAATAGCAAGGGTGTCCTTTCTCAGTCTCGGAGACCAAAACTGCACACAATACTCAAGGTGTGGCCTCACAAAGGCCCTGTATAACTGAAGCAAGACATCTTTACTCCAATTCTTAAATCCTCTCATTATGAAGGCCAGCATGCCAGTAGCTTTCCTCACTGCCTGCTACACCTGCATGCTAACCTTCAACAACTGTTCCACCATGACACCTCCAAAGGGCGTATGTGAGAGTAAAGGTATGTGTGTGTGATGGTGTGTGTGGGTGAGAGAGAGTCGGCATGAGGAAGTGTCCGTGTGTGTGTGTGTTTGTGCGTGTACGTAGATCTGTGTGTGCGTGCATGTGTTTTTTGGTGGTTTTTTTGATGCGTGTGTGAGAGAGTGTAGTCATTGAGTGCTGTTTAACCGTTGCAGCATTCTGCAGGGATAAATGACTCAGTCTCTGAGGATCAGCAGGTAACAGAGAACTGTAACTCAGAGGCATCAAATCACCAGTCAATCATAATTTATAATACCCCGCTGATCTTGCCCAACAATCGCCCTGACAAACAAAATGGGGATTTTGAGATGGCCTGAACAGGAAGAAAAGAAGTTGGAAGAAATGAGGGCAATAAATGAACTTGCAAGTGAAATAACTCCACATAGGCTGCCTCCCTCAGAGCCAGTTCTCAGAGTGAACAGGACCTTTGACACTTCTCTGTATATCTGGTGGCACGGTGGCACAGTGGTTAGCACTGCTGCCTCACAGCGCCAGAGACCCGGGTTCAATTCCCGCCTCAGGCGACTGACTGTGTGGAGTTTGCACGTTCTCCCCGTGTCTGCGTGGGTTTCCTCCGGGTGCTCCGGTTTCCTCCCACATCACAAAGATGTGCAGGGTCAGGTGAATTGGCCACACTAAATTGCCCGTAGTGCTAGGTAAGGGGTAAAAATGTAGGGGTATGGGTGGGTTTCGCTTCGGCGGGTCGGTGTGGACTTGTTGGGCCGAAGGGCCTGTTTCCACACTATAATCTAATCTAATCTAAAAAGACAAGAGTGGTCCTAAAGGAAGATGCTAAAGTGGGGGAAGGCCAACTATACCAAAATTCAACAGGAGCCGGGGAATGTGGATCGGGAGCAGCTGTTTGAAAGGAAATCCACATTCAATATGTAAGAGGCTTTTAAAGACAGGTTGATTAGAATTCAGGAGAGATATATTCCTGTGAAAATGAGGGATAGAAATGGCAAGATTACAGAACAGGTGAAATTGTGAGACTAGCTAAGAGGAAAAAGGATGTGTACGTAAGATCTAGATGACTGAAGACAGACAAAGCTTTGGAAGAATATCTGGAATGTCGGACCAATCTGAAATGAGGAATTAAGAGGGCTAAAAGGGGTCATACAATATCCTTATGGACCACTCAAGGACAAAGGAGGAAAGGTATGCATGGAGTCAGAGAAAATGGGTAAGACTTTTAATGAGTATTTTGCGTCGATATTCACTGAGGAGAGGGATGTTGAGGTTAGAGATAGATCTTTGATTACTCTAGATCAAGTTGGCATAAGTAGGGAGGAAGTGTTGTGTATTCTAAAAGGCATTAAGGTGGACAAGTCCCTAGTTCCAGATGGGATCTACCCCAGATTACTGAGGGAAGCGAGCCTTTAACAGATATCTTTGCTGCATCCTTGAACACAGAGGAGGTCCCAGAGGACTGGAGAATTGCTAATGTTGTCCCCTTGTTTAAGAAGGGTAGCAGGGATAATTCAGGTAATTTCAGACCTGTCAGCTTGACTTCAATGGTAGGGAAGCTACTGGAGAAGATACTAAAGGATAGGATATATAAACATTTGGAAGAAAATGGGCTTATCAGTGATAGGCAGCTTGGTTTTGTGCAGGGAACGTCATGTCTTATAAACCTAATAGAATTCTTTGAAGAGGTGACAAAGTTGATTGATGAGGGAAGGGATGTAGATGTCACATACATGGACTTCAGTAAGACTAACCCCATGGTAGGCTGATGAAGAAGGTGAAGTCGCATGGAGTCCAGGTGTTCTAGCTAGATGGATAGAGAACTGGCTGGGCAACAGGAGACAGAGAGTAGTAGTGGAAGGGAGCTTCTCAAAAATGGAGACCTGTGACCCGTGATGTCCCACAGGGATCCATGCTGGATCCACTGTTCGTTGTGATTAGATTAGATTCCCTACACTATGAAAACATGCCACTTGGCCCAACAAGTCCTCACCAACCCTCTGAAGAATAACGCACTCAGAACCATTCCCCACATTTACCCCTAACTAATGCACCTAACATTATGGGCAATTTAGTATGGCCAATTCACCCGACCTGCACATCTTTGGATTGTGGGAGGAAACCCATGCAGACACAGAGAGAATGTGCAAACTCCACACAACCAGTCACCTGAGGCTGGAATCAAACCCAGGTCCATGGCACCATGAGGCAACAGTGCTAACCACTGAGCCATTGTGCCACAATATACATAAATGATTTGGAGGAAGGTGTAGGTTGCCTTATTAGCAAGTTTTTGGATGACACTAAGATTGGTGGAGGAGCAGATAGTGAGGGGGACTGTCAGAGAGTACAGCAGAGTATAGATAGATTGGTGAGTTGGGCAGAGGAATGGCAGATGGAGCTCAATACAGACAAATGTGAGGTGATGCATTTTGGAAGATCCGATTCAAGAGCAAACTATACAGTAAATGGAAAAGTCCTGGGAATAATTGACGTACAGAGAGATCTAGGTGCTCAGGTCCACTGTTCCCTTAAGGTGACAACGCAGGTCAGTAGAGTGGTCAAGGAGACATATGGCATGCTTTCCTTCATCAGACGGGGTATTGAGTACAAGAGTTAGCAGGTCATTTACAGTTGTATAGGACTTTGGTTCGGCCACATTTGGAATACTGTGTACAGTTCTGTTCGCCAAATTACTAAAAGGATGTGGATACTTTGGAGAGGGTGCAGAGGAGGTTCACCAGGCTGTTGCCTGGTATGGAGGGTGCTAGCTATGAGGAGAGGTTGAATAGATTAGGATTATTTTCATTGGAAAGAAGGAGATTGAGGGGGGACCTGATTGAGGCCGACAAAATCATGAGAGGTGTAGACAGGGTGGATAGCAAGAAACTTTTTTCCGAGAGTGGAGGACTCAATTACTAGGGGTCACGCATTCAAAGTGAGAAGGGAAAAGTTTGGGGGAGATATGCGTGGAAAGTTCTTCACGCAGAGCATGGTGGGGACCTGGAATCTGCTGCCAGAAGAGGTGGTAAAGGCGGGCATAATAGTGTCATTTAAGATGTATCTAGGCAGATACATGAATGGGCAGGTAGCAGAGGGACACAGAACATCAGAAAATAGGCGACAGGTTTAGATAGAGGATCTGGATCGGTGCAGGTTTGGAGGGCCGAAGGGCCTGAACCTGTGCTGTAATGTTCTTTGTTCTTTGTTCTTTGGAAGTGGGTGAAATGCCAGACTTTTCTTAAAGGGATCACGAACAGGCTCAAAATGCCATTGGCACAGGGTAGAGGGATGCAGGGGTTGGTGGATGGGAGAGGTGGTCAGGTCAGGTGTTAGTGTCCCCAGGTTATGAATTTGAAATGCCAGGTTTGACTGGCACACCTGCTGCTCTGTGTACTTCTGGAATTTCTGTGCTCATAGAGTTATACGACATGAAAACAGGCCCTTCGGTTCAACTCGTCTATGCCGATCAGATTTCCTAAACTGATCTTGTCCCATTTGCCAGCATTTGGCCCATATCCTGCTAAACACTTCCTATTCATATAGCCGTCCAGATGTATTTAAAAGTTGTAATTATATCCACCTCCACCACTTCCTCTGGCAACTTGTTCCATATGCTCAATACCCTCTGTGTGAAAAAGTTGCCCCTTAGTACTTTTTAAATCTTCCCCTGTCATCTTAAACTATGCCCTATAGTTTTGGATTCCCCAATCCTGGGAAAAGGATCTTGGCTATTCACCGTAGCCATGCCACTTGTGATTTTATAAACCTCTATAAGGTCCCCCCTCAGCCTCTCCCTATAGATCAAATCTATAGTGAAAAAAGCCCCAGCCTATTCAGCCTCTCCCTATAGATCGAATCTTACAACCCTGGCAACATCCTTGTAAGACTTTTCTGCACCCTCTCAACTTTAACAACATCTTCCTGTAGCAGGGTGACCAGAATTGAATACAGTATTCTAAAAGTGGCCTCAATTTGTCTCTGTTAGAACAAGACAGACTGTCTTTGTTCATTGTATGTCCACAAAAATAAGTCTTGTTACTTTGCTTATCTAGTCCCTTTCATGGATTTTTATGGTTCAAATAGTCCTCCCATCTGGCTTTTGTCACAGATATGTGGTTTCTCTCCAAGGTCCCTCAAAGGTCTCAGTTTCCAGTACAGTATAAAGTTTGTTTACTAATTTCTTGGCACCTATTGAAACGATGAACATAGTGCATTTTATTTCCAATAATTCCTATTAAATTAATTTTTCTCTGCTTTGTAAAGCACCTTCCTTGTAAAGTATACAGGACATTAGAATTCTTGTAGACATTGGGTTACACATGCTAAATGTATTCAGTTGATCTGAGTCGGATTCCACTCCCTGCCCTGCAGCTTGCTTGGCTGTTGTTGACCGACTTGAAGTCAGTGTTATTATTTAAGGAGACATTTACAGCTGATATGTACAAAGACACGCAAATAACACATCTTTCTCTTCACACTTTGTTAATGAAAAGCAATTGTCTGAACAGTGTTGTGAAGGTCAAAATACTTCCGTATCTTTAGTTGGAAGGAAGGTAAGTAAGCTAACAACCAATCTTCATCAGAGTGATGTGCTGTACAATCTGTACATCGCACCTTAAGTGACTGATTGATGCGGTTAGACATCTTGTCAACCAGGAACCAACTTGCCTATCACCTTTGGAAAAAAGCAGGCCACTTTTAAACAGTGAGAACTTACCATAATCACAGACCTTTACTCACTAGAGTCTAGGAGAACGAGAGGTGATCTTATTGAAACATCTAAGATTACAATAGAGTTGGGTAGTGTAAATAGTGGAAGAATTAGGGGTCACAGTTTAAAAATAAAATATTTGCCATTTAAGATGGAGAATCTCTTCTCTCAGAGCATCAGTGGTGTTTTGAATTGACACTCCCGGCAACAGTGAAGGCTGGGTCATTAATTCAGGGCTGAGTGAGATTTTTGACTGACAAGGGAGATAAGGGTTACAGCATAGAACAAGCAGGAAAATGGAGTTACACTGTACCAGCTATGATCTAATTTTGAATGGCACAGCGAGTTCAAAGGCAGAATAGTTTCTATTTCTTGTGTTCTTATATCTGTATGAAATTAAGAAAGAAATATTAGAAATGTTCGCAGGTCTGGTTGTATCGACAGAGAGAGAAACAGAGTTAACATTGGAAGACAACGATCTTTCATGTTTCTCTCTGGATTGATGCACCTAACCACTGGAATCCTACCAGTATTTCTCAGCTTGCCAGCTTCCACAGTATTTTGCTTTCTCATGGAAACTAACCACAAACCATATCAAAGAGGAAACAACCTTAATGTAATGTCTTCCAATATTTAGCAAAATCATATGCACATGCAATAAAGGAAACCTATGAAATACATGATTATATTTCAATTTCACTGCCCTAATAAAACCCTTTCCCTGAATATCTATCAATATGCTTCTCAAGATGGCATCATGAGCTAGTTTCCCATCCTTAATTACAGTTCTTTCTGCTACTACTCATGTTTCATCAACGCAAATTGGCTGTAACGCGATGGATGAATCGGCGAATGCGAACTTTCTCATACATGTGTCAGCTATTACACAATGTAAATGTAAAAGAAAGGCTATAACTCTAATAGAGTCATAGAGTCACAGAGATGTACAGCATGGAAACAGACCCTTCGGTCCAACCCGTCCATGCCGACCAGATATCCCAACCCAATCTAGTCCCACCTGCCAGCATCCGGCCCATATCCCTCAAAACCCTTCTTATTCATATACCCATCCAAATGCCTCTTAAATGTTGCAATTGTACCAGCCTCCACCACATCCTCTGGCAGCTCATTCCATACACGTACCACCCTCTGCGTGAAAAGTTGCCCCTTAGGTCTCTTTTATATCTTTCCCCATCTCACCCTAAACCTATGCCCTCTAGTTCTGGACTCCCCAACCCCAGGGAAAAGACTTTGTCAAATAACCCTATCCATGCCCCTCATAATTTTGTAAATCTCTATAAGGTCATCCCTCAGCCTCCGATGCTCCAGGGAAAACAGCCCCAGCCTGTTCAGCCTCTCCCTATAGCTCAAATCCTCCAACCCTAAGGTAGACATTATAAAGCATTTTGACCATTTTGAAAGAACATGTGATATTGTTCATGTAACAGGAATAAAGGAGTCTCTGTTACACACCATTAGAGACAATGCAGAAAAAATTAAAGCAAGCTGATTTGCCGGAACAAGCCTGATTGCACGTTGTGTTGCTCTTGCAAAGCAAGTTGGATTTAAAGAAGTGGAGCGTGAGATGTTGAAGAGCTGCTTGAGTCCCATTGTGAAGACCTCTCTACAGTTGATTACAACTTATTGCTGAGGGGGAAATGGGAGCTGCAGTTGAAGACGATGACGGCTAGGATGCAGCACCATGAGACCTTTCCACTTCTCTTTTAACTTCTATCCTGAGGGAAGTTGAGAAGCAGTTGCAGCTCTCAAAAGACAATGATTACAATGCAGAACGCAACAGTGTTGCAGTTCATGGAATAAGGTCTAATTTGGCATCCTAGGAACAGCTTCTTTATGAAAGAAGAAAAATAGCAGAGCAGCAAAATTTAGATGTCCTTTTTAAGCTAATCCCCAAGAAACATTTGGAAGACAATGAACTACAGCCATCCACTTCTGGATTAACTATTTTTCATCCAAACCTTCGACCACAATAGCACCTGAAGGTGATGACCCTCAGCCGTGTCTTAATAACTCAGCAACTTCAAAACCACCCTCCTCCCCCAATCAATTTATCTTCAATTTTCTTTCAAGGTAAAGTGTTAAAGTTACCATATTATTTCATTATTAGATATGAATTTAACATTTATTTAAACTGTGCTATCCTTTGTGTTAGGTTAACTAACATATTTGTTTCGATTTTGAGTAATATGTTTGGTGGTCTGACCCAACCCTATCTTTCTGTACGCACTGTTATTTTTATTGCATGATTTTATGCAGCATGAGGTCGCACAACAATGCAACTATTGTGTTGTAGCAGCAAAGACTGTACTCTGAGGGAGATAGTGGTAACCTGTCTGATTGATCTGACACCCCTTCCCCCCTCCCTCCAGCAACACCCATCCATGAAGTGTAAGTAACAACCATAGTGCAGTTAGGAAGGAAATTCCTGGCTGTGGACACAACAGTGAAGAAACAACATTATAATTCCAAATTTGTAAAGACAACAATCTCTCCATCAATGTCAGCAAAAAGGAGGAGCTGGAGATTGACTTCAGGAAATGGACTGGAGGCCTTGCCCCTGTTTGCATCAATGGTGTTGAGATGGAGATGGTCAAGAGCTTCAAGTTCCTAGGGGTGAGGATCACCAACAATCTCTCCTGGTCCATCCACCTCATAGCAATGGTTAAGAAAGCACAACAATGCCTCTGCTTCCTCAGAAGTTGAAGGAAATTCAGAGTGTCCACAAAGACTCTTAACCAGTTTTTATAGATGCATCATAGGAAGCATCCTATGTGGTTGCATCACAGCATGGTATGACAAATGCACTTCCCAAGACCTCTACAAACTACAGAGAGTTGTGAACACAGCCCAGTCCATCATGCAAACCAGCCTCCCATCAATTGACTCCACCTATACTTTCTGCTGCCTCAGGATAGCAACCAACATAATCAAGACACCTCCCACTCCAGATTTCCTCTCCTCCACCCTCTGCCGTTGGACAGAAGATATAAAAGTTTTAATACACATGTGGACAGATTCAAGAACAGCTTCTTCCCCGCTGCTATCAGACTTTGAGTAGAACTCTTGAACATTAATTCCGATCGCGCTCTCTGCACCTTCTCTGTGGTGTTAAAACACTGTATTCTGCACTCTGTTCTGCTACCCTGACACACTTTATATGGTACGATCTACCTGTGTAGCACACAAAACAACACTTTTCACTGTATCTTGATACAATACTCAAACCTAAATTTGGATGGTGTATGATCTGGTGATTTCCTTCGAGGTGATACTGAAGATATTACAATCTTACACAAAAGAGCCAATCAAAATCTTGCAATGGGTGGAGGGGTGTTGCTGAGGTGTTGACAGGAATTTTGATCCAGACCGTGCAGAAGTTGCAATGTTGCTGTTTTCATGGAAATTGGCAAGGAAGTTGAAACTTTTGATAGACAATTGTATGGCATCTGGAACCCTCCAAAAAAGTCCCTATCTCTGAGTTAAAGTCATAGACTTTGGAAGATTCTTAATAGACTTACCTTAATAGACAGCCAGGAAAATTTAGATGAATTACATATTGTTCTAACTCCCAGCTAACAATTACATTGATCCACCAAAACTGAGGAGTAACAGCTGAAGCAAAGTGTAGGTGGCCGTAGAGTCTGACCAGGTTGGAGCTGGTGGGTAAAGGCAGGCTGTAGGGTCCAGAGTAGTGAGGGTCCCATTCAAGCAATCATTCTAATTCCCTTTTAAAAGTTATGATTGAATCCTCTTCCACCATCCTTTCAGGATTTAGGATGGGAGTGGGGTTGTGGTGGAAATTGGAAGACCTGCACAGCTCATACGCGCCACACAAGTGCCTGGCAATGACTGTCTCCAACAGGAGAGGATCTAACCATACTCCATGACATTCAAAGGCCTTAACAAAACCAAAGCCTTTCTTATCAACATCCTGGAGATACCATTGACCGAAAGCTGAACTAAAGTAGCTATAAGGGGGGATCCAAGATGGCGCGACCCAGTAAGACTGAGTCTATAGTGCTCCTCCCAAGACTTGGGCACAGTGGGTCACCTACCCCCTACCAAGCTCACCAAATCATTTATAAATTATTTATAATAGTTTAGTAACTCAATTAGTTGTGTAATATTACATTTAAGCAACTTAATCCTAAGTTAAAATGACTAAAGGGAAGGGAGCCCGCAGCTCTCAGCAAGCAGGAACCCCTCCCCCACACTCTCCAGCTGCAGCAGAGGCATCCACAGCCGCCCCGGGGGACTTACCAACAGTAGCAAGTCTTGCAGAAATGCTTTCCAAGCTTGACTCGAAGATCGATGCCTTTATCGTCGAATCCAGAAATCGTTGGGAGTCGCTGTCGGCCGCGCTGCAGAAGCACGACCGTGAAATTGAAGAAATTCAACGCCGAGTCGGAGGGGCGGAGCTAAAGGCCGCGACCTCCGAGACAACCGCTCAATCGGCCGTGGATCAGGTCCGGACTCTCGAGCAGCGAGTCCGGACCTTGGAAAATCATATTGACGACCTCGATAATCGAGGTCGTCGAAAAAATATTCGTTTGCTGGGCCTTCCCGAACAGGAAGAGGAAGGCCAGCTTACAGCATTCCTGGAGCAGTGGCTGCCACAACTTTTAAATCTGCAAGCTGGATCAGGCCAGGTAAGGGTGGAATGGGCCTACCGGGTAGCAATACGCAGGCCCGGCTCGAACCAGCGCCCACGCCCGGTCCTGTTCCGGCTGCAAAGCTACAGGGAGAGGCAGATACTCCTAGAAGCCTCTAGAAATCTCAGAAAAGACCCCCAAGCTATGATCTACAAAGGATCCAAGATCATGCTATTTCAGGACTTTTCCCCGGCTCTGGTTCGAAAGAGGAAGGCATTCGACGAGGCGAAGAAGCGTTTAAGGGACTTAAATGTTCAGTACTCCTTACGCTACCCAGCGATGTTACGCTTTAACCATGAAGGATCTGTATATAACTTTGGATCACCAGAAAAGGCTAAGGAATTCTTGGACTCTCTTAGATAAACTGTAGGACATAATGGATGTTGGTCTGCCTTGCCCCCCCCCCCCCCCGCTTTGGTTTATATCCCCTCCCTTTTTTTTTCTTACCTTACTGCTTAATATTATTATGGGGGGTGGGGAGAGGGATTTGATTTTCTCCCCCCCCCCCTTGGAGTTGTTTTCTGTTATTATTTTATGTATATATGAGGGATGTATGTATATGTGTGTGTGTGTGTATGTATGTATATATATATATATATATATATATGTGTGTATGTGTATGTATATATATGTATATATAAGCTGGGGGATTTGGTTAATGTTGGTGGGGGGAGGTGGTTACCTTATTCGATTTTACCTCTGTCTTTAGGAGCGGGGTTGTTTTTCCCTTCGTTATTTTGTATTATCATATTTAATTATTATTTGTTGAACTGGTAATTTTATAGTTATATGTTTATATATGGTATTAACATTACCAAATATACCCAGGTGTTGGTGGGGTGGGGGTGGGGTGCTCACTGTTAACTCTAGCTTTGTATTATATTTGAATTTTCCTCATTTTATTGAGGAGTGCCTGGGTCAAGGGTGGGGCATTGGTTGGGAGAGGATATGAGGGATTTTTGGAGAGGAAGTGACGTCCCCTGGGAACAAGGGGGAAAGTCTCCACTTAGATACGTTTTATATTTTTTTTATTTAGAAATAGTTTTTTACTGTATTGTTGTGGGTGTATTAAAGAGGCTTTATTTTTGTAAATTTTACATGTTCCATGCTCGGGATGTTCTGGATAGGGTTCCCCCTCCCGAGGGGTCTCGGATTGGCCCAGAGGATTATGGTTGATCAGTCGGTTAAGTGGTGCACCTGGAATGTCAAGGGGAGTAATTCACCCTTAAAAGGAAGAAAATATTATCAAATCTTAAGAAGGAAAGAGTTGATATAGCTCTCCTACAGGAGACACACCTGTCAGATAAAGAACACTTGAAATTACGACAGGGCGGATTTGATCAGGCCTTATTTTCTTCTTTTAGCTCAAAAAGCAGGAGAGTTGTTATTCTTGTTCGGAAGAATTTCCCTTTCAAAATCCTAAAGCAGATAAAAGACGAATCTGGACGATATATCTTGATTAAAGCCCTCATAAATGGAGAGGAATATGGGATTTTAAATTTGTACTGCCCCCCGGCACACTCCTTTAAATTTATAACGGAAGCCTTTTCAAAATTGATGGCTTTTGATGCCCGTCATATAAATATAGGGGGAGACTTTAATTGTATTATGGATCCGGAAATAGACAGGATTCCCAAGAGTACTGCAGGAGTATCTCCCAGATCTAGACAATTGATGGATCTGAACAAAGAATTAGGATTAGTAGATGTATGGAGATGTCTTCATCCACAGGGTAGAGATTTTTCTTTCTACTCTAATCCACATAAATGTCATACCAGAATTGATATGTTTTTTGCCCCCTCGATTTTTTTAAATTCCATATCATCCTGTAAAATAGGTAATATAGCAATTTCTGACCACGCTGCTGTATATATGGAAACTAAGGCGAGGAACAGTGGGACATCCCCTCGGCATTGGCGTATGGACCCCTTCTTAATGAAAGATAGTAAATTTGTAAAGTACTTCTCTCAAGAATTTAAACTTTTTTAGAAATTAATTCAGGTACAGCTAGCAACCCGTCAATGATGTGGGAGACCATCAAAGCTTACACGCGAGGCTTGATCATCTCCTACTCAGCGACCCAGAAGAAATTAAAGGGAGAACAACAGCGTCTGCTTGAAGCCCGCTTAAAAGCGGCTGAAACAGCATACACTGATAGACCTTCTATTATTAAATTGCAAAGGATTACAGCTCTTAGGACAGCTCTAAATACTACACTTACTCAAACGGCTAAGAGGGAAATATTATTTGCAAAGCAAAGGTTATATGAATATGGCGACAAACCGGGTAGATACTTAGCATTTCTTGCAAAGAAAAAAAAGGCCCCTCAGACTATTATGTCTATCAAGGAAAGTACGGGTATTTTGACTCATGATCATAAAAAGATTAATGCGACCTTTAGAGAATTCTATTCTGAGTTATATAAATCACAGGATTGTGAAGATAGGACGAAGAGGATGCAGTCATTTTTTAAAAATTTGACTTTTCCAGACCTAACTCCGGAACAAGTATCGGTCCTAAATGCTCCTCTTACACCCCAAGAAATAGTTGATGCAATTAGGCACCTTCAAAATGGTAAGGCGCCGGGCCCAGATGGCTTTCAAGCTGAATTCTATAAAGAATTTACAAAAATACTGGTTGGTCCACTTATGGACATGTATAACTATGCATATAGTCAGGGCTGTCTCCCGCCTTCGCTGAAAGAGGCAAATATCTCTCTTATCCTTAAAAAAGGAAAGGACCCAGAAGATTGTACATCATACAGACCAATATCCTTGCTAAATGTAGATTTTAAAATCCTCTCTAAAACGTTAGCACTGAGATTAGAAAGGATACTGCCACATATTATAAAGGAGGATCAGACGGGGTTTATTAAGGGCCGTAGATCATCCAATAATGTTAGAAGGGCTCTGAATATGATTCAAGCTTGTCATCAGGGAAAGATACCAGGAGTAGTGGTTTCATTAGACGCGGAAAAGGCATTTGATAGGGTCGAATGGTCATATTTGTTTTACACATTGGAGAGGTTTGGTGTTGGACAGGTGTTTACCAAATGGATCTCAACATTGTATAGTGATCCCAAAGCAGTTGTGGTTACCAATGGATTAGGCTCGGATAGCTTCAGTGTGGGTAGGGGCTGCCGTCAGGGATGTCCCCTCTCGCCATTGTTATTCACGCTAATAATTGAAACACTAGCAGAAGCTATACGAGCTGATCCTAATATAGTGGCCCCAAGGATTGGTACAGGTAAACATAAAATTACCCTTTATGCAGATGATGTTCTTCTATTCCTCAGTAACCCTTTGATGTCCATACCTCGCTTAATCCAAGTTATTAATACATTTAGTGCATTCTCAGGCTATAAAATTAATTTTTCAAAATCGGAGGCTATGCCAATGGATGGCCTTGCTGTGATACCCCGCTTAGCGGACGGTTCCCTTTTTCCCTTTCGCTGGTCCCTGGAGGGTTTCTTATATTTAGGCATTTTTATTACTCCAGTATTTGGTCAGTTGTATAAGGCTAATTTTGTGTATTTATTGGAAAGGATAAGGCAGGACCTCCAGCGATGGGGAGACCTGCCAATTTCCTGGTTGGGTAGAATAGCATTAATCAAAATGAATATCCTGCCCCGTCTCCTATATCCTATGAGAATGCTTCCGGTGATGCTGCCGAGGATGGCTTTATGTAAATTATACGGCTGGCTGAGTTCCTTTATCTGGAATCATAGGTGGCCCCTCATTAAGCTGAAGAAGCTACAGCTTCCACAGGCAAGGGGTGGATTGGACTTCCCAGATTTTAGGAAATATCAATTAAGTTCCCTATTAAGTTACATAGCTGATTGGGTCTTGTCTGATCCACAATCAATCTGGTTGGACATCGAGGCTTCTCAAGTAAAATACCCACTTATTAACCTTTTATTCTCAGACAAGAGGAAAATCATTACAGATCACTGTAAAAACCCTATAATACTGAATACAATCAAGGCTTGGAATATAATGCGGCAAAATGAGGGTAATTCACATAAAACACCCCTATGCACCGATAGTGGGAGCATGGGGATTCCAACCGGGGTTAACAGATGCCACTTTTAAACTCTGGAGATCCAGGGGTATCTCATGTCTCGGGGATTTATTTAAAGATGGGGTCCTGATGTCTTTCGGACAGCTGCGTCAGAAATTCGGATTACCCAATGGAGACCTCTTTCGATACTTCCAAATTCGAGATTTTATACAGAAGAAGACTACGTTATTAGATAGTCTTTATAAATCCGATAGAGAATGTAGTGTCCTACGACCAGTGGGGGTATCTTCCGTCAGTAATATTTATCATTTGCTACATGATGAAGTATCGGGAGATATGGATAATCTGCTTAAAACATGGGATCAGGATCTGGGACTAGAAATCTCCACAGAAACGTGGAATGATATCTGGGAAAATGCTAGAAGAATTACTATTTGTAACAGAACCCAGGCTATCCAGCTGAAGATACTTCATAGGGCCCATATAGCACCGGTTCGATTGGCAAAATTTAAGGCAGGAGCATCTCCAATGTGTCCTAAATGCAAAATAGAGGTGGGCACTCTTGTACATTGCTTATGGACCTGTCATAAGATCTGTAGATATTGGACTAAAGTAGCAAGTACCCTGACAGAAATTTTAGGAACGGAAATAAAAGTGGACCCCGTATCTCTCCTCTTGGGCTTTTCGAACTTTCCCTCCCTGGACACGTACGGGAAGAGACTATTTTCTATTCTTTCTTTCTGTGCAAGGAAAAATATTTTGATGAACTGGGTGGCGGAGGGCCCCCCTGGACTTTCAAATTGGCACAGACTAATTATGGAATGTATTCCCCTTGACTTCCTTACAAATATGGTGCACCGAAAGACCGAATTATTTTATAAAATATGGCAGCCCTTTTTGAATTACATAAATACAGATATTTCGGCTATCCTAACAAGGGCTTTTATTTAATTGAGATTACAAACCTGGCTGGTCCGCGGCCCCTCGGGGGAGGAATCCCGCACGAATACGGGTTTTATCATATCTGATGCTAACACATCCCGAGCATGTAAGAGACTTAAATATACACCCTGGTTAGTTGTAGGTTAGATTAGTAGATAATTGAGTTTTGTTTGTTTGTTTGTTTTTTTTTCTTTTCGGGTTTTTTTTTGTTGTTTTGTTTTTTTTTGTCAAATTTTGGCTATTGTATATTTGAGCTAATTGTATATCAATGTTTATATCTGAGAGTTTTGTTTATTTTTGTAAACTTGTAAAAATGTTAAATTTCTAATAAAAATATCTATAAAAAAAAGTAGCTATACAAAGACCGAGGCTACAAAAAAGAGGTCAAAAGCTCAGAATCCTACATAACTTAGCCTCTGACTCCCCAAAGCCTTGCCACAATCTATAAAGCACAAGTCAATATTCCCTACTTGCTTGGATGAGTGCAGTTCCAACAACGCTTGAGAAGTTTGACACCATTCAGGACAAAGCTGCCTGCTTGATTGGCATCCGATCAACCACCATCAACATTCATTTACCTCACCATTGATATTCAGTACTAGTACTATGGAGGCACTATGGAAAGTCACCAAAACTCCTTAGATAGCCCCTTCCAAATAACGACCACTATCACCTTAAAAGACAAAGGCAGCAAATACTTGAGAACATCACCACCTGTAGTTCTCCTTCAAGCACTTACCTTCCTGACTTGGAAATATATCCCTGTTCCTTCAATGTCACTGGGTAAAAACCATAAAACTCCATCCTTAATAGCACTGTTGGCATCCCAAAACCAAATATACTGCAGCAATTCAAGAAGATGGCTCACAATAATCTCTGTAGGGCAGTTAGGGATGAGCAATAAATACTGGCCCAGACAGCAAAGCCCACATACACTGAAAACATATTTAAAAATAAAAAATACAAGGGCCCTCCAATTGTGCCAGGGGACCTATTAAGGTGGCATCTCCTTCTCCTCCACCCGTCCATCACCAGCCCTAGCAATGAAGGGAGCAATTGCAAATGTTTTTGGTTAAATCCCAGCTGGGGTAGGTTAAGCCCTTTATCTGGGCATTAATTGGCCACATTTGGGCCTCAATTGCCATACAGATCTCAACGCTACACAAATCCCCCACCCCATCATCCACCCCAATAATGGTAGAATTGTGCCGGAAGCAGGTGGCACGGCACCAATCCATTTTATGAGGCCCCAATGCCTTTATGCCCATCACCAGGAGGTTATAAAACCCAGTCCAAGAAATGGAATTTGAACCAGTAACCTTCTGATTCAGGAGCTCTACCACTGAACTACAGCTGACATGCGCCTCTGTGAATGATGCGTTATCACTGCAACTTTATTATTGGACCACACTCCCCCTCCAACAAATATTCAGGGTGAGAGAAGATTCAATATATGAATCCTATATTACATCAATCCAACCCCATTTCCATTAGCGCAGCAACTCTGCACTGTTTTGAACTAGGTTGAAACTGCATTATAATAAAAAGTACTTGGGAAACAGGGTTTCCACACTCTGTAGTTCAAAGCAGCAGTACACTGACAGATAGAGTGCTTACATTTATAATGCTGCAATCAGTCCATTCTTTGATCTTGTTGCACAGGTCCGACTTATGGAAGATCAAAGAGAAGTAAGTTATGTTACTGCTTCAAGGAAATCCTTAAGTTTGCTATAATAAAAACTTGGGTTTATTTTGTATATGAAAATTGCAGACTGACAAAAAAGCATATTTTCAAAAAATGTTATTCTTTATGAGAACATACTTAATACTTTTTAAACAATACTTTAGCACCAAAATGCATTTCACAGAAAATTGTTATATTAGTTTTTAAGGTACAATACAGGAGGAGAAAACAAAGAGTAAATAATTAATGCACAGAACGTGAAACAATTTATTTTTGTAGGAGAATGTGGAGTCATAGAGATGTACAGCATAGAAACAGACCCTTCGGTCCAATACGTCCATGCCAACCAGATATCCCAACCCAATCTAGTCCCACCTGCCAGCACCTGGCCCATATCTCTCCAAACCCTTCCTAATCATATACCCATCCAGATGCCTTTTAAATGTTGCAATTGTACCAGCCTCCACCACTTCCTCCACCACCACCAGCACCAATGATAAAAATGCAATTTGTCAGTATGATGACATAAGGCTATCAGCCATAGCTCACAAAAAATTATTGGTAACTCTCCCTTTTGGAGAGAGACAAGGCGTCATATTACCTAATGGGCACCACTCAATATGGTGCAATTTAATGAGGTAAACTGGCACGGTAATTGAACCCATGTCATTGGTGCCATTCTGTGCCACACTTTATCCATTGGAACTAACCAACCACCAGTGTAACTGTTATGTGTCTTATCTATTCTGCAGGTTGATGTAGATTCACTGAAATAATTGGCATAAATGGAGGCTTTTCAGTTTATTGAGCTCTTATGTGCACTCTGAAAGGTCGATCCAATTAGTCAAACTTCTTCCACTTTGAAAGTTACCATTGAATCTATTTCCACCAGTGTTCCAGGATGTACATCCATTACATTGAAACAAATCTCATAACCCTATTTTCTCTTTTGCCAGTTATCTTAAATCTGTGTTTTCCGATGACTGCACTCAGTGTCACTGGAAACACCTTATTTTTATTTACTCTATTAAAATCTTCATGATTTTGAACATCCTATCAAATTTCCTTGCACTGACCTTCATTGGTCAGTGCAGTGAGTTGAGAGGTCATTTAAAAGGCATTTGGATGAATAGGAAGGATTTGGAGGGCTTTGGGCCAAATGCTGGCAAATGGGACTAGATTAATTTAGGATATCTGGTTGACATGAACGAGTTGGACCGAAGGGTCTGTTTCCGTGCTGTACAACTCTATGGCTCTATGATGCCATTGTCTCTCCATTTTGTGAATTTGTCTATGTTCACCTGGAGTCTATTGTTATTGTCTTCACTATTTAGTTGGTGCCTCTATACCCAAGCCTGTATATTTAATATACCAAAAAGTGCTGCATTTCCCAAAACCAAGGCAATGGGTGGCACACTGTACTGTATTTGCCACCAATCTGAAAAACTATCATCAGTCTCTGCTTTCTGTCTTTTAACTAATTTTGTACCACATGATCATTGTCCTTTTCATCACGTGCTGTGTCCATTTCAATTATGCTCATTGTACATTTTTCTATTTTTAAAGTATAGGTCGGGTCCCATTCTGGGTCTGATTGTCAAAAAGGAGTTGTCTGTTCTATCAGTTATATTAAACTGTTGTCAACTTGATAATCGGAAATAAGTATGTGCAGAATGTGTAGATTTTAGCCTTTACTTCCTTTTCACATTGAAAGTAACAGGCAAAACTATTCACACATATTCAGAGCACATTCAATCCTGGAATCATAAGTGATAGCTTTTATTGCACCTTGAGAATTGAAAGGTAAGAGCAGGCATCTATATAAAACCTTTCCACATGCTAACCAACTTCCCTAACAACTAGAATTACTGAAATTATTACATTCTGCATCAATTAATGCTCTGATAAGCCATATTAGTTGTCCTTAACTCTCTATAATTGTGTCCCACATGTTGAGCAGGAACCAGAAATGCAGTCAATCAATGTGTAATCTAAGCAAATGATTTGGCCAAAGCCCTGACCAGCTTTGTCATTGCATATTTACAGATACTGAAAGAAATGAGGAAAGATATCATCTCTGTGGTGTTATCCACTGTCAGAGCTTGTGAAACTTCCCACAGATAACCATGGGGTCGCAGGAAGTCACGATATTACATGCACATGCCTCCAGTAATTGGCTATTTTACTTTCAGAATTTACTAATTCATAACTAACAAGGAAAGTTGATCTGTTAGAAAAAAACACAGACAAGAACATAGCTGTAAGCTGTGAGCAGCAAGATCTTCAACATCACAACCATATTAATGTACCCAATCCTAAGCACATAAGTTTTATATTCATGTACAAAATTCTTTCAGCACATGACGAGTCAAAAAACAATTCATTTCTGTAACATTATGATTGAAATCATGAGGTAGTATCATGCATTCTAAGTTAAAAATAGTCGTACAAAATAACCTTTGAGTGTAACATAACCCCTTGACAAGTTTGTAGCTTTTTTTGGAAGTCAACTGATTTTCACAATTATGAGAAGTACTCAAGAGAACACTCAATGTGCTTGAGCAGAACTAATGAACATGCAACAGGCATAGTTCTGACAGCAGTAACAACTCCACTGCCTGCAGTCCATATAATCTAGATTAGAGTGGTGCTGGAAAAGCACAGCAGGTCAGGTAGCATCCGAGGAGCAGGAAAATCAACATTCGGGCAAAAGCCTTTCATCAGGAATGAGGCCACGAATGCAGTCCACATAGTTCAGTTATCAAATTCCCCACTGTGCTAAAAAAACATTTTTTTAAAATCTGGAACCAAATTTGAGTGAGACTCTTCAAGATGATGATATAGCCAGAGTTCTTGCATTATATTCTGTATCAAAAGGTCAAATTTTGGTCTGTAAGAGAAACAAAACGATAAATGAGTACTTATAATCTTTTGCAGAACAGGATTTCCCAGCACAAAGAGAGTGATTCTAGTCTAGAAGCCAAGGGCATGAGTTATTTTTATCAGTATTCCTGCCCAGAGTGGGTTTAATTAAGAATGTTCCCAAAGAGTCCACAGTCCAACAGCAGGTTTCATATTACTTGTGTAGTAGAGATAAGGAGCAAAGGATGGGACATAGGTGTGGAATGGGAGTGAGTCAAGTGTGGTTTGAGTCAGGGGAATATTGCGGACGGGATCAAACCAAGGTCGGGACAGATGTGATGGGATTATTTTTTGTGGGGGGGTGGGCAGGGCCGGATTCATACGAGCTTCACAGATTATATTCAAGGGGAGGTGAACCTAAAATGCGTGTGTCCGTTATTGGGAGCTGAGGGCTGAACTTCAATAGAAATCATCTAAGTATCAATTTTGGCAAGTTTCATGGAGGGTTTCTCTCGGCGAGACTTAGTGAGGCTTCTCATGCTATCTTCCAAAACTCGCTTCATTTACCAAGCAGGACTTCCCTCACTATTGTTTCCTACTCAATATAGATGGAAGCACTCACCACTTCCTAGGATCCCTCGAAACAGTATCATTTGTACAGCCCAGCTAAGCACCAGCTTAAATGCTGTCAGTCTGGAGTTGCTCTTCACCATCCATATAGTGGGAGAGCAATTATGGACCAACACTTCTCAGGACACAGAGGAAGCATGACTGATACTTCATTGCACATGCAAGAGTACATTCTTACATCTATTACTATTTAAGAACCAAACTACACATTTTATCCTTGATTTGGAGATGCCGGTGTTGGACTGAGATGTACAAAGTTAAAAATCACACAACACCAGGTTTAATTGGAAGCTCACTAGCTTTCAGAGCGACGCTCCTTCATCAGGTGATAGGAGCGTTGCTCCGAAAGCTAGTGTGCTTCCAATTAAACCTGTTGGACTATAGCCTGGTGTTGTGTGATTTTCATCTTATCCTTAACCTCATCCTATCTTACAACCCTGCCCATGGGAGTATTACTGTTTCCCCAACACTCCATGCAGATAAGAATCTTCTCATTGTTCATTGTTCAACATACTGGAAAGCTTTCAAACGCTTCAAAGCATTCAGTTCTATTCAGCAACAGCAAAACAAACAAAAGCCAAACAAACAGAAGCTGCATTTGCCTCTGGGAACAGAAACGGACTGCTTGTCTTTCAACCAGAAAATTTACAATCAATCAGTGCTCACTGCACCCAGCTCACATCTACTGGAATCACATGTCAATTAAGTCCTGTCTGGTTTGTCATGCTTGATGCTACTGTGCTCCATCATGCAGAAGGACATGCTTCTCCCGCTCAATACCCTCATCTTTCTCCTCAGAAGACTGCTGTTGCTCTCCCAGCTCTTCGTGGACCATCACATCTTTGTCCACTCCATGATGACCCTGGTTGAAGAAAGGACGGCATTGTATCTACACTCAGCCTCCATCATGGGGGTTACATAACAGGGTCATCAGCCTTTGTTGTGGAGCTTAGTCCTTATCTCCCAGTAACCATCCTTGTAAGACCATCAGCATGTGGGCATGGTTGAAGAGGGTGTCAAAGACAAGGGCTGAACAGGAGCTTGTATCTGTAAAGTGCCATTCTCTTCCAGGCCCCAACTTACCCCAATGTAAGAATATAATTCCTGGTATTGTAACCACTGAGGCCACTCTGGTTATGGATGGTTAAATATGATTGTTAAGAAAATAGATGAAAGTCCTTTCAATATCATAAGAAAATCTTTGTGAACCATTAGGGACACAGAAATGAGTGCACTAATTAACTGCCTCACAGAACTCTTTTCAATTATTCCACTGGAGCCATTTAAATTGTTGGAATCATTCCCAATTGCTCACATGTTCAATCTTATCAGGCTACAGTAGAACTTGAAAAGCTTCCCAGACTCAGAACCTCATGATCCGCTGGGAATGTTAAGAGCTATTCCAATCTCACTGATCTGGCTTTGTCTGCAGTCCGTGATAGTGTATGAATAAAGGTACTTACTCTTATTCTAACATAAAACTCCAGTTTGAATGTATTCCTCTCCAATATTCAAGGTAGGGCCATGGACTAAGTGTTGACTAAACCCACCTTTTTAAAGATTTGTTCATAGGTGCAGGCATCACTGGCTGAGTCAGCATTTATTGCCATTGAGCGGATTCACTTGCTAGGCCACTTCAATGTCAACCACATTGCTTTGGATCTGGAGTCACATAGAGACCAAAGCAAGTAAGGACCTTTCCTAAAGAACATTAATAAACTAGATGGGTTTTAACCACAATCAGTTATGATTATGTGGTCACTATTAAACTAGCTTTCAATTTTAGA
This sequence comes from Chiloscyllium plagiosum, assembly GCF_037043375.1. NCBI lineage: Eukaryota > Metazoa > Chordata > Chondrichthyes > Orectolobiformes > Hemiscylliidae > Chiloscyllium > Chiloscyllium plagiosum. The sequence continues at coordinate 24,378,223 of NW_028270156.1, forward strand.
TTTCTTTTGTTGATGTAAAATTTCACTAGATGCCTTGGTGGGATTCAAACCCATCTCCTCAGAACATTAGGGACTCTGGGTTACCAGGCTAGTGACATCAGCATTATTGCCTTAACAACTTACAACTGCAACAACCACCTTAAGGTAAGTCAGACCTTTAATGTAATAAGGTTGCTCTAAAGCATTTCAAAGAAACAAAATTGATGCAACAAGTACCATTCCTTTAGAAAGGAGCTAATATAATCATACTGACATAAGGAGGACATTCTGCCCATCCTTTTGCCTGCAATTCAAATCACCAGTTTTATTATATTCAGTTTCATACCTCTCTATAGTCCAAAACAAATTCCTAATCTCTAGATACATCTTGGGCTCATGAGCACATTGTACAGCCAGTATATATAGGAATGACCTAGAATCACCAGGATTTTATCTCCTTGCTTCTTTCCCTGGCTAAAATATCTCTTTGCTGCCAAATTACTCATTAAAACAATCCTCAGGTCCATTTCATGTAAATTGTAGGGGAAGTGTGATCTAGAGAGGGGAAAACATCGGTTTTTGAAAGTTCCCTGCTGTTCCCCGCCTCATGTTTAATCATTTTCTTTGTGAATTTAAATTGAAAAAATTGTTGATACCTGGATTAATTTTTAATGAGGTCAGTGAAAGGACAGTGGAACTTTTTTTTAGCCAGGCCCTTCTTAACAGTCCATGCCTTGTGATATCTGACTCTTTACTAATGTCACCTCTTCTCAAGTTTCAGACTGTCCAGTTGCAGTTTCTGCTTTGGAGATTGTTTAGAATAGTTAATAACAAGCCTGGTGAAGGAAAGGAGCTCCCAACTCAGCTCTCCTGTTTCTGAGAAAACATTTTATTGTGAATCCTGATTGACCTCTTGAAGAGTGACTGGAAAACTTCTCAAAACGGAGAATGGAATATTCTCAGTCCCCGAACCACATAAATCAGCTAGAAAATGTGGTGAAATTGGAAAAACAAAATTCTCAATATTGAGAAAACATTTGCATCCAAGGTTTGAATGGTGAGATGAGAATCTATTAATGAATGGCAAGAGGTCCATTTGCCTGCATTAACAGCTCATTAGTAACTAATCTCACCTCACTTACAGACAATTTGCTATTCTCTTTGAAAGAATCCAGATGGCAGCAATACCTGACATGAAAGTAAGAGTCCCCCATCTTGGACAGTAGTCATCAAAGAACTGAAGCTGAACATAGTTACAATATTGACTATTCTTCCAACAAAACCATCGTGGAGCCTGTCAGGCCTGCTGGAGATAGGGTCCTGTTGCTTGAACTGGTCTGGGGTGGCATTGCAGTACAGTACAGAAAGAGTACGTTTTTATCCTGGCACACTGTGCCCTGTGCAATTCAAACAGGCAAAGTCTGATGTGATGGATGCTGGCGAGCTGGGAGTGTAGCAGCTGTCTTCCAAGGAAGAAGAAAAAGACATTGAACTGGAGGAACATCACCTTCAGCATGATAGTGTTGCAGCTTCAGATGCAAGAAGCTAGACCCAGTTCCAATTGGTCATTCATTGACTGTAAACTTGTTGTTGTTTAAAAGGGGAACAGTTTTTGTTTGTACTCAGAAGAAAATGCAGATTTTTTTTGTTCTTCACTTTTCCTCGTGTTGGACAAAAAACAATGTTTTCAATCATTTGAAGGGTTTCCAGCATGTGATGCTTTCACACTCGACAATGACAAAGTGTTGCACCATGCTGAGCATTAGGGAAAGAGTGACATTTCTCTGACAGGGCTCTAATATGTTCTGGTACAAAGGATGCACAGCCTCTGTAGCTTCATTCTTGTAGCTGAAGCTATAATGACAGCCAATCAGACAGGTGCTGATATAAAATATCAATACAATTACAAATATGGGTTTCTATTTCCAAAAGTGACTCATGTCACTTCTGTGGAGATGACCAGACATCTTTGGGACACGTCAAAGGTTATACAAACACTTCTAATGGAAAACCAACCAGGGACACCAATGTTGTCTGTGTTTTGCACAACCAGTTTCTGTACTAAAAACACTTTACCCAGGTTCTTGTTGGTGAGCCAGAAAAGGGACACAGAATTCAGTTTGCAGTTCAACTCAATTTTATTAACAAAATATTCCTTATTAAAGACATCATGTGAATATTTCCCAAGTTCCCACAATATTTACTCTCTATCTAGCCCTGTATGTCTGAGAAAGGAAATTACCTGCAACGATCCATGTTTGAGATGAGCCATTGGAATCTCATTTCTCTCTGATAAAGGGCTGATCTCTTCTAACACTTCAGAGAATCATAGAACATAGAAAAGTACAGCACAGAACAGGCCCTTTGGCCCACGATGTTGTGCTGAGATTTAATCCTAATGTAAAGTATAGTAACTTAACCTACCCACCCCTCAACTCACTGCTATCTATGTGAATGTCCAGCAGTCGCTTAAATGTCCCCAATGACTCTGCTTCCACCACCACAGCTGGCAATGCATTCCATACATTCACAACTCTCTGCGTAACCTACCTCTGACGTCTCCTTTATACCTTCCTCCTATTATTTTCAAACTGACTCCTTGTACCAGTCAATCCTGCCCTGGGGAAAAGTCTCTGGCTATTGACTCTATCTATTCCTCTCATTATTTTGTACACCTAAATCAGGTCTCCTCTCTTCCTCCTTCTCTCCAGAGAGAAAAGTCCAAGCTTATTCAACCTTTCTTTATAAGGCAAGCCCTCCAGTCCAGGCAGCATCCTGGTAAACCTTCTTTGCACCCTTTCCAAAGCCTCTGCATCTTTCCTATAGTAGGGTGACCAGAACTGTATACAATATTCCAAGTGTGGTTTCACCAGGGACTTGTAGAGCTGTAGCAAAACCCCACGGCTCTTAAACTCGATCTCACTTGACCATAATGTTTCCTCAGAAGGTATTCCTTTGCATTTCCCTCCCACTCTGCACTGTAAAGGGATATTCGTGACTGGCAGTGACTGACCTGGTGAACAGATGCACTTTAAATACGGAGCAAGTGGCAGAGATCTCAAAAGGTCGAGGAATGGTGAGTACTTTCAATACTGGTAAGTGCATAATAGAATGCTTACATCGGCATACATACACGGTGTATACATAATGAGGTGTGCAGCAGAGATTTGCATGAGATGACATGCTAAAGTTCACAAAGAAAAACCCTCCCTGAAACTCCCCAAACATGACACTTCAGCAATTTTTATTAAAACTCACCCCTGTTCTTCCTGAACAAGCTACATCTCCCAAGAGCTCAGAAACAAATGCCCATGTTTGGTGACACACATCTCCACATGCCAGAACATCAAACTAACAACTATCTCAACATCACAAACCATATCATTTTGCTTCAAAACTGAAGCTTATTGGCCGAAAGCTTTCATTCCCCAGTGACTCTTTGCTAAGAGAAAGTGTTTATGCATGTATTTGCTTTGGTCTATTATGAGTGGTAAACGTTTATGTGTGCTTAATTTTATAATCAAGTTTATAATTTTGCAGTATAAATTTTGGCTTCTAATTTATAGTTTTGTAATCAGTGTGTTGAGGACCCCCATTCACATCCTAAGAGATCCTGCTTATTACCTTGGCTCCACTGTATCCCCATATCCTCCCACCCCCCCCACCCCCAGCCTTGCTGACAAGCAGCTCACCTGTGCTTCCACGGATCCCACATAGCAACCAGCTCTCTAGCAGTTGGCTCTCAGGCCAACTTAAGGGTCTCGATCATTTGGCAGAGAATCTCTTAATAGGGGCAGGACGGTCAACTGTAGCCTCAACCTCAACTCTGATACAAACAGGAAGGTTGATGAATCTTGATTGATGAATCTCTTTATCCTAGGTCCATATCAGGAACCAAAAAATCAGGTAAATTGATGTAGTGACCTTTGGAGTAGTGGGCCTGGAGTAAGTCAATGCACTCTCCCAGCCTCAGTAATACATCTGCAATATTTTAGATAATGACCTTCATCGATATCTTATTTCATATCCAAAAGTCACTGCTCAAGAGGCAAAAGAAACCTTTTTACCTAGACTGCGATTAAAAGGTAGGACATTCTGCTACTATGAGAGGTGTAAATGTATTCAAAGTAGAACTGAATAGGCACGTAACAGAACAGAATAGAAAGATATGCCGATGAAGAGAAGTGAGAGAAAGATCATGTGAAGTATAAGCACTGACCTGACATATTGGGTCGAATGACCAGTTTTTGTGCTGTATTTTCATTATAATTCAGTGTAACTGGTAGAGCCTAGCAACAGGCAACAGTGCAAGTGCCTGACCAAGCAGACCGACTGAAGCGTGAATCTATTCAGTATGCAATCGGGCAGTTCATAAGTTCGTGCTGCCACTTGAATCAGATAGACTGAAATATGGTCTATTATCAACATTGTTCGCATCAATACATCTTCAGAGGATGAAATAGTAGGATTACCCCTGAAACAGATTAAAATTCAACGGCTTGGCTGGGACTGGATTGCAGTATCATAGCAAAGTCACAGTGGTAATTTAATTTTCTAAAACTCTCCTGGTCCCATCCTTTTGGAAACCCACATCAATTCTCAATTCATGAGATTCTGCGCTAATCAACAGAGAAACAAGCAGATGATGAAGATGCCAAGCTAATGGCCCAAGATAGTGACAGCGATGACTATTTAAGGAGCAGTTGTTGCAAGTGATGCACAAATTTGTACCTCTGAGACAGGTAAGAAGGGGTAAGATTAAGGAACCTTGGATGACGAGAACAGAGGAACTTCTCATCAAAAGGAAGAAGGCAGCTTACGTAAGGTGGAGGAAGCAAGGATCTAGCACAGCTTTGGAGGATTACAGACTTGCTAGAAAGGAGCTCAGAAATGGACTGAGGAGAGCCAGGAGGGGGCATGAAAAAGGCTTGGCCAGAAGGATTAGGGAGAACCCAAAGGCATTTTATTCATATGTGAGGAATAAGAGAATGATCAAGGAGAAGGTAGGGCCAATTAGGGATAACATAAGGAACTTGTGCCTGGAGTCTGAGCAGATAGAGGAAGCCCTAACTGAGTTTTTTGCTTCGGTTTTCACCATGGAAAGGGAACTTGTTGTAAATGAAAACTTAGAGAAGCTGGGATACAGTCTTGACCAGATCAAGATTGATGAAGTTGATGTGCTAGAAATTTTGGAAAACATTAAGATTGATAAGTCTCCAGGGCCAGACCAGATTTATCCTAGGCTGCTCCGGGAAGCGAGAAAGGAGGGTGCTAACCCGCAGGCGAGGATATTAGCCTCTTCACTCTCCACAGGAGTCGTACTGGAGGATTGGAAGGAGGCGAATGATATTCCACTTTTCAAGAAGAATAATAGGGAAATCCCTGGCAATTACAGACGAGAAAGTCTTACGTCTGTGGTAAGCAAAGTTTTGGAAAGAATTCTGAGGGATAGGATTTATGACTATTTGGCAAAGCATAGTGTAATTAAAAGCAGCCAGCATGGCTTTGTGAGGGGCAGGTAATGCCTCACAAATCTTATTGAGTTATTTGAGAAGGTTTCAAGACAGGTTTATGACAGTCAAGCAGTAGATGTGGTGTATATGGACTTCAGCAAGACATTTGATAGGGTTCCCCATGGTAGGCTCATTCATAAAGAGAGGAAGTATGGGATACAGGGAGATTTGGCTATCTGGATTCAGAATTGGCTGGCTGACAGAAAGCAGAGAGTGGTTGTAGATGGAAAGTATTCTGCCTGGAGGTCAGTGTTGAGTGGGGTCCTGCAGGGCCCTGTTCTTGGGCCTCTGCTCTTTGTCGTTTTTATAAATGACTTTGATGAGGAGGTTGAGGGTTGGGTTAGTAAATTTGCATATGACACAAAGGTTGGAGGTGCTGTCGATAGTATAGAGTCTACTGCAGGCTGCAGTGCGACATAGACAGGATGCAGAACTGGGCTGAGAAATGGCAGATGGAGTTCAACCTGGATAAATGCGAAGTGATGCATTTTGGAAGGTCAAACTCGAATGCTGAATATAGGATTAAAGACAGGATTCTTGGCAGTGTGGAGGAACAGAGGGTGTACAAGTACATAGATCCCTCAAAGTTGCAACCCAAGTGGATAGGGTTGTTCAGAAAGCATATGGTGTTTTGCCTTCCATTAGCAGGGGATCGAGTTTAAGAGCCGCGGGGTTTTGCTACAGCTCTACAAGTCCCTGGTGAAATCACACTTGGAATATTGTGTACAGTTCTGGTCACCCTACTATAGAAAAGATACAGAGGCTTTGGAAAGGGTGCAAAGAAGGTTGCAGGATGCTGCCTGGACTGGAGGGCTTGCCTTATGAAGAAAGGTTGAATAAGTTTGGACTTTTCTCTCTGGAGAGAAGGAGGAAGAGAGGAGACCTGATTTAGGTGTACAAAATAATGAGAGGAATAGATAGAGTCAATAGCCAGAGACTTTTCCCCAGGGCAGGATTGACTGGTACAAGGAGTCAGTTTGAAAATATTAGGAGGAAGGTATAAAGGAGACGTCAGAGGTAGGTTCTTTACGCAGAGAGTTGTGAATGTATGGAATGCGTTGCCAGCTGTGGTGGTGGAAGCAGAGTCATTGGGGACATTTAAGCGACTGCTGGACATTCACATTGATAGCAGTGAGTTGAGGGGTACGTAGGTTAAGTTACTATACTTTACATTAGGATTAAATCTCAGCACAACATCGTGGGCCAAAGGGCCTGTTCTGTGCTATACTTTTCTATGTTCTATGTTCTATGATTCTCTGAAGTGTTGCACCAGGAGAAAATCAAATAATAAGTATACCGTTTTGGATACTGCTGGGGGGGGATGACCTACCAGAGGAAAGCCATAGCAGTCAGTTCTCTAGCACTGAGCCTGACACTGTGGCAAAGAAGGGAAGGGGCAGAATAGAAAAGTACTCGTGGTAGGGGACTCGATAGTTAGGGGAATCGACAGGAGATTTTGTGGTCAGGATCGGGATTCCCGGCAGGTATGTTGCCTCCCTGGTGCCAGGGTCCGGGATGTCTCCGATCAGGTATATAAGGTTCTAAAAGGGGAGGGCGAACAGCCAGAAATTGTGTTACATATTGGCACTAATGATATAGCCAGGAAAAGGATTGAGGATATAAAAAGTGATTTCAGGGAGTTAGGATGGGAGCTGCAAAGCAGGACAAACAGAGTAGTGTTCTCGGGTTTGCTACTGGTGCCACGAGATAGCGAGGCGAGGAACAGGGAGAGGGTGCAGCTTAATATGTGGCTGTGCAGCTGGTGTAGGAGGGAGGGCTTCAGATATGTAGATAATTGGGATGCCTTCTGGGGAAGGTGGGACCTGTACAAGAAGGATGGGTTGCATCTGAACTGGAAGGGGACCAATGTCCTGGGTGGAAGGTTTGCTCGAGTAGTTCAAGAGGGTTAAAACTAGTATGGCAGGGGGGTGGGAACCTGAGCTGTATACCGGAGATGAGAGTTGATGCAGATGAGGCAATAGCAAGAGGTAGACCAGCTAGTGGGAAGGATTTTCCTGGGAAGGAACCAAGGAATCAGTTAAAGTGTGTTTGCTTTAACGCAAGGAGTATCAGGAATAAAAGTGATGAACTTAGAGCATGGATCAGTACCTGGTGCTATGATGTTGTGGCCATAACAGAGACATGGGTTTCTCAGGGGCAGGAATGGTTGTGGGATGTTCCAGGATTTAGAGCATTTAAAAAGAATAGGGAGGGGGGAAAAAGAGGAGGGGGTGTAGCATTACTAATCAGAGAGGGTATCACAGCTACAGAAGCTTCCATTGTCGAGGAAGATCTGCCTACCGAGTCAGTATGGGTGGAAATTAGGAACAGCAGGGGAGCAGTCACCTCGTTAGGGATTTACTACAGGCCCCCCCCCCAATAGCAGCAGGGAGATGGAAGAAAGCATAGCTCGGCAGATTTTGGAAAAGTGTAGACGTAGTATGGTTGTTGTAATGGGTGAATTTAACTTTGAGGAGAAAGTGAGGTCTGCAAATGCTGGAGATCAGAGATGGAAATGTGTTGCTGGAAAAGCGCAGCAGGTCAGGCAGCATCTAGGGAACAGGAGAATCGACGTTTCGGGCATTAGCCCTTCTTCAGGAATGAGGAATGTGAATTTAACTTTCCCAATATTGATTGGAACCTCCTTCGAGCAGAAGATTTGAATGGAGCTGTTTTTGTAAGGTGTGTTCAGGAGGGTTTCCTAACTCAGTACGTTGACAGGCCGACGAGGGGAGAGGCCATTCTAGACTTGGTGCTCGGAAACAAGCCGGGGCAGGTATCAGATCTTGTGATGGGAGAGCATTTTGGTGATAGTGACCACAACTGCCTCACATTCTACATAGATATGGAGAAGGAGAGGATTAGGCAAAATGGGAGGATATTTAATTGGGGAAGAGGAAACTATGATGCGATTAGACATGAGTTAGGAAGCATGGATTGGGAGCAATTGTTCCATGGTAAAGGCACTATAGACATGTGGAGACTGTTTAAGGAACAGTTGTTGCAAGTGATGAATAAATATGTCCCTCTAAGACAGGCAAGAAGTGGTAAGATAAAGGAACCTTGGATGACGAGAGCGGTGGAGCTTCTCGTCAAAAGGAAAAAGGTAGCTTACATAAGGTGGAGGAAGCTAGGGTCAAGCTCAGCTCTAGAGGATTATAGGCAGGCGAGGAAGGAGCTCAAAAATGGTCTGAGGAGAGCCAGGAGGGGGCACGAGAAAGACTTGGCAGAACAGATTAGGGAGAACACAAAGGCATTTTACACTTATGTGAGGAATAAGAGAATGGTCAAAGAAAGAGTAGGGCCGATCAGGGATAGCATAGGGAATTTGTGTGTGGAGTCTGAGGAGGTAGGGGAAGCCCTAAATGAGTTTTTTGCTTCTGTCTTTACAAAAGAAACAAACTTTGTAGTGAATGAAACCTTTGAAGAGCAGGTGTGCATGCTGGAATGGATAGAGATTGAGGAAGCTGATGTGCTGAAAATTTTGTCAAACATTAAGATTGACAAGTTGCCAGGCCCGGACCAGATTTGTCCTCGGCTGCTTTGGGAAACGAGAAATGCAATTGCTTCGCCACTTGTGAAGATCTTTGCATCCTCGCTCTCCACTGGAGTCGTACCTGAGGACTGGAGAGAGGCAAATGTAATTCCTCTCTTCAAGAAAGGAAATAGGGAAATCCCCAGCAATTATGGACCAGTAAGTCTCACGTCTGTCATCTGCAAGGTGTTAGAAAGGATTCTGAGGGATAGGATTTATGACCATCTGGAAGAGCATGGCTTGATTAAATGCAGTCAACATGGCTTGTGAGGGGCGGGTCATGCCTCACAAACCTTATCGAGTTCTTTGAGGATGTGACTAGAAAATTTGATGAGGGTCGAGCTGTGGATGTGGTGTGTATGGACTTCAGCAAGGCATTTGATAAGGTTCCCCATGGTAGGGTCATTCAGAAGGTCAGGAGGAAAGGGAATCAGGGGAACGTAGCTGTCTGGATACAGAATTGGCTGGCCAACAGAAGACAGCGAGTGGTGGTAGAAGGAAAATATTCTGCCTGGAAGTCTGTGGTGAGTGGTGTTCCACAGGGCTCTGTCCTTGGGCCTCTACTGTTTGTAATTTGTATTAATGACTTGGATGATGGGATTGAAGGATGGCTCAGCAAGTTTGCAGACGACACAAAAGTTGGAGGTGTCGTTGACAGTATAGAGGGCTGTTGTAGGCTGCAGCGGGACATTGACAGTATGCAGAGATGGGCTGAGAGGTGGCAGATGGAGTTCAACCTGGATAAATGCGAGGTGATGCATTTTGGAATGTCGAATTTGAAAACTGAGTACAGGATTAAGGATAGGATTCTTGGCAGTGTGGAGGAACAGAGGGATCTTGGGGTGCAGATACATAGATCCCTTAAAATGGCCACCCAAGTGGACAGGTTTGTTAAGAAAGCATATGGTGCTTTGGCTTTCATTAACAGGGGGATTGAGTTTAAGAGTCATGAGATCTTGTTGCAACTTTATAAAACTTTGGTTAGACTGCACTTGGAATACTGCATCCAGTTCTGGTTGCCCTATTATAGGAAAGATGTGGATGCTTTGGAGAGGGTTCAGAGGAGGCTGCCTGGACTGGAGGGCTTATCTTATGAAGAGAGGTTGACTGAGCTCGGACTTTTTTCATTGGAGAAAAGGAGGAGGAGAGGCATACAAGATAACGAGAGGCATAGATAGAGTCGATAGCCAGAGACTACTTCCCAGGGCAGAAATGACTAACACGAGGGGTCATAGTTTTAAGCTGATTGGAGGAAAGTATAGAGGGGATGTCAGAGACGGGTTCTTTACACAGAGAGTTGTGTGAGCGTGGAATGCGTTGCCAGCAGCTGTTGTGGAAGCAAGGTCATTGGGGACATTTAAGAGACTACTGGACATGCATATGGTCACAGAAATTTGAGGGTACATACATGAGAATCAGTGGTCGGCACAACATCGTGGGCTGAAGGGCCTGTTCTGTGCTGTACTGTTCTATGTTCTATGTTCTAAAATCAAATAATGTGGGGCAGAAATCGAGCCTGAAGCCCCAGTTTTTCAGGCAAACTGAAAGCAAACGATGGCATGTGGCGCATACACCCAACTGATGTTGTCTCGAGTGTCATTGTGTGATAAGTTGTCACGGCACTCTCGTCTCCCGGGTGACCCCAGGTCAAAGTCCATTAACTTATTAACTCTGACAATCCACAAATGTGTATTTCCTCAGCTGCAACATGACCAAAGCCAGCAGCCACAAAAAGGAATACAAGCAAATTCCTGTTAATGCTGAACATCTGAAAATAAAACAGAAAGTTCTGGAAATACTCAGCATGTTTGGTACCACCTATAGAGGGAGAAACTGAGTTAATAGGTGAAATCTTTCCTCAGTGCCATGGTTCTCATCTGCCAGTTGGAGAACCTCCTGCTACCTCTTCTAAGGAAGGGCCACTGTATCTTCTGCCAATCAGGCTGTTCCTTCCTCTGCGAATGAGGTCCACAGGCAGAAATCCTGACCACGTGGAGGATTTTGGGAGAGTAATGCCCAAGAGCCAAAAGACCAAGGAGCAAGTGATCTGATGGGATGGGGTCACAGAAAGTAGAGGACAAAGGGTTTACAGTTAAGGACAGGGAATGGCTCTGGGTGGGCCCCTAATGTCCCTACCTTCAACAAGTGTGTTAGGGACCCCTATTCCCATCCTAAGGTATCCTACTTATTACCTTTGGAATGCTGACACAGGAGAGGAGATGAAGTTTGATTGTTTACTGAAGGGGCTTTAAGAAACTAAGTCAAAAAATATGTTCTCCTTCTCCAAACTGAAAGGAGTTGAGAGAATTCCTCCTGCACTTCATGATAAAGCTCCTGGGATTACAATTGATTTATCACTGGTAGCCCCCGACTTCTCTTTATCTTCTTCAGAACTGAAGCTGGATTCATAGGATATCAATGTGGGTCCCAAACACACTGCTCCTATCCTGATTACACAGGAGGGTCAATTTTTGTGCTTATATGTCTTGGCTTGATCACTTGCTCGGGTCATTAATTTCTCAATCTTTGATTCATCCACCTACCTAACCCCAATTTTATCTGCCAAAACAGAGGCACTGTTTCAAATCCAGTTTCTTTCCAGTCTTCAGGGAAGGAAAGGCTCAGTCTAAGCACCCTCTAAGCTGTATGTCCTTGTTTGCTATGACCTGCCTGTACTGCTCACAAAACAAAACTTTTCACTGTACTTAGGTACACATGACAACAATAAATCAAGTCATGAGTAAAATGCCTGAGGCTATGCTTAAAGGTGTTAATAGAATGCTATGGAATTATTGAAAATACATTTTTTAATTCACTTGTAAGGCTTGGGTGTCACTGACTGGTCAGTATTCATTGCCCATCCCAAGATGCCCTTGGGAAGATGGGAGTGAGCTACCTTCTTGAACAACTGCAGCCCACGTGGGCTGTTAGGTTGACCCACAATATCCTTAGGAAGAGAATTCCACTCAGTAAGGTCTGGCAGCCTCAATGGAGTGGGAAACAGAGTGAATGTTTCAAGTCTGTGCTTTTCCTGAGACTTGATGAAAGGTAGCGAACTTGAAACATTGGGTTGAATTTCCCTGATTTAACTTGTTAAACCGATTGAGGCTTCACTTCTAGGGCAGTAGCCCAGATATGAGAGAAGTGCACCTTTGGATTAATCTTCCAAAGTTCATCTGACGAAGAACTTAGCTCTGAGATCTCTGTCCTCTTTGGGACCAGGTTAAGGAGACAGGAGGACATACAGTGCCTTTGCTGTGTTTGCAGTGAAAATGCTGCTGAGATGAACAGGACCAAAGAAAGCAGGATGAAATAGAGATGTGAAATGGCTGTAGGAAACTACATTCACTCTTTCATCGCCAGCATCATATGTGACAACAATCTCCAAGATGTAATCCAGAGTTCAAATCCCTGCTTGCTGAAGAGCATGGTGGAGAACAAGAAATCCAGCTTTAGATACTGGTGTGGTCAGAGGAGCTGCAGTTATATTTGTAACAATGTCTAGTGACTCGAAGTAACCCGTACCTATTGCTACTAAGCATTCAACTACATCTTATTTGTTAGACAAATACCTCTTCTTGCTAAAGTTGAAAATGACACCAGGTTATAGCCCAACAGGTTTGTTTGAAATTACAAACTTTCGGAGCACTATTCCTTCGCCAGGTAGCTAGTAGGACAGAATACCTAGGACACAGAATTTAGAGTAAAAGATCAAAGTGTCATACAACTGATGCAATGTATTCGACAAATCTAGGTGGCTGTTAAGTCTGTAATCGTTTAGAATGGGGATGTTCTTGTTAAGACTCACTCACTCCAACTGTTAATAGAACAGGCCCTTAGACCTTAATGGATAGGACATGGTTAGGGTGAATAGACAAGGTCTCTTCCCTGGGGTGGGGGAGTCCAAAAATAAAGAGTCTGTTTCCGTGCTGCACATCTCTATGACTGTATGACTTTAAGTGCTTAATTCTTTAAATGCATCATCCCTATGTAAACAAGCATTTCCATGCAATAAGTAGTTGGAGCTGTTCATCAAAATGCTCGTTAGATATGCACCCCTATTGTGAAAATGATAGTTTGCGAAATCAGTCTCACAGTATAAATCGTATAATGGCATATGTGAAAAGGCAATCTGAGATAATTTGCATTTTATTTAACTCCACACATGTTTTTGGATGGTTTTTTAATAGCTTTGGCAGTCTTTATAACTTTATGGACTTTTTACAGACAAGATTGCCTGTCCACAAGAGCAAAGACTGCCTTATCTCCACTGAAGGTACCCCAGGGCCAGATCCAAAGGGGTAGCTTTCCTCACTAATAGGGGAGAAATACAAAACATCCCTATAGCCCTCAATCTCCAACACACACCACATCCTACTCCCTGCTCATGCAACCTCATGTATTCTTTCCATGCCCAGTAGCCACTTATTTCCCTATGCCAACCTATGGCTCTTTACAGATTCTGATGACTCGTCGAACTCCTGTGCCAACTTGGTGCCTGCTTCTACCCATCACTCTTTCCCCGTTCATCTGCTGTGCCATGTAGATAGAGCCTTGGTTTCCAAGGGGATGAAAATTTATTGGGGTGAACAGGAAGGTCAAGTAAAGGTTAAAATCAGATCAAAATGAATGGTGGTATCAGCTCGAAGGGCCGAGTGGGTTACTCGGGTTCTTTGCACGTAGGTTTATTGAGCATTCACAAGTTTTACTGCACATTGGAGAAATATATTACTTTATTACTTAAAGTTCCATATTGTACACGTCACTCAAATGTCAGTTTTTGGCTGACACCATCGACTCCAAACTCCGATCTCAGTGAAGGCTAAATGAAACGTAAATGCGAGCTGCTTCAGCGAACTATATGAACGATAGACCACCCCAGGAATTTGAGAACTGCCAACTTTAGGGGAACCTTTGGGATTCCCAAATTGCTTCAGGTATTTTGAAAATCTAGGCCAAAGTTTCCAGTTGATGACCTTTTCTAAAAAAATACAACTCTGTACTAAGAAAAAGCTTTTCATCACAGTGGCTACAACTCAACCCACCCTCATTCTAGCCACGTTTAAATCAAATAGCACTAATAATTTCCATTGCAATTAATATTGATTAAAAATCATCTTCTTGGGGTGCTGGCTATATTGTCAAGAACATGGACAATTGTGAGTAATTTATACCTCATTATATTGTATACAGTTATCTTTCATCATAATGAGCAAGAGTGAACACTCAGACTGCTTGGCCCCAGACCACTGCCCACTGGTGCTGAAAGAGCTAATGTTGAAGTTGCATTAGTTTCACCTAATCGAGTAACATCACACAGTCTTTGATGAAGACAGGGAATTTTACATTAGCCTTCATAGGGAGCCCATTTACTTTGAACAGCACCCAAGAGTGATTATGCCTGCCTAGCAATATAAACTATATTTACTGCTACTATGCAATAAACCATCTTGTTACCTAAGGTATGTGCATCCTCCATTTGGACACATTAGTGGTTTATTCTGCACTATTGAAGATTAGCCAGGCCCTAGACACAGCATGAACAAAGAACTGAGGTGGCAGCAAAGTACCTCAACCACCCTTTGCCCAGTATCACATACTGACAGGTGGCAAATAGGCACCATATTGATAAAGATCAGAAAATTGATATGGCAAACCCAGGTGGGATTTTGAGTCAGGCTAACTGGCCAATTGAAGCACAAAGCACAGTCTATTGGATTGAAAGTAGTGGAAAAATTGTTTGCTTCATTCTGTTAAGCCACAGAAGCAAAAGACCATTACACAGTAAAAAAAAAAATCATGCGTTGCACAATATAGTGCTCCTGCTGTTATAAAACACGACCAATTCAGATTCACTGTGAGCTGTGCTTCAGAACTTAGACTGGCACTGGATTCTTATTATGAAATAAATCCAATTCTATGGAGTGCTATTACAATGAAAGTGAAAATGAATTATGGATTGTATTACTCGTTTTTCATCCAACATTGTAGTTCTTTTTGAAGTATTTATTTGCAAGTTGTGTGTAAGTGGTATGGTGAACCTTTCAAATGCCCAATTGCATTTACATATTTCTGGTTGCAAAACATGAGCAGGCTGAGATCTATTAACAATGCAACTCCTTTTGTTATTTTTATTTGGGATGTGGTGATCACTGGCAAAACCATTATTTATTGTTCATCCTTAATGAAAAAGTGGTGGCGAGTTGCCTTTTTGAACCACTGCAGTCCTCGTGGTGTAGGGAACTGACAATGCTGTTAGGAAGGGAGTTCCAGAATTTTGACTCAGCGAAAGTGAAGGAACAATGATATAATCCCACACTTGGATGGTTTGTGGCTTTGAGGGGAACTTACAGATAGGAGTGGTCCCATGTTGCTACTGTCCGTGTCTTTCTAAGTGATAGAGATCATAGGTTTTGTACCTCCTGATGAAAGAGCTTGGGTGAGTTGCTGAATTGAATCTTGTACATATTGCTGCCATCGTGTGCTAGTGATGGCAGCATTGAGTGTTAGAGGTGAAGGATGGAATGCTAATTAACCAAACCTCTTCATCGTGTATGAGCTTCTTGATTGTTGTTGAAGCTGCACTGATCCAGACCAGTACAGGGTATATCAGTACAGAATATATCTAACAGCATTTTGAAATGTTACTTTTTAAAACTTCATTCATGAGATGTGCATATTACTATCTGGGCCATTGTGTTTTGCTCATTCCTAATTGCCACTTACATTGACTCTTCCCACATAGACATGAATATTTTTCCCTTTCAAATACTAATCAAAATTCCTCTTTAAATTTTTTTTAAAAGTCTGCTTCTTTTATGATTAGATTAGATTTCTTACAGTGTGGAAACAGGCCGTTCGGCCCAACAAGTCCACACCGACCCTCCAAAGAGCAACCCACCCAGACCCATTCCCCTACATTTACCTAACACTACAGGCAATTTAGCATGGCCAATTCACCTAACCTGCACATTTTTTTTGGACTGTGGGAGGAAACCAGAGCGCCCGGAGGAAACCCACGCAGACACGGGGAAAATGTGCAAACTCCACACAGACAGTTGCCTAAGCGGCAATTGAACCCGGATCTCTGGCAGCAGTGAGGCAGCAGTGCTAACCACTGTGCCACCGTGCCGCCCCATAAGAGTGCATTCTGAATGTAATAACTCACTGTCTTAAGAAAAAAGATCATCTCACCTCTGACCCTTTTGCCATTTACTTTAAATCCATGTCTTATAGTTACCCATCTTTCTTCCACTAGAAATAGTTGCACTGTATCTCCTTCATCAAAGCTTTTCAACATTTTGAACATCTCTATAAAATTCTGCCTCAAACTTCTCTGTTTTTTTGCTTCTTTACTCACTCCTCTAGCTGAAGAGCCACATCACTGCCGCTATTCTGGTAAATCTCCAGCACTTGGACGCCCGTTAAAGTGTGATATCAAGAAATTTGTTTCCTTTCAGATTCTCCCAACTAATCTCTGGGAAGATCCCCTGAAGCCTTGGAGAAATTATGTACATTTGCAACAAACCTGACATTCAGGAGTGCACGCATGAAAACCCAACCAAAATAAGCAGAAGGTTACCATGGCAAGAATATAGATCTTCTAATGGTACTGATACAATTTGGCTATTATCAAATAAAATATTTCAAGTTATGAATCCTAAGTTCATTTTATTTATGAATATTTAATTTCTTTCCAATAATTCAAAATAACATTGGAACAGTAATAGCTGCTATTGTTATTAAGCCAGTAATTCAGAGGGCTGCACCAACGATCCAGTCAGCAGGTAGATTAAAACTCAACAGATCCTTACCTGGCCCTACAAGCAACACTGGCTTCTTATAGTAGTCTTGCAACAACTCTCAGCGAAGGCCCAAACCACCTGCTCATGGTGGCTATCTTCACTAAGAACATCCCAATAAATTATCTTCGAACTGAAAGAGGGACTGTTTTCCCTGTCACTGTGTGAGCATCCAAATACAAAGAATATCAATGTCGATCTAGACTGGTTGAGAAGGAAGTGTATTTGCACAGTCAGGGATAGAATTTATGTTTTCTCCCTTTCCAGAGGTTCCCTCAACCCCAGAGCCCACCCCTCACCCTGAGGACTCAGGTCAAGCTGGTCAAGTTCAGTTCCTTAGGAATAGCAGCAAAACAAGAGAGACAATAGTATGCTACAACAAATGTGTCAGCTCACCCATGATTCAACTGGTCGCATCCTTGTCTCAAAGTCAGAAGCTTATGTGTTCAGGCCCACAGAAACTTAAATTGAGAGTTTAGAACACAGAATGGCAGTCTCCAGTTTGAGGTAGGCAAAACGAATTTCTACATGTATTCCATTATTTTAGATTAGATTCCCTACAGTATGGAAACAGGCCCTTTGGCTCAACAAGTCCAAACCAACCCTCCGAAGAGTAACCCACCCAGACCCATTCCCCTACCCTATATTTACCCCTGACTAATGTACCTAACGCTATGGGCAATTTAGCATGGCCAATTCACCTGACCTGCACATCTTTGGACTGTGGGAGGAAACCAGAGGAAACCCACACAGACACAGGGAGAATGTGCAAATTCCACACAGACAGTCGCCCAAGGCAGGAAACGAACCCGGGACCCTGGTGTTGTGAGGCAACAATGCTAACCAAAGAGCCACAATGCTGCTCTAATTTCATTGGGAAAGAAAGGCACTTCAGAGATTGTAAATCTCTGTTGCATTCCCGTGACAACATTCTGACTAATCAGAGTCCACCTGCCTGATCTGGGAACAAAGAGTGACAGTTAACTGTTCCTTGTCCATGCCAATTATGAGCCAGCAAATCAGCATCCATTTTTTATGCCATATAAATTGGCACCTCTTTATCCATGTCCCTTCCCTGTGTCCTAGTCCTGATGAGTACAAGATGAAAAGCTTTCTCTTGCATCATTTCAACAAAGTCTGGAAAATTAAAACTGATGTATCAGCTATCTCTCTAGCCACTTATTTTAAGATGGAAAGTTGAAATCCAACAGGACCATGGGATTTGTCAGGCTGCAGATTCAATAATGCACTCAGTATCACTGCCTTAGTGATTGTAATTTTCCAATGTTCCTACCTCCCTTCCATTTTTTGATTTATTAATGCTTCTAAGATGTTACTTACATTATCTATGGTGAAGACTGATGCAAATTACCTGGTTAACTAATCTGCCATCTCCTTACTTTCCAATAATAATTCTCCAGACTCTCATTCTGTAGGAACAGTGCATTCTTTGCTGACTCTTCTACAAATATTTGTGCCATGCACCTCATGCTGGTTATGCAGAGCCTCTTTCCTTGACCTGCTTACTTTGTTCATGTTGATACGGACCATGATGACAGGATACGTTCTCTAACACTGTAAGTTTCTCTCCAACTCAGAGCAGGTATCCTGAACCCTGGCAATGGGCAAGCAGTACAGTTGTCTTGTCTCATGCACTTTGCTACAGAGAAGAATGTCAAAGCTCCTCACAATACTGTCCCTGTCTTCCCTTTTCTCCTCCATTTGATTGGCTGCTTCAGAGATCCGTGCCCCTCTAAATCTGGAATGTTGTGGAATCCTTAATTTTTAACTGTGCCACTATTGGAGGCCCAGATGTCAATGCACTAACTCTGGAATTCCCCCCCTAAAGTGCCTCTGCTTCACTCTCCTCCATTAAGGAGCTTCTTAAACCCTCCCACTTTAAGCATGTTTGTGGTCATCTGCCCTAATATTTTCTCATGTGGCTCAATATCAAATTTGATAATGTTTCTGTGAAGCTTTTTGCGATGTTTTGCTGCATTAAAAGCATTAAATACAAACTGTTGTTGAAATGTTTTGTTAGATCGCTGTTCCAATTAGGAGAATTAATAATAACCAGATACTAAACTAAATGCAAGAAAAAGATTTGCTTATAATTGCAACTGATCAGTCTACAAGGAGACAATTTGGTTCAATGTTTGATTCAAGGGCCATCTATTCCAAACCTGCAATATTCAATTTATCCTGAGGAAGACTAGAGATGGTACAGCTGCAAAAGCTCCTCCAAGCACCAACAATGGCAACGTAAAGTGTAAGTTCTTTCGACATCCATGCCAATCTTGCATCAGACTCTTCAATCATGACAGGGGCCACAGAAAACAATCAAATCATTTAGAGCTTGAACATCTTGAATATGATCACAATTTACTGTCCAAATGTGTACAGACACTACACATGCACACTTTCCATGCCTCAGTGCGAGGAAGTCCAGTGCTTAGTTTTAAAATACCCTGGATGTAGGTTTGTTCACTGAGCTGCAAGGTTCATTTTCAGACATTTTGTCACCATACTAGGCAACATCTTCAGTGAGCCTCTGGATGAAGCACTACTGATGATTACCGCTTTCTAATTTATATGTTTGGGTTTCTTTGGGTTAGTGATGTCATTTCCTGTGGTGATGTCATTTCTAATGGTGATGTCATTTCCTGTTCTTTTTCTCAGGCAGTGGTAAATGGGTTCCAACTCAATGTATTTGTTTATAGAGTTCCAGTTGGAATGCCATGCATCTAGGAATTTTTGTGTATGTCTCTGGCTGGCTTGTCCTAGGATGGATGTGTTGTCCCAGTTGAAGTTGTGTCTTTCCTTATCTATATGTAAGGATACTAGTGAGAGAGGGTTCTGCCATTTTGTGGCTAGTTGATGTTCATTGTTCCTGGTGGTTAGTTTTCTTTCTGTTTGTCCAATGTAGGATTTGTTACAGTTCTTGCACGGTATTTTGTAAAAACATTAGTTTTTGCTTATAGTCTGTATAGGGTCTTTCAAGTCTCAACTCAGTCTAAAATTGGTGCTCCTTTATTCTGAGACAAGGCTGTTTGGTCTCAGAGTCTCCCATGAGGAGAAGCATCCTCTCAGCATTTAGCCTGTCAAGCCCCTTAAGAATCCTACGTGTTTCAAAAACATCACCTCTCATTCTTCTAAACTCCAGTGAGTAGCGTCCCAACTCCAAAGCCTTTGTTTATAAGCTAATCCCTCCATACCAGGGATCATCCACATGAACCTTCTCTGAACTGCTTCCATTGAAATGATATATTTCCTGAAATAATGGGACTAAAACTGCTCACAGTACTCCAGATGTCTCTGGCGTGCAGGTCTGACCAGAACCTTGTACGGTTACAGTCAGACTTTTCTACTATTACACTCCAACCCCCTTGAAACAAGGGCCAATATTCCAAAAGTCTTCCTGGTTACTTGATGCACCTTTGTACCAGTTTTCTGCATTTAGTGTACGAATATGCTGAGTCCCTTTGTGTTACAACTTTCTGCAGTTTTTCTCTATTTAAATAGTATGCTATACTTTTGATCCCTCTTCCAAAATGAACAACTTCATATTTTCCCACATTATATGCCACCTTCCACAGTGTATAAAATTGTTGAAGAAATAGTAAATGAATCCGAGAACATTGCTTTAAAAAATAGGCATGGGGCAGCATGGTGACTCAGTGGTTAGCACTGCGACCTCATAGTGGCAGGGACCCGGATTCGATTCTACCCTCGAGCGACTGTCTGTGTAGGGTTTCCACATTCTCCCTATGTCTGCATGGGTTTCCTCTGGATGTTAAAGTTTCCTCCCATAGTCTAAAGATGTGCAGGTTAGGTGGATTGGCCATGCTACATTGCCCATAGTGTCCAAGGATGTGTGGGCTAGGTGGATTGGCCATTGGTTATTCAGGGTACAGGGATAGGGTTAGGGATGGGTCTGGGTAGGATGCTCTTCAGAGGTTTGGTTTAGACCCAGTGAGCCAAATGGCCTTCTTCCACACTGTAGGGATTCTATGATTCAATGAAAACAGTCGGAGTAGAACTAGGGAACGAGTTCAAACCAAAGCATGGTACTCAATGGGCTGAAGGGCATTTTTCTGTACTGTAGACCTCTATGATTCTATATGAGCAATTGAATTGAATTGAATTGAATTTATTGTCACATGTACTGAGGCACAGTGAAAAGCTTTGTCTTGCAAGCAGTACAGGCAGATCACAGAGTTAAGTAGCATGGATAAGTAAATAATAGATAAACAGCAGCAAAAACAAAAACACAGGTACAGGCGAATGTTCAGAGTTGGTGAGTCCATTCAGTATTCTAACAACTGTAGGGTAGAAACTATTGTGAAACTGGCTGGTGCGTGTGTTCAGGCTTCTGTGCCTTCTCCCCGATGGTAGAGGTTATAGAAAAACATTGCCAGGATTGGATGGATCTTTGAGAATGCTGGCGACCTTTCCTTGACATTGGGCCTGGTAGATAGGTTCTATAAATGGGAGGTTGTCCTTTGTGATTGTCCAGGCCGAGTTCACCACTCTCTGTAACCGTCTCCGATCTTGAATGGTACCGTTGCCATACCAAGTAGTGATACATCCAGACAGAATGCTCTCAATGGCGTACCTATAAAAGTTGGCAAGGATATTCACCATCATGCCAAGTTTTCTCAGCTGCCTGAGGAGAAAGAGACATTGGTGGTCCTTTGTAACCAGTGCATCTAAATGAAATCCAAGAAAGTTTGTTGTGGATGACCGCTTCCAGAGTGGAGACTCTCCACTCGTTCCATCTCTGTGCTGTTAATGTGTAGTGGGGCATGAGCAACATCCTGCCCAAAGTCAATAAGTCAAATTGCTCTTTACACAATACGTAACTGACATGTGGAAGGAACTTTCAGAGATAGAAATGGAGGCAGAAATTCTGGAATCATTTACCTGGATACTACAATGGGAAAGATGTTAGGATCTCTCTGGATGGGCTGAATGGCCTTCCATGGCGATAATTATTTTGTGCTTAACGATATATTATAGATCATGTCAGGTTTAAGCAACTTGAGAAGTTTTGTTAAAGGTTTATACATTATTCTTACTTGGGCATGTTTAAATAATTAAGCAAATTACTTTAATATGGAACTTTTTTTGTGTTTCAAACACTATGCTGTTTCTTCTACCACAGTAGTAATGAGAACATACATTGATATGCCACAACAGACTACAGTGTTATATTGGAATCAACAAAACCTGTCTGTGTTCTATGAATTAAACATCAAGTTTCAAAACTGGAATATCTATTAACACCAACTGGGTCCTTATTTGTCTATCCTGCCATCTAACGATGGGTAAATGAACACAACATTTCAGCCATTAGGATCAAAGATAAAATATGTTAGCTGAGTCAAGGAGATTTTGACTGCTGATACCAGAGCCACAATTTTACCTGGGTGTTAGTGTCAGATGGAAACGTGTCTTGAAACACACATAGACAGACGATGGAACCTCTAACCCATTTTAGGGGCAGTTGTCAGTTAAGTAGTTTAAGTCTTATTAAGGAGGGTGGCCCAATCAGAGGGTCACAGCTCCAAAGTGCTTAAAGCAATGGGAATTGCTTTTTATAATATTTATGGTCTAGGGCTATTTACAAAGTCTGCTGAAGTAAGGAAGACATATGAACTTTATTTAAGAAATATTTTTATGTCTTATTGTGACTATCTTGCCATTCATTTGCACATAACAGAGTCAGGCTTGACCCCTTACATGATACTGCTGAGGCAAGCCTGTCATAAGGGGTGTCAGAACCAGCTGCACTTTATTTAACAAATGGAAGCTCAAAGTCTCTGCACTACATTAAACATCCATTAACTCATACTGTGTCTCCTTTAAATCAATAGTCAGATAAGACAAACTACAAGCACGAACAACTCTGCAGGCTACTCCTTATTGATCAGATTAACAATTGCAGCAATTATTAGTTAGCAGTGCAGTGATCTCTCTAAATAAATGATTTCGCTCCTTTCATCCAGAAGACTGCAGGAGTCTGGCAAAGCTGTGAGTCTTTGGAGGTGATTTCAATTTTGTGTAAAATGAAACTGCAATTCTTTTGACGTCTCTCCTGTTTCTTAAATCTATTGAAGTCTTGTCCTTTGATCCTATCTGTCAGTAAGGAAGTGCTGTTTGAAATGATTCTCCAGTCTTTGGACAAAAAAGGCCTAGCATACCTGGCATCACACTGGCACTGAAATTCATTGACCACATTACTCATTTGAATGATAGACAGATTGTCTTCTTGGCTTGACAGCAATATCCTGTCAGTGGTGAATACCATTTACATTGCTATTACATAGTGGCAGCCTGAAACAGGTTGTTTCCAGGGTAAGCTAGTCTGGGTACTTTCCAAAAACCAAAATGATAATCTACGGCCCAATCATGAGTTTGAGCAATATGCAGCAAGAAATAATCTGATTAGGGTAGCTATTATCCTGCAGGTATTGCTTTGATGCGCCCCATTTTAGCATTAAGCTTACACAGTGAATAAAATGGCTTGGGTCCTTTTTACAAAATTGCCAGTGAGGTCAATCTTATAGGCTATAGGCCTGTAGGAATTCCAATGCAAATATTCGTCAGTAAGGGTAGGTTTATGTTACACAGTCATAGAAAACTAACTGACCAATTTCTCAACAAGGACATCAAGGAAAGGGAGTTCATTTGACTGCCCCATTTCAAAGGTGAGTTTGGGCACAGAATGGAGCCCATTAAGACATGTAAGCAAATTCTCATATGTAGCTGCAGATTCAAGAACAGCAAACATATCATTTACATATCTGAAATATGCAAAGGGGTAGGAGATTGGGTGTTATTCCATCAAAGACATGTTTCTTATGGAATTCAGCAAGTCTCCACCATTGTGTGAATCAGCATTCATTGAACTTCATTGAAATGTGTCTTTAATGGAATGACACCCAACACAATTCTCTTGGAGTTCAACAAAGATGTTTGTGAGAAATGCGCCTAGTGGGAATCCCATGGCAGTACCATCTATTTGGGCATTCATGGTGTTGTTAAAACTGAACTCAACTGCACAAGTTGCTGAGTTAATTAGTTCAATGAGTACTGATTCGCACAATGGTTACAAATTGTGCTGATGAAGTCAAGACAAAAAGCTTTGACAAAATGTGTCTTTTCTGAGTAATATTCAAATTATAAACAAAAACCGAAATTGCTGGAGAAACTCAGCAGATCTGGCAGCCTCTGTGGGAAGAAAGCAGTTATATTTATAGGGGTTGCACCTACCCTCTGTCCACAAATGTAACCCTGAGCTTCCAGTTGCCTGCCACCTCAACACACCATCATTTAGAAGCCAGCATCTCTGTCACAAGCCTGCTGCAGTACTCCTTCGAGCCTTAGCACAAGTTCAAAGAACAACATCTCATTTTCTGTTTGGGACCTGCAACCTCTAGGACTCAATATCAAGTTCAATAACTTTAGAGCCTGTTAAACATTTTTTACCCACTCCCACAGCCAGTCCTGTTATGACATGGGCTGCTTTTAGCACTGTCACCTGTTTCCATGTACTCTTGGACCCATTATCATATTATGTGGTTGCATTTAGCACAGATAACCTATTTTGTCAATCTTACCTCTTATTACCACTTATTCAACTTTCCTTCTGACCTGGCCTGCTGTCCTTGTTTACCTACTCCTTTCATATCTCGCCCCCACCCAATCTCTCTCTCTCTCTCTCTTTCTCTCTCCCCCACCACCTCCCCTACCCCAACCCCCAGCCCCTAGTCTCCGTCTCCACCCATCTGCCCACCTACTCCTGAAGAAGGGCTCATGCCCGAACCGTCGATTCTCCTGCTCCTTGGATGCTGCCTGACCTGCTGCGCTTTTCCAGCAACACATTTTCAGCGCTGCCCACCTATTCCCCCCATCCACTTCAGCTTCAGCATAAATACCTCTTCTTTCTCACTACTGACAGTTCTGATGAAGAGTCACTGCACCCAAAACATTTAATTCAAGATATAAACCTTATTCTAGAATACTTGTACATACTTGTAATATTCTGTACATACTTGTATTCCTAATGGTGTCTATAGTACCTGCTGGGTCACACAATAAGCTCTATAATCTGTCAAGACTGAAACACAAACAAAAACACAGTATGTCTTGATTGGAGAACTCCTCTATACTGATGATATTATGCTAGTGGAAGTTCTACTTTGGAGACTCATGGATTATCTTACCCATTCCTGTAACTATATCCTCACTCTAAACATGTGGTTTTAAACAAAGCATGTTGATGCTGATTGGTTAAGGCTTTGCACTAAGGAATAAACCAGAGAACGGCTGTTTCTTAATCTATTGAATTGAAACAGGGACAATGCATGTACATGTTCTTTCTATCCACAAATAACTGGGTCCTGTCTATTAATGTATGTAGCTTCTAGTTGGCATGAATGCACCACACTGTGAGTCCAACTAAAAAGTTTAAATTTATTGTCAGTGTAACTATTCAGTGTAACACTCAGTACTATGCAGCAAATGTTAACCAATTGCAAGGTCTAATTTTGGACCCCTGTTATGAGTTTATTTGCATAGGTTGGTTATAGTCAGTAGTTTGCTTGTGGAAAACAGCTAAAGGGATATGATATTCTATATAATCTGCCAGTCTACAACCTACATAACTGACATCACACTGACACTGAAATTCATACACCACATTACTCATTTGTGTGATAGTCAGAACATCTTTTGACTCAATGGCATCATCCTGTTAGCAACAAACATCATGTAATTTGTACTGCATGGGAGCATTGTGAAACAGCGGCTTTACCAGTTGTTCAACCCTTTGAGATTATTTACTCTGCTAGGGCAATTGAAGTAGACTGGGCACTTTTCAGGACCATTCATAACAATGACTATAATGTCAAACTACTTTCATTAGCTGTAAAGCCCTTTGGAACATCCTAAGAACATGGAAGTTGCTGTACAGATGTGAGATCTTTCTATGCATTTGTGTTAAAAGCATTTCTCTTTTGATTTACTTTCTATTGCTCCCGGAAGAACAATGACACGATTTAAAATTCCTCAGCCTTTTTTGCATGTCTGTCCACCATTTCACCCCACCTTTTGAAGTCTACTCAGTGCTGTAACTCTCCTGAGATCTCTGTGCTCCTCCACTTCTTAACTTTCGATCACCCCCATTGGCTGTTGTACTTTCAGTTTTCTAAGCTCAAAACTCTGGAATTTCCCCTCAAACCTGTGCATCACTCTATCCTCCTTTAACATACTGTTTAAAGCTGACATCTATCAGTTCAAATACTTATTGATAAGGGGGAAATCTTGTTTGTTCATTCATAGAATAGGATGTCACTGGCTAGGCCAGTATCTATTGCCAATCGCTAATTGCCCAGAGGTCAGTTAAGAGGCAACCGCATTGCTGTGGGTTTGGAGCCACTTGTAGACCAGGCCAGGTGACGATGGCAGATTTCCTTCCCAAATAAGCATTTGTGAACAAGCTGGGCTTTTCAACAATTGACAATGACAAGGACAGGCTGATTCCAAATTTTATCATCTGCCATGTCCCAAAACATCTGAGTGTGGTGATGGAAGGTTGCTTCGCAGACTGGAGGCCTGTGACCAGTGGTGTGCCACAAGGATCGGTGCTGGGTCTACTGTATTTCACCATTTATCTGAATGATTTGGACATGAACATAGAGGGTATATAGATAGTTAGTTTGCAGATGACACCAACATTCATGGTGTAGTGGATAGCAAAGGTGGTTATCTCAGAGTACAACAGGATCTTGACCAGATGGGCCTATGGGCTGAGGAGTGGCAGTTGGAGTTTAATTTAGATAAATGTGAGGTGCTGCATTTTGGAAAGACAAATCAGGGCAGGGCTTACATACTTAATGGTAAGGTCCTGGGGAGTGTTGCTGAACAAAGAGACCTTGGAGTGCAGGTTCATAGTTTCTCAAAAGTAGAGTTGCCAGTAGACAGGATAGTGTAGAAGGCGTTTGGTATGTTTTACCTTTATTGGTCAGTGTATTGAGTAGAGGAATTGGAAAGTCATGTCGTAGCTGTACAGGACATTGCTTAGGCCAGTTTTGGAATACTGTATGCGATTCTTGTCTCCCTGCTGTTGGAAGGATATTGTGAAACTTGAAAGGGTTCAGAAAAGATTTACAAGGGTGTTGCCAGGGTTGGAGGGTTTGAGCTAGAAGCAGAGGTTGAACAGGCTGGGGCTATATTCACTGGAGCATTTGAGACTGAGGGGTGACCTTATACAGGTTTATAAAACCATGAGGAGCATGGATAGAGTGAATAAACAAGGTCTTTTCCCTGGGGTGGGGGAGTGTGAAACTAGGGGGCATAGATTTAAGGTGAAAGGGGAAAGATTTGAAAGGAACCTCAGGGGCAATTTTCTCACACAGAGGGTGGTGTGTGTATGGAAAGAGCTGCCAGAGGAAGTGGTGGAGGCTAATACAATTACAGTTAAAAGGCATCTGGATATGTATATAATAAGGAAGAGTTTAGAGGGATATGGACCAAATGCTGGCAAATGGAAGTAGATTAATTCGGGATATCTGATCATCATTGAAGAATTGGACCGAAGGGTCTGCTTTCTTGCTGTACAGTTCAATGGCTCGATTAGCCTGAGGTTCTGCACTTCTGGTCTAGTCACATTACCACTACACTGCTGTCTCCCCACATGCCCCTTTCAAGTACCCTGGCCCATTAACAATATCATAGATCAATGCAAGGTTATTGTTACTCCTCTTCCCCAGAGCATCTGTTCCTTCATGTCCAAGGTAGAATAGAATTTTATCTATCTGTACTGATCCATAATGTCTTCAATAATCAATCATACCATTGCTAAAACCAATTTCAATTCAGTTGTTTCTTCTGGTTGCGACCCTTCATGTGATCCCACAGCATACAATATGTAGCTTGAATTTCCTACAATTAAATTTGAATGAAGGAGAAATTCTGATTGTGCTAACTTGCCCACTTGTCTTTGTGTATAAGTAGTTTGAGAGTGCGCTTTCTCGTCTTATCGCCAAGGAAGATAAAGTGTAGTGAAATCTGAGAGAAATGGCAGTAATAAATTTAGCCGTCAGTTTAAAGTAGAGGTGAACACGCTGTAATTTAATAATTACATATAGCAAGTGATGCATTTCATGCAATAGCAAATTCATCCCTCTCTCTCTGTCTCTCTCTGTGCACTTTCATGTATAGAAGAGCTTTAGATGCAGTCAAAAGTGTTGGAGAGCAGCACAAACAGTTACAACTCACACTTGGAACAGCATTTTCCCCTGCTTAAAATGCAACACAACTGAGCTTTATTGAATACATTTGCATCTGACTTATTGGAAAAAAGGCAAGTGTTTTCAGGTGGGAGATTGCAAACATGATTTCATTAGGCATTATATAAAATATACGGTGAAGGATATTACATTTGTTTTATTGGATTCATTAGAATGGCAATAAGGCGGAGCACAGTTGGAGCTGAACACTTGGTGTGTTACTGCAGATGTCCTATGGGATGACCACTTAAATTGAGGAATAAAGTGGCTGTGAAAAAGAAAAATCATTATCCCACCACCCGAAGCACTGGGGGAATGAGGCACTGTAATTTCAACTTGGTTAAAACTCCTGCATTCAATATCCAGTAAAGCTGGTAATTTAATCTGTTGAAAGGTTTCTGCTTCAAGCATCCAGAGCAAAATGTGAAAAAAAAATAAAGCAGGGAGAATTAATCTTGATCATTTTAATTCAATTATGTCAGAGGCGATGAACCTTTTGGGCCGATTCCGTGGCGCACTGTTCCCCAAGCCTCAGACCAACTGGGATTTCCTGCAGAAAATTACTTTTTGTTTAGTTTATGCCATTGTGTGAAAGGAAGGAAGGGGAAAGCGATAACTCATTCTGTAATAGTGGAACTTTGAAAATAGCTGGGAGGCTGTGAAGGTGATTTATCTTTTTGAAATGCAGTGATACAATAAATTGTAACTTCAACCGCTGGAAGCTGACCTCCATTTTACAGCAGAGTAAAGAGCCTTAACCTGCCACAAAAGCGTCTGATGATTAAAGTGCAACCTAATTTACTATAAGTCGAGATTTTTTTAAAAAAAAAACTCATTGATTGATAGTGTTGATGAATATTTAATATTTTATAGAGTTACGTCCCACTTTAGCAGCAAAATGGAAATATCCCAGAGAAATGGATTCAGGACACATTGGGAGTTCAAATATTTTTAACCATCAGGCGTTGCATTCTACTCAAAAGACAAAATAACCTTACTGATGAACCACAACTGCAAACTTACCATAATAAAACAAACAGAATATAGAACAGAATGCATAATTAAACATTTTTGTACAGACTGCCATTAGGTTTCCAATGAAATAGAGTTGTAATTTGTTTTTAATTTTCTCTAAGGTTCTCATGGTAGACTGGTCAGTAAGGTTAGATCTCATGGAATACAGGGAGAACTAGCCATTTGGATACAGAACTGGCTCAAAGGTAGAAGACAGAGGGTGGTGGTGGAGGGTTGCTTTTCAGACTGGAGGCCTGTGACCAGTGGAGTGCCACAAAGATCAGTGCTGGGGCCACTGCTTTTCGTCATTTATATAAATCATTTGGATGTGAACAAAGGAGGTAGAATTAGTAAGTTTGCAGAGAACACCAAAATTGAAGTTGTAGGGGACAGCCAAGAAGGTTACCTCAGAGCACAACTGGATCTTGGTCAGATGGGCCAATGGGCTGAGGAGTGGCAGATGGAGTTTAATTTAGATAAATGCGAGGTACTGCATTTTGGAAAGGCAAAACAGAGCAGGACTTATACACTAAATGGTAATTCCCTGGGGAGTGGTTGGTGAACAAAGAGACCTTAGACTGCAGGTTCATAGCTCCTTGAAAGTAGAGTTGCAGGTAGCTAGGATAGTGAAAAAGGCATTTAGTATGTTTACCTTTATTGGACAGGACACTGAATGTAAGAGTTGGGAGGTCAAGTTGTGGCTATACAGGACATTGGTTAGGCCACTTTTTGAATATTGTGTGCAATTTTGTTCTCCCTCCTATTGGAAGGATGCCTTGAAACTTGAGAGAGTTCAGAAAAGATTGACAAGAATGTTGCCTGGGTTGGAGGATTTAAGCTACAGGGATAGATTGAATGGGCTGGGGCTGTTTTCCCTGGAGCGTTGGATGCTGTGGTGACCTTATAGAGATTTATAAAATCATGAGGGGCATAGATAGGGTAAATAGACAAGGTCTTTCCCCTGGGGTGCGGGTGTCCAGAACTAGAGGGCATAGGTTTAGGGAAAAAATTTAAAAGGAACCTAAGGGGCAACTGTTTCACACAGACGGTGGTCCATGTATGAAATGAGTTGCCAAAGGAAGTGGTGGAGGCTGGTACAATTACAACATTTAAAAGTCATCTGGATGAATTGGAACAGTTTAGAGGGATATGGGCCAATTGCTGGCAAATGGCACTAGATTAGGTTAGGATAGCTGGTCAGCATGGACGAGTTGAACCGAAGGGTCTGTGTCCGTCAATGACGCTAAGATTTACTTATTTATTCTCTTCTTTAGGATCCTTCATGATCCATTCTGTC
Source organism: Chiloscyllium plagiosum (assembly GCF_037043375.1). NCBI lineage: Eukaryota > Metazoa > Chordata > Chondrichthyes > Orectolobiformes > Hemiscylliidae > Chiloscyllium > Chiloscyllium plagiosum. Next base: position 24,408,657 of record NW_028270156.1, read on the forward strand.
CAACAGTAGATGTGAGGTTTACGACAGCATGGAAGCAGGCCCTTCGGCCCAACTTACCCAGCTGCCCTGTTTTCACTATTAATCTAGTCCCATTTGCCTGTGTTTGGTCCATATTCCTCCATTCCTATCCCATCCATGTATCTGTCTAAATGTTTTTTAAAATTGTACTCACTTCCACCACTACCTCTGGCAACCCATTCCACATGCTCACCACCTTCTGTGAAAAAGTTGCCCCTCTGAGCCCTTATGTATCTCGCCCCTCTCACTTTACACCTATGCCCTCAAGTTTTAGACTCCCCCTACAATGGAAAAAAAGCTGTTGCATACCGACCTTATCTATGCCTCTCATAATTTGATAGATTAAGGTCACCTCTCAGTCTCCCACGCTCCAAAGAATCCAGTTGAAGTGGAGGGCGATTTCTTTATGAGCATGAGGACAAAGGATTCCAGGTCCAGTTGTTTTTTTAGGACAACCTTTTGCAGAATCCCTTTGAAGGTGTGAATCATCCTCTCTACAGTCCATTGGTTTGATGATGGTACGCGATGTGAAACTTTTGTCTGACACCAAATATATTAATCACCACCTGCAGTACTTAGGTTGTGAAATAGGTTCCTTTGTCCAAATCAATCCAAGATTCCATCGAGCAAAAATGTGCTGAATTAAGATATCTCCATTGTAACATCAGCAGTGTTTGAGTGAACAGTACCTCCACTCATTTGGTAAAAATGTCCATGCTGACCTGATATCCTTATATCTCCCTTTACAGGATGGTAGGGAGACAGGTAGTCTATTTGAAGGTCAGTCTAATGGTTCTGGCTACTGGCCTAGTGCTTTAACTCTCCTTTATTGCCATTCTTGTCTGGATTGTTCTATAATGTTTTATGTGTTTTCCCATTTCTGGTCACCAACACAGTCCCTTAATTCTGTCAGTCGTGGCTTCTGTCCCTTGATGTCCCAGGACATCGTGGCATTGATAAATCACTTGACTTCAGTTCTAGTCCGATATCATATTCCACCTATCTTCGAAAACAAGTCCATTCTTAGCACTTGTGTTCCCACTTGCTATAGGAGACTGGGATAATTCCTTATTGTAATTTTCAGAAGTCACATGAAACCAGGTTATAGTCCAACAGCTTTATTTGAAATTACAACCCTTTGGAGCGCTGCTCCTACATCAGCTGAAGTTTTCAACTAATTTCACCTGATGAAGGGGCAACACTCCGAAAGCTTGTGATTTCAAATAAACCTTTTGGACTATAACCTGGTGTCATGTGACTTCTGCCTTTTTCCACCTCAATCCAACACTGGCACCTCCACATCTGTTGTAATAGCTTTAAGTTGGCATCTCTGCTCTGAGCTTGCACCAGACTTTTGACCTCGACTTGGTTCACAGTAACAGCATTAATTTGTTCAGGAATCAGGAGCTGCCTATGCTGCTCCTTTGTGGCCACCCTGCTTCATCAATTTGTCTGCCCTCAGGGCCCAGTTGGGGGAAGTTTGGTGGTGGGCTCAAACCTTCATGATGTTGTATTCACAGCCTGGGACAGTTTGGAAAATAAATTTGAGCAAGGTAATGGTTTCCCGTCTGCTGAGACAAATCCTCGAGCTTCCTCCGTATCTCAAACTTTATTAAGGGTTCGCCTCTGTGGTTCTCCACATATATATTACATCCTGCCTTTCAGGTCCAAGCTCCACTATAGAGAATCTGTCAGTGAATACTCCTGCTACTGGTGAGGGTGGTTTGGGGAGCGGTGGAGGTGGTTTTCTCCATTTTGATTTGGCACAAATGGTCCCTTGGGACATTTACTGTTGTTAACTGTCACTCATGGAGTTCTCCTCTGAAACTCCAACTGTCAGCTGGTAAGGTAGGCACTTTGGCACATTTGATGGCAGCGTCACGCCCCCCTGGTACATTAAGACCCATCACGCTATGCGGTTTTGGCTGACTGAACCATCCTGCCATCCAGCAGAAGTTGAATGAGTGTGTGCTCTATCAGAATGGTTTAGGCGGTTCAGGCTGATAACACATCCAAAAGTGTTGTACCGCTCAGAAAATGACCAGCAGGTGTAGAGAATCCCTGCTGTACTGGTGACAGAGCCTGGAGGTAGAGGGCACCGCTCAGAGTTTACTGTGTCGTTCTTAGAGAAGTCTGGCTGCCAGTGTGGCATCGGTGGCTGCAGCTTCCAAGGTGAAGGGAAGTTCTGGGTCAGCGACCTACACTAAGGCCTGTTTTAATTTAACAATTTACTTCCATGTTCATTCCTACAAGGCCTTCTTCTTTAAGGGGGTTGGAATTTTGTGGTTACGCCAGTATCCCACTGAGCCCAGAAAGGAACGCTGTGAGCTCATATCCCTGGGGAGGGGCTAACAGGTTCTGGCCTCAGTGTGGTTTCCCTTCTATTTCATGCTTCCCCTGAGCTTTCACATTTCCCATGTACAAGACCTGGGACCCCACGATCTGTGCCTTCTTGGGGCTAACTTTTGGTCCTAGGATGGTGAGAACGGTTCACAGTTCCTTTAACAGTGTCCCATGTTCAGTTCTTGTGGCTGTCTGCAGGCAGAAACTGTCCCCATAATGTACCAAGCAGTCCGATCGGGAAAACCAGATGAAATTTTGATGAAACATGTGAAAAGCCTGGGGCAAGCAGGTCCAAGGGTATTCCAGGTCCTGAAATGTGAAGGTGAATTTATATTGGCAATGTCAGTGGAGGAAGATGGACTAAAATGCATTATCAATGTCCAGTCCAGTGAGATGTCATGCCCATGGGGCCTTTCTCGTTGTGGTTTCGGGGCAAGTTGTTACCGTCAGTGCCATAATTGCAGTCGTGTTTGTGATTAGTGAACGCACCCCTGTGCTCCGAGAGAATTTCCTATGCTGCTAGGTCCTCAGTCACTGTGGTGGGTCTAATGCACATTCCCCCCCATGGTACACATTCTCTGAATATACTGCCCATAGCAATCACCACTGCAGCCTCATTGACCTTAGGCATTTACCAAATGTAACTATCGGCCAGGACAAAAGATAAATTAAACTTTCTTCTTGGCATGTGCTTGGCATCCATATGGCGATCAACCAACAGTGCTGGATGATGGCAAACTATGTCTCCCCGTTTAAATTCTATAGATCCTGTGTCCATCTGTAGGTATCCAGTGAATCCACTCAGAAGAATTTTCTTCCAGCTGCACCATGTGTTGTCAAAATTCTGGGGTGTGCTAAATGTCATTGCGGACAACTCTTTGTCCCATAAAACTCAACACCTCACCGTCTGTCAGAGCCATCTCACACTGGTCCTCTGGTGTTGCACATCCAACAAGGTGAGGCATAGCTCCATCATGCTTTGGGAAGCGTATCCAATTGGGTGTACAAGGAGTTAGACAGTGGGATTTCCTCCACTAAATTTGACTGCATGATCTCCCTCACAAATTAACTGCTGCTTGTCTCTCTGGTCCTTCGAGCAACATGAACCGAAGTCCTGAGCCTGGCTCCTGTGTCAAGTCTAACTGCCTGGGCATCTTTCTGACCCTAGTGAAATGGGCTATTCTTCCATAATTGCATTTCCCTTGTGGCAGTTACGAAGTCTGGGGCCTTCCTGCTGCTGATCCTGATTTCTGACTGTGGAATGGGCGTACAGAGGTGGATGGCTGCAGTAATAATGCCCCTTGTTTTAGTTGCCCCCTTCATTCCACCATAAGGGACCAGGGCTTGGGACGTTCCTTGGATGTATTTTTCCCCTGCCTGATTTGAGATGCTCTGATTCATTAATCTCTCTTTCTCCCAAACCCAGGCCACGCTCCTTATCCCCCATCGCTCGGTCTGGATGTTGTCAGTGGGATCAGACTGTATACAGGCTTTCCTCGCTGCCTCCATAGCAAGGAGAACATTTGGGTGCTAGTTCCCCTGTTTTGCAGAGTCAGCTCAGTCTGATCTAGGTTACTGAAGACTCCTGTGAACAATGTCCACAGGCGTCTGGCAAATGCAGTTGAGTACACTCCCTTTCACTGCCTGTCCTTATTTAATCCCTCCACGGGGTCTCCCTGATTGTATCCTACAGTGGCTCGGATTGCTGTTCTCATGGCCTGCAGCTCCACTCCTCCCACATTCTGAGAGTTGGGAAAGGCAGAATGGATCGTGGGGCTCAGGCACACTAACATTAGTTTTACCTCCTTGACATCCTCAAGCCCGTGGAGATCCCTTTATTGGTGGGTGCTGTTGTAAAAAGAGTCGAGAGTGTGGTGCTGGAAAAGCACAGCAGGTCAGGCAGCATCCGAGGAGCAGGAGAATTGATGTTTCAGGCATAAACCCTTCCTGATGAAGAAATAGATCAATTCTCTTGCTCCTCAGACACTGCCTGACTTGCTGTGCTTTTCCAGCACCACACTCTCGACTCTGATCCCCTCTGTTGTCCGTACTTTCTGCTGTTGTAAACATACAGGGCTCAGCTGTGGGCTTAAGTACTGGGATGTTTTTTTTCCCTCCACCAACAGCACCAACTGCAAATGGGGTTCTGTAATTGGATGATTGTTCTGGCTGTCTTGACAGGTTGGGATCGGTGACAGGGTAAGGTTCTGAGGTGGGGGTCCCCAATCTTCACCGTTCTTGGCGTATCCACAAGTTTGTTCTTGCATGTCCTGCCCGACTATCCCATAATCACTGTCCCCATCTGATTCTATCGTCCCAAATGGAAAGTTGGGACTTTGGTTTTTCAGTCTTGTGCTGGCATTTTGAATGGCCCACAGCGCGGGCTCTGTGTTTTCTTTGCCTGTCTGGTGCAGGACTCTGAGCACAATCTGGAGGTTTAAGCATTTCTCGGTCAGATTGTCCACAGCTTTTTGGGAAGCATCCCGATCACGGACTGTGCATTGTGCCTCCCGGTACGCTCTATCACACTCAGTCTGAAAATACGTTCACCTGGTTCCTCTGCTCCTGGCCTGCTGCTGCTTTGACTCTAACTTTCTTCGATTCCCAATTTACTTCCTCCAGTTCCTTACTTAGCTTTACCATCTCCCATTCTCTACCTCCCAGCTACTCCATGCAGCTGCCTATCACTTTAGGCTTGCTGAGGTTTAAAGCACTTCAGCTTTCTATTCTACATCACAGCATATCTGTTCCAAAGGTCCCAGACCTGAGATTTGTTGTCTGACCCACCTATTTCTCATCTAGATACTTTCTCAATACTTCCTCCCACTCTGGCTGTTTCTCCTCTTGTTTATGGTTAATTTACTGCTCTCTCTCTCTCTCTGTCTCTCTCATGGGTCCCTGACGCCACATGAGCTGCTTTCTCACTTCTCTGCGTCTCTGTGTTCCCGACCATTCTCACTATCTCTTACCTCTTCCACCTGAGCATCTTCACTGATGGGCTAATTTCCAGGGGTGCATCTTTATCCCCCCTTGCCCCAGACCTTCCTGAAAGCTCTGTAGACTTTGGTCAATGGGGCCATGAGTAGGTTCAAAGTATCCAACCAGGTTGTACCAACATCCTTCACTGTTGCCATGCTGGGGACATTTAAAGTGCACCTCCTCAGGCACTGTCCAGAAGACAAGGTGCCAGAAAGTCTCATCGATACTCTTCCAATTCACACTCTTCAGGCTGGTTCCCCCGGAATCTTTGTGACCTCTTTGATAGTTGCTCACTGCTGTTGAATTTTAGCTTGACCAATTTTCTGTCAGGCCTGATTTCTCCAACTGTGGGTCAATTTTAGAATGTCCAAATTTGGGCCTATGGTCACTTGACCACAAAGGTGAAAAGCTACAACTTCTCCAATGTATCCAGTGATTATTTAAAATAAGGACCCTCCTCTGATTTCAAATACTCCAGTGAAGTCAGTGATAATAGTTTTCAACAACTGCAACCTGGCAGCTAAAGTCCAGAGAGTTTAAGGTCCATTAGTTATTCATTTATTTATTTATTTATGCTGCTGCAAAGCTCCTCTTGTGCTTTCATATAATGTAAACATTTTGAATAAAGGAAGTAAAGGCAATTCTTTACTTTTGGTTCTTCAGCTTTTCACTTCCAATAGAAATTGCTGATTTTGCATTTCCCAATAGTTTATTGGGAATTAATTCTGTAAGTCTGTAATTGAAAGCTTGAGATATAATTCTGATTTTAAGTCATGCAGCCAAAATATTTTGTTATCTCTCTTTGGAAATTAGTGTGCAATTATTGTAAGGGTTTGCAATTTGATTATTAAGATATTGAACCACATCATGAACACTCTTCACATAGCCAACAAGTCTTAGAGTAAGACTTGAACCTAAACTTCTGACTCAGAGACAAAGCAGCTACCACTGAACCACAGAAACCCCTGCCAATCTGTTTATGAATCTATGAAATAACAATGAATTATCAACTTATTGATCATGAGGGACAGCACAGGAGACCTGCAAATATTTATTTTAATTAAGATTGATTGAAGAAAGAGGAAAATCAGTTCTAATACCATATAGCATTTTTATGTAAGAATTATATTGAATCTAACCATTTTCTTGAATATATGTCCTTCATTTCCCGGTCACATTACTTCTGCTTATTAATAACTTATATCAATATTATCCTGTCAAAAACCTATGTCAAAATTTCATAATAAGAAAATTAATCTTTTGCCAATGTATTGTTTTGATAAGGTAGTGCAATTATTCAAAACCTTGGTGAAAATCTATTCATTAGCCATTTTTTCCACTGTGCTTGAAATTTCTAAAGACCAAAATAAAATTTAACACAATAGAAAACAATGACACAATTAACTGTACTCAGTGAATTGTCTCTTGAGTCTGTTACAGACTTCCTTATCATTTCATTCCTTTATTACCTTTATTCTTTCTGAAAAGGCCAAGTGTTCAATTGGATATTTTCTTTTCAGGACAACCCAAAGACTTTTTTCATCCTTTGAGGTGCAATTTTGCATGCTTGCAGATTGTTTCCAATAGGCGAGAATGGTTTCATATTTAACAAACATTTTCCAAGCTAGAAATTGAGTTCTTTGAGCTTTACATCTTTTTTTTAGTATTAATTAATGGGACATGGACATTGCTGGCTGGGCAGCATTTTTGTTGCCCATCTCTAGCTGCCCTTGAGAAGGTGGCGGTGAGCTTGAATTTCTGCAGTCCACATGCCATGGATTAACCCACAATGCCGTTAGGAAGGGAATTCCAGGGTTTTGCCCCAGCAACAGTGAAGGAACGGTGATATATTCCCAAGTTCGGATGGTGAGTGGCTTGGAGCATTGCTGACCTGCCATAGGCCCAGCATAGCAGCTACGTCCTTTAGGAGCCAACCTGCTCTATCAGAAGTGCCCCTAACAAGCCGTCCTTGGTGGTGGACATTGAAATCCCCCACCCAGAGTACATTTTGTGCCGTTGTCATCCTCAGTACTTCGTTCAGTTCATCAGCTGACAGATGATGGTACATGATAATCAGCCGGAGCTTTCCTTGTTCATGTTTAACCTGAAGTCATAAGACTTCATGGGGTCTGGAGTAAATGTTGAGGACTCCCATGGCAACTTCCTCCTGACTGTATACTATTGTGCCACCACCTCTGCAGGGTCTGTCCTGCCGGTGGTAATGGTGCTGCCTGGGACACTGCTGTCAGATATGATTCCTTGAGTATGCCTACATCAGCCTGTTGCTTAACTAGCCTGTGAGACAACTCTCCAAATATTTTCAAATAGTGAACCTCTTTTGAACTGCCTCCAATACATCTGCATCCCTCCTCAATTAGGCAAACTAAAATTGTACGCAATACTCTAAGTGCAGTATCACCAGTGTGCTTACTGTTGGATTAACCCACAATGCTTTTAGGAAGAGAATTCAAGGACATTGACCCAGCAACAGTGAAGGAACAGTGATATATTTCCAAGTTAAGATGGTGAGTGGCTTACAGCACTGCTGATGCCACAGGCTCAGCGTACTTTTATACTCTATTCCATTCACAGTAAGTGCCAGAATTCCATTTGCCTTCGTTATTACCTGCTGTCCCTGCACACTAGTTTTCTGCGACTTATACATGAGGACACCCAGATCCCTCTATACTGAAGCACTCTGATGTTTCGCTCCATTTAGATAATAAGTTGCTTTCTATTCCTCCAACCAAAATGGACAACCTCATACTTATCCACATTAAACATCATCAGCCAACCTTTGGCTAATTTACTTAACCTATCCATATAGAATCATAGAGTCACAGAAATATACAGGGCAGTTATAACAGATCCTTCGGTCTAACTTGTCCATGCTGACCAGATATACCAAACTGATTTTGTTCCATTTGCCGGTATTTGGCTCATATCCCTCTAACCCCTTCCTATTCATGTACCCATCTAGATGCCTTTTAAATATTGTAACTGTACTTGCCTTTGGCAGCTCATTCTTTATACACTACACCCTCTGTGTGAAAAAGTTGCCTCTCAGGTTCCTTTTATATCTTTCCCCTGTCACCTTAAACCAATGCTCATTAGTTTTGTACTCCCCTACCCTGGGAAAAAGACCTTGGCTATTCACCCTATCCATGCCCCTCATGATATCATAACCTCCAAAAGGTCATTCTCAGCCACCAATGATCCAAGGAAACGAAGCCCCAATCTATTCACCCTCTCCCTATAGCTCAAACCCTTCAAACCCAGCAACATCTTTGTAAATCTTTTCTGAATCCTCTTAACAACATCTTTCCTATTGCAGGGAAACCAGAATTGAACACAGTATTCTAAAAATGGCCTCAGCAATGTTCTGTCCAGCCACAACATGATGTCCCAACACCTATACACAGTGCCCTCATCAATGAAGGCAAGTGTGCCAAATGCCTTCTTCACTATTCTGTCTACCTGCAACTCTACTTTCAAGGAAATGTGCACCTGCACTCTAAAGTCTTTTTGTTTGGCAACATTCGCCAAGGTTCTATCATTAAGTGTATAAGTCCTGTCCTGATTTTCCTTACCAAAATGTAACACCTCACATTTAGCTAAATTAAACACCATCTACCATTCCTCAGCCCATTAGCCAATGTGATCAAGGTCCCATTGTACTACAAGATAAACTTCTTCACTATCCGTTACCATCAATTTTGGGGTCTTCTGCAAACTTACTAACCATACCTCCTTTTTTCACATCCAAATCATTTAAATAAATGATGAAAAGCAATGGACCCAGCTCTGATCCTTCCGTTACACCACTAGTCACTAGAAGATGGAATTGAGGCAAATAGTACAGTCCCATCTAAGAGACAGATAAGCATGTGAGGAAGAAAGACATAGAAGGATATACTAATAAAGTTAATGAAGTAGGGTTGGGGGCAGGTACAGTGGAACTAAATTTCTGCAAGGAGCATTTGAGCTGGTCTGTTTAATTTGTTGATGGCATTGATGGAAAGTACAATGTTACCACCTTTTCCATTGGTGCAGTAACAAATAGGAAGCTCTGTGTAGATCATGCACTATCATGAATTACTGCTTTTTTAAAATCTGTTCTAGACGTTAACTTACCAAGTGTGATGACAATAAAGCACTGCTGAAGAATCAGCAGTGAAAAACCATTAATTAGTTTTATTTAGGCCTTAGTCATGTACTTGGCAGTTTTAACAACTTGGAGTTTGACGTTGTATTGATGTTATTAGTCATTACTATGCACTTTCAGCATTGGTGTAATTTCTATTGAGTTAATATTACTTACTGGTGAAATTGAAAATTCACCCCCATTTGTTTCCTTAATCTCTCATCAACTTCCAGTTTCCCTTCAGTTTCTTCCCTTTGCCTTCTGTCTCCTATCCTTTCACCCTCGGTTTCCTCCCTTCCCCAGCCTTTGGTTTCTTCTCTTGCCAATTTGGTTGTATCTCCTCTGTCACGCTAGATCTCCCTTTAACCCTACCTTGGGTTCTCTGCTCAGTTTCATCTCACCCACATACTTATGGCTGGTCTCCTGGTGTTCAGAAATTCTTGTACAGTGCCAGTGCAAAATTACTCAGGCATGGGAAGCAACCTTCACAAGGCAAATGTCATTCAACTCATAAACATCATCTGATGTGTAAAATCCACCCTGACAGGCTACTCAACTGATCAGAAATGAGGATCCCAAGAAATAACAAGACCACAGTAAAAGCTCAAATTAAATCATTTGACTTTAAAAGGTTAGAACAATACAATACACCCATTAACAATATGCGTATTAATGGCAAATATGTTAAAAGAAATCATATATTTGATCACTAAGCAGTCAACTTCCCTGTTCATTGTAGCTTCTAGCAACTAACCAAGTGAAGAGGGGAGTTTCACCATGCAAATCTTTCACAGACACTCAATACTGCGTTCGTAGTTTCACTTTTTTTTCATGCAGGAGAGAAGGCACCTCAATCGCACTGAGGCACGATCCTCCAGATTCAAAGGTTTTATACTTCAGTCTTGTTGTAACTGAGGTCATTGATCTCAGCACTAACTGGTCCACTTTGGCAGCTGTCCAATTCAGACCCTGCACACACTACCTCATTATATTCTATCCTGTCACAATTCATTTTACCTACATCATTATAGTACATTTTATTCCATATAAAGTACTAGCCACACTCTTACAGGTTCTCCGAATCTGGATTGGACTGGCTATTGATAACATACTAGTCTGAATCAATTCTAGCATCTTGTATTTGCACTGTTTCTGAACCTTGCTGTGTTGGCCACTTTCACTGAGTAACCTAAATTAAGGATCAAATCACTTAGGAGCGAGTTTTATACCTCTCATTCCAAATAGGGCTGAACAAGAAGACACTGTGCTATCAAAATGCTCCTTAAACAACAAATGAGACAACTTTGCGCAGGCTATGATATTAGAGACTCCTATGCAATACGCTTTAAAAGCTTTTTTCAATTTTCCATTTAGGGGAGTCCAAAACTAGAGGGCTAGTGAGATGGGAAAGATTTAAAAGAGACCTCAGGGTAACCTTTTCACGCAGAGGGTGTGCATGTATGGAATGAGCTGCCACGTGAAATGGTGGAGGCTGGTACAATTACAACATTTAAAAGGCATCTGGATGGTTACATGAAGAGGAAGGGTTTAGAGATTATGGGCCAAATGCTGGCAAATGGGACTAGATTAATTTAGGATATCTGGTCGGCATGGATGAGTTGGACCAAAGAGTCTGTTTCTGTGCTGCACATCTCTATGATTCTATGTTCTCATAGATGTGTCTTTTGCCTTCAAGATCTTTATCAGTAGCAGTGACTTCCTCTCTTCGTGGCACACATACATTTTATAAGCATGGGACAATTAGACAATCCAAGTCACAAACAGTAATTGCTGGAGAAACTCAGCAGTCCTGGCAGCATTTGTGGAGAGCAAACAGAGTTGCCGATTCGAGTGTAGTCACTCTTTATCTAAACGTGTTAACTGTTTTCTTCTCACAGATGCTGCCAGACCTGTTGAGCTTCTCCAGCAATTCCTTTTTATTGCTTCAGATCTCCAGTATCTGGTGTTCTTTGTCATATTTTAGACAACCTAAGTAACTGACTTCTCTCAAATTGCCGCTTAGAGGATTAAAGCAGAGATTGTCATTTTTAGCATACAAAACAATGTCTCCCTAGTCTCCGTATTTCAAAAACAGATACATGCTTGTATCTTCAGAGTACATTGGGAAATAGCAGCTTAAAAAGAAAGCAGAAATCACCAGGCAGAGACATTGTAGCAAAGTGCACGGGGAGAGTGGAATTTAAAAAGAGGATTGCTATCCAACAGCACAGCATGTGCTCAGAAAGAAAAATGGAGATGTGATATCAGAGGGGAGCTGGTTAGTGATTCGCTGGCAGGAAATTTCTGTTTCATTCTTATTTGAACCAGGAAATTTCAGTTGGGGTAATTATTAAACTATTAAGCAGTCAAAATCAGCAACAAGTGAGCAGCTAGTGAGTACTTCTCTTAATATTGTAATGTAAGAGTTTCTAATCCAATAAAGTGTTAAGTGATAAAACACTGAAATTTAGAAAATCATAAAATCTTTCCAACCCTTAAGTATCTAGTTACTGAATGGTTAAGGCCACTTCTATTCCAAAAGCATAAAATAGCACAGGAACTTGTGGTAAGGTTTAATAAAATTCTCGCACTTTCTGACATCAAGGAGCATGTGCATTAGCAGTGATATTTTTATGAAAACAGTTACAAATACCAATTAGTAATATTATTTTAATGAATCAGTGTATCAGGTCGCAGAAATAAACTGTTAAACAAAGTGCAACTGTTTTCTTAATTTTCAAAAATTAGTTTAATATTGTGTGAATGTCGTTGATGAATCAGACGCAAGGACAAATTAATGACACCACTTTAATAAACCGCTGCATTATACAAAGTAAATTAGATTTTAGATTTTGCAGTGGTCATATAAGTAGAGAGTTAAAGTAAATGTTTTTAAATGTTCAATTATCGGCTTAATACCGTGTGCATGTGTGTATGGAGTTGCAATAGTGGTGTGTGGATGTTAGCAAACACACCTTAATAAAATAATAAAGAAAGGGGGAAACTGTTGATAAAATAACCAGGTAGATAATTAAAATATATTCGGAACAACAGGGCAATGATGCGTTGCAACTGCAGAATGTGGGTTCTCCTGGACATCAACACGATCAAGGGCAAACACATCTGCAGTAAATGTTTGTAACTTGAGTGGTTTTGAGTCAGACTTCTGGAGCTGCAAGTCATACCTCAGACATTGTGATATATCAGGGGTGGGGCAGTTTGTGAGGGTTAACTGGACACTTTGTTCCAGAGGCAGCCACACTCCACATGACAAGGTCCTCTAATTTAACTACAGGTAGTTCTGGGATAACACATGTTACGGCAGTAGGATTTAGCTACAATGTCACTAAAGAATTAGGGAACGGTATTTTGGAGAATGCTTACCTCCTGGAATTGCAATAGTGCAATTCTAACGGGGATCGATACACACACTTTGTTCTGCACGTACGCCAGTCTTCATGCCATTCTGCACATGCGCCGATGTCCACGCCAAAGTCACTGTGTATGTGATGTCAGTTGTCGACAGAGCAGCTTTCTGTGAGAGGTACTGTACAGAGGGCAGCTTTCTTACATTTTTTAAATGGACTGTGTTAAATTTACATCAAGAATGTGATGCTGGAAAAGCACAGCAGGTCAGGCAGCATCTGAGGAGCAGGAGAATCTTAACTCTGATTGCCAGCATCTGCAGTCCTCACTTTCTCCCTGTGTTAAATTTGCTTTTGTTTCATTAATAAATATGATTTCAACCTTCATTCAGGCTGTGCTATACTTTGCATTAAATGTTTGGGTGATTTTTGAGCTATTGTGAGTGATGATCTGCCCCTAACCCCACTTTTCCCACAAGTCCCATTACTTCTATTAAGCAACTATGGAGTTATCAGAGAATTACCTGTACAGGGGCAGGGAAAGGGGATGTGGCGACCCTGAGGCCTGGAGTGTAGCAGCAGCAACCATTATAATAGCTAATAGGTTTGAGGTTCTTCCAGCTTGGTTGGATGAGAACAGGGGCTGCAGGGTGGATGAGTTAACTGACGATCACTCAGTTAACTCATCCACCCTGCTGCCCCTGCTCTCATCCATCTCATCCATTCATAAGTGGGGAAAGCGAAAAAGAAAGGACTGATAATAGGGGGCAGTATAATGACACTGTTGTCTGCAGCATAAAGCAAAAGTCCAGAAGGCTGTGTTGTCTGCTGGTGACAGGATTTGGGACATCTGCCTTTGGCTGGAGAGGAACTTACAGTGGGAGAGGGAGGATCCAGTCATCTTGGTCCATGTAAATATTAGTGAAATAGGCAAGATACGAAAGGGGTTTTCCATTGTCAGTATGAGAAACAGGGACAAAATTCAGAAGTAAATAAGCACATGTAGCCTAGATGAATACATGCTTTTAAGATAGGTTTTTAGAGCAACATACTTAGGTCAACCAACGTGAAGGCTGTACGAGACTGAACGGGAAGTGTATTACCTCTGATTATATTTATCTCTTGATGCCCAACCTCTTCATTCATCAGTCCTTTCATCTTAGTAATCATTCTGCTAAACTTTTGTTGCACTCCCTCAATCGCCAGACATCTTTCCACAGATAAGGTAGCCATAATTGCACTTAAATAATCCAGGTGTGGTCTCACTAAGACCCTGTACATTTGTACCAAGCCATCCCTGATCCAATACTCAAGTTCTGTTGCTATGAAAACCACCATGCAATATGCTTCTTCATCAGCTACTGCATCTGTATGCTTACTTTCAGTGACTGGTCTTGTTGGACCTCCTATTTTCCCAATCTATCACCATTCAAATAATAATCTGCCTTCCTGTTTTATTACCAATGTGGATTACCTCACATTTATTTGCATGACACTTCATCTGCCATGCAATTGCCCACTCACTCAACTTGTCCAAATCACACTGAAACATCTCTGCATTCCCCCCACAGTTCAACCTCCCACTCAGGTGTGTGTCATCTGCAAATTCAGAGCTGTTACCCTTAGTTTCCTCATCTAAAGAGTTAGCTGTGATGGCTAATAGTGAGGAGAACAGGCTTAGATTAAAGGAGGACATCGATCAGTTGGTCAGATAAGCTGATTAGTGGCAAATGGAATTCAATTTGGATAAGTGTGAAGTGATGAACTTAGACAGGACATAATGTGGAGGAGCCGGTGTTGGACTGGAATGGACAAAGTTAAAAATCACACGACATCAGGTTATAATCCAACAGGTTTACTTGGAAGCACTGCTTCTTCATCATGTAGCTGATGAAGGAGCAACACTCCAAAAGCTAGTGCTTCCAAATAAACCTGTTCGACTATAACCTGGTGCTGTGTGATTTTTAACTTTGGACAGGATAGATAAGGCAAGAGAATACATTAAGAGTGGTAAGACCCTGAGAAGCATCGAGGATCAGAAACCCCAGCGTGCATGTACACTGGTCCCTAAAGGTATCAGGTCGGGTGGATGAAATGGTTACGAAGGCATAAAGGATACTTGCCTTTATTAGGCAAGGTATAGTGTTTAAGAGCAGAGGTCCAGGTAGTTATGCTGGAACTGTATAAAATATTGTGTTAGGCCACAGCTGCAGTTCTGGAAACCACATTTTTGAAGGGATGTGATTACACTGAAGAGGGTGCAAAGGAGGATGTTGCCTGGGCTGGAGAGTTTTAGTTATGAAGGGAGATTAAATAGACTAGGGTTGTTCTAAAAGAAGGATCACTGGAATCAAAATATTAACTCTGCTTCCTCCTCACAGATGCTGCCTGACCTGCGAAGTTTCTCCAGCAATTTCAGGTTTTTCTTTGAATAGACTAGGGTTGTTTTCCTTGGAGCAGAGGAGATTGAGTGGGGGACATTATTGAGAGGTATAAAATTATGAGGAGCATTTATAGGGGAGACAGGGAGGAACCTTTCCCCTTGGTGGAGGGATCAGTGGCCAGGGGACATGGATTTAAGGTAAGGGGCAGAAGGTTTAAAGGGGTTGTAAGGAAACAAGAGAGTGTTGGCTATCTAAAAACTCACTGCCTTTAAAGATGGTAGAGGCAGAAACCCTCATAACACTGAAAACGTATTTAGACTTACACTTGCAAGGACAAGGCATAAAAGGCTATGACTCAAAAGTTGGAAAATGGGATAAAAATAGCTAGGTGGTTGCTTTTAACTTAAATGGAGTTGATAGGCCAAATGACTTTTCTCTGTGCTGTAGACCTGTATGACTCTATATTGTGAACAGCTGGGGTCCAAGCACTGTTCCTTGTGGTATCCCATTGGTCACTGCCTGCCATTGGAAAAAACGCCCATTTGTTCATATTTTTTGTTTCCTGTCTGCCAACCAGTTCTCTATTCGTGCCAGCACGCCATCCCCAATTCCGTGCACTTTAATTTCACATGCTAATTCATGTATCTCATCACATGCTTGTTCCAGTTTAAACATCACAGAACCATCCTGAAATGCCTCCAACTGGAATTGGCTACCATTGGCTCGCAATTAAAATCAAAGACTGATAAGAACAGTGTAGGAGTTGAAACTAGCCTGAGAATGTAATGTACAAAGGCTGACAACAATAGAACAACCATAATGGCTCTTCCTGATTGTTAACTTATATTCTCATTTATCAGTCTAGGCTGCAGTGTTCATTTTTTAATTGCTTAATGTTTGTTTATGTGCGTCTGTTGACTGTGAGCTGGTCGTAAAACCATGGGCATAGTTCCAAAAAAAAACTGAACTGAAGTTAAGTTGGAACCTTGTGGCTGTATACATTTTAATAGCTTTTGTAATAAAGTCTTGTTCAATTACAGAATCCGGGGTGTGCCATTTCTGCATTTCTCAAAGGTACACAATACAATATAGACAAGTCCCTTTGATATGTTTGCAGGTGTTGATGATGTTTAATCAACATCTGAATCATTCTGGTAAATGTTGAGAGATTGAGCAATTATGTACAGTACCGTCTTAAGAACAAACTCCAGAAGAAATGTATTTCATCATGGGTCTCAAAGTCAGCATTTTGGAAAGGTCACTGCACATCTTAAGTATTTTGAAGAATTTTTGATATTGTTTTAACTTCTAGCAGATGCAATCATTCACTCAAAAAGTTAACTCTTTTTGGTCTTAGTGTTTCCTTGCATAAATTATATTTTTATCAGCTAATTAAATGCAACATGATCTTACAGATTCTACCCTGTTTGCTTTTCTGATCAGTTTCATCAACAGTTTTCACCAGAGTCAAATTTGATGTGCTCTGTTGATGTTGCCACAATGCTAATTTAAAATGTCATGTTTAATTAAAGCTGCTGCATACGGTCTTTTATCCAAAATGTTTTTATCATCATTTTTGGGATGTGTGCGTTGCTAATAAGACCAATGTTTATTGCCATCCTGGGCTTCAGGGGGTAGAATTGGGTGTGGGGTCTCAGGAAGAGGATGGTTGTTGGGTTTCGGGGAAGAGGTGAACTGTCAGGTTTCAGCAGAGTGGGGATATTTGGTGCTGGGAAGAGGGAGTGTTCTTGAGTCCAGGTTGGAGAGAGGGTGTTGGCTCCCAGGAGGCGAGAGAGGTTAAGGGTCCTTGGAAGAGAAGGATGTGTTGGGTCCCGGATGGACAGGATGTGACAAGACCCGTGTAGAGGGGTTGTCAGCTCCTGGAAAGATGGGTTTAGGGGTGGTCAGGGTTGAGAGTGTAAGGGATCTAGTAGAGTTGGGGGGGTGTTTGATACGTTTGGTGGCGGGGCGGTGGTAGTCTGTTTAACAGTTACTCAAGATTTAGACGAGATGCTCAATAATTTTAACTCTTCCTGAGTAACTATTAACCCAAAGGTGATCATCCCTTTCTTATTTCTCAGTTCAACCCAAATAACCTCCCTGGATGTATTTCCGGGAATATCCTCCCTCAGTATAGCTGTAATGCTATCCCTTATCAAAAACACCACTCCCCTTCCAATTTAGGTGCAATCCGTCCTTCTCGTACAGATCACTTCTACCCCAAAAGAGATTCCAATGATCCAAAAATATGAATCCTTCTCCTATACACCAGCTCCTCAGCCATACATTCATCTAGTCTGTCCTTCTATTCCTACCCTCACTAGCTCGCAGCACCGGGAGTCATCCAGGTATTACTATTCTTGAGGATCTCCTTTTTAAATTCCTGCCTAACTCCCTATATTCTCTCTTCAGAATTTCATTCTTTTCCCTTCCTATGTTGTTGGTTCCAATGTGTAAAATGTCCTCCTGCTGGTCCCTCTCCCCCTTGAGAACATTCTGCACCCTCTCTGAGACATCCTTGATCCTGGCACCAGGGAGGCAACACACTATTCTGATTTTTCACTGCTGGCCACAGAAACATCTGTCTGTGCCTAGGACTAGAGAGTCTCCTAACATAATTGATCTCTTGGAACCCCACATCCCCCTCATTGCATTAGAGCCAGTCTTAATACCAGAAACTTGGCTGTTAGTACTACATTTTGCGAAAGCCATCACCCCCTACATTTTCCAAAACAGCATACTTGTTTGAAATGGGGATAGCCACAGAAGACTCCTGCACTACCTGCGTACCTCTCTTACCTTTCCTGGAGCTAACCCATCTATGTGACTATATCTACAATTTTTCTCCTTTCCTAAAACTGCCATCCATCACATGCCCTTGCTCTTGTACATTCCTCATTTCCTCTAACTGTCGCTCCAACCGATCCATTCAATATGATAGGATTCACAACCAATGACATTTATTGCAGATATAATCTTCAGTAACCTGTAAACTCTCCCTAAACTCCCACATCCGACAAGAAGAACATATCATTCTACTAAAGGCTATTTTTGCTTCTTTCAGTCCGCAGACCCAGAAAATAGTACTGTCTTATTCCTCTACAAAACACTGCTCCAGGCTAACAATACATATGGCTTATATTTTTAAGTTTAATCAAGGGACATATCTTAATAAAACATGTAATCAGGAAATAACCCACTCTACTCACTACTGCAGATTTACTGTGAGGCCACACTTAAAACTATTTACTTATCTGTCTCTGTGCTGTAACCTCTCCCAAACAGGTTCCTCCAAGATCGGTTGTGAATTTCACCGTTTGTTAATTTCCCAGACGCACTCCGATGTCCAGTAATACATGAATTCAACAGCAAAGGCAGTAACTGTGCAGGTTCACTGCTGTTTCAGCAGTGTGGGTTTCTTTCTCTCTCTCGCTCTCCTGCACTGACCTCAGCATGTGCTGCCTTTGTCTGTTCCTCTCCCTTTTAAAAGTGCTTTTGTTTTGACTTTCTTTTCTCCAAAGTTCCAAAAAACCGCAACAGCATATAAAACAGTAATTGCTGCTCCTGGAATTTGAGGAAATCACCTCCAATACCTAAAATACCTTGGATTCTCCTTAGCCCTATTTGCCAAAGTTATCTCATGTTCCCTTTTTTGCCCTTCTGATTTCCTTCTTAAGTATACTCCTACTGCCTTTATATTTTTTCTGGGGAATCACTCGAATTCTGTTGTCTGTACCTGAAATAGGTTTCCTTCTTTTTCTTGATGAAAACCTCCCAGCCTTGCCTTTTCACCCTAACAGGAACATACTGTCTCTGGACTCTCGTTTTCAGTTTAATATCTCTTCTGACAGCACCTGATGCAGAAACATCTCAGTTAGTTCTGGTCTTTGAAACAAAATTCAGGATCTTTAAATTGCACCTTTGCTGAAAAGGAGGCCTGGGGCTCTTACAGAGTGCCAAAGATCACAGTTATGCATTGTTATTGCTCACTCAATCCTTTCTCTCTTCAGACTCAAAGACCCATCCTTTAGTATCACTGGTGGAGGAACAAGCCACTGCATTTTAGAGTAGTGATAAACAGCTCCAGTCCGGAATGGCAGGCAGTGACCAGTGGGGCACCGCAGGGATCAGTGCTGGGACCGCAGCTTTTTACAATATATATTAATGATATAGAAGATGGTATTAGTAATAACATTAGCAAATTTGCTGATGATACAAAGCTGGGTGGCAGGGTGAAATGTGAGGAGGATGTTAGAAGATTACAGGGTTACCTGAACAGGTTAGGTGAGTGGTCAGATGCATGGCAGATGCAGTTTAATATGGATAAATGTATGGTTATCCACTTTGGTGGCAAGAACAGGAAGGCAGATTACTACCTAAATGGAATCAATTTAGGTAAAGGGGCAGTACAAAGAGATCTGGGTGTTCTTGTACACCAGTCAATGAAGGTAAGCATGCGGGTACAGCAGGTAGTGAAGAAGGCTAATAGCATGCTGGCCTTCATAACAAGAGGGATTGTGTATAGAAGCAAAGAGATTCTTCTGCAGCTGTACAGGGCCCTGGTGAGACTACATCTAGAGTATTGTGTGCAGTTCTGGTCTCCAAATTTGAGGAAAGACATTCTGGCTATTGAGGGAGTGCAGCGTAGGTTCACAAGGTCAATTCCTGGAATGGCGGGACTACCTTACGCTGAAAGACTGGAGCGACTGGGCTTGTAAACCCTTAAGTTTAGAAGACTGAGAGGGGATCTGATTGAGACATATAAGATTATTAAAGAATTGGTCACTCTGGAGGCAGGAAACATGTTTCCGCTGATGGGTGAGTGCCGAACCAGAGGACACAGTTTAACAATACAGGGTAGACCATTTAGGACAGAGATGAGGAGAAACCTCTTCACCCAGAGAGTGGTCGCTGTGTGGAGTGCTCTGCTCCAGAGGGCAGTGGAGACCCAGTCCCTGGATTCATTTAAGAAAGAGTTGGATAGAGCTCTCAAGGATAGTGGAATCAAGGGTTATGGAGATAAGGCAGGAACAGGATACTGATTAAGGATGATCAGCCATGATCATATTGAATGGTGGTGCAGGCTTGAAGGGCAGAATGGCCTACTCCTGCACATATTGTCTATTGTCTATTGTCTATTTTTTGTTTTAATCCTTTCATGGGATGTCAACATCTTTGCCAAGTAGATCATTTGTTACCCATCCTAAATGTGGCTAAAAGCAAGTGATGGAGCCGAATGGCTCACCTCTCTCCCCACTACCCATTTGACCAAAGCAGGCTTGTTTTTACGAAAAAGGATGTGCTTGTCAATCCAGAGAATACTTAATCATTTATGTGATGATAAAGGTCACAACACATAGGTTTTCTTGAGTTTTTAAAGAGAAAGGAAAAATATCAGTTGTACATAATATAGTCTAACTAAAATACTAAGAATGGACTAATTTTCACACAGTTAAATATTTCACAAACACAGAAATAAATGTGTGGAAGAGTAGGAGGATTAAGCAATGTGAAATCCAATGAGGTAAATGATTCTTGAAGACTGGTGACTTGTCTAGCTTCAAGTCGAACTCTAGTATGACCCGGGGTGATTTAAAGATATCGATGGTTCTGTATGTGACACATGAAGAGTCAAACACAGCAGGGTTCAAAGATCTATGGAGAGACAGGGAGAGACACCAACAAAGGGATTTTGTTTCTTCAGTGTCTCATTTGCTTGTCCTATTCTGCAGTGAGAGCAGGCATTTAGACAGAGAATAGGTTAGCTGGCTTATCCACATTACTTGCTCTGTCTCCAGCTGCCCAAAGTTAAAAATCACACAATACCTGGTTATAGTCCAACAGGTTTATTTGGAAGCGCAAGCTTTCAGAGCACTACTCCTTCATCAGGTGGTTGTGGAGTACAAGCTGCCCAGTTATCCCAAATATTGTTGTGGCAGAGAGTCATAGAATCATAGAGATGTATAGCATGGAAACAGACCTTTCAGTCCAACGCGTCCATGCTGACCAGATATCCCAGCCCAATCTAGTCCCACCTGCCAGCCCCAGGCCCATATCCCTCCAAACCCTTCCTATTCATATATCCATCCAGATGCCTTTTAAATGTTGCAATTGTACCAGCCTCCATCACATCCTCTGGCAGCTCATTCCATACACGCATCACCCCCTGTGTGAAAAAGCTGCCCCTTAGGTCCCTTTTAAATCTTTCCCCTCTCACCCTAAACCTATGCCCTCTAGTTCTGGATTCCTCCACCCCAGGGAAAAGACCTTGTCTATTTATCCCATCCATTCCCCTCATGATTTTATAAACCTCTATAAGGTCACCCCTCAGCCTCCGATGCTCCAGGGAAAACAGCCCCAGCCTGTTCAACCTCTCCCTACAGCTTAAATCCTCCAATCCTGGCAACATCCTTGTCAATCTTTTCTGAACCTTTTAAAATTTCACAACATCATTCTGATAGGAAGGAGACCGGAATTGCACGCAATATTCCAACAGTGGCCTAACCAATGTCCTGTACAGCTGCAATACGACCTCCCAACTCCTGTACTCAATACTCTGACCAATAAAGATTAGATTAGATTACTTACAGTGTGGAAACAGGCCCTTCGGCCCAACAAGTCCACACCGACCCGCCGAAGCGTATACCACCCAAACCCATACTCCTACGTTTACCCCTTCACCTAACACTACGGGCAATTTAGCATGGCCAATTCACCTAACCTGCACATTTTTGGATTGTGGGAGGAAATCGGAGCACCCGGAGGAAACCCACGCAGCCACGGGGAGAATGTGCAAACTCCACACAGAGAGTCACCTGAGGCGGGAGTTGAACCCGGGTCTCTGGCGCTGTGAGGCAGCAGTGCTAACCACTGTGCCACCGTGCCGCCCACAAAGGAAACCATACCAAATGCTTTCTTCACTACCTTTCTACCTGCGACTCTACTTTCAAGGATCTATGAACCTGCACTCCAAGGTTTCTTTGTTCAGCAACACTCCCATAGTGAATTCCAGATTTGTAGCCAGCTGCGATTAGTTGATGTCTGGACAATTTCATTTTGCAACCAATGTCCCATTGTCCAATGGTCATGTCTTATAGTTTGCTTCCACCCAGTTGGATCCCAAGGTGATTATCTGGAAGCTTTCCTAATAAATAGGTAGGTCATCATTTAAAATGTTTTAAGACAACTGTTCCTGGTGAGGCTTTGCAGACAATTTATCTCCATTTCAATGGTTTTCGAATGTGGAAGAGACAACAATACAAATGGTAAGCTATCTTTAATAGTGACTTCAATTCACTGGAATTTAGCTTTAGCCTTTTTAAAAAAATCAGTAAGTGCTTCTAAGTCATTTATTTTATAAAGTCTTTTTTTTTAAAAAAAAAAGCATGGCTCCATAACACAGGAAGTTTGTTGGTCAGCATTGCTGTTACATTATGAAGAACAGAAAGGTCAAGATAAAAAGGTACTGTGTTCTGTCATGCTTTTTCTGTCTTGATGGGGTCTGTAAATAGAGGTACACGTATAGATGTGCCATGTAGAATGGTGACAGTAAGGTTTTCCATCACTCTTAACTCCTACCCCCTTCCCATGTCAATGTCGATGAAGCAACACATTCCTTTTTATGCATTCCTTGAATTTGTGATACTGTATCTATGTGACCTGTTCTACATGAGGGACAACAAACACAAATTGAATGGCTTCTTTCCTGAACATCTCAATTCAGTCCAAAGATGTAACCTCAAGCTTGTGGTCACCTGTAATTTCCATTCCCTCTGTCTTTTCCCTCTGTTCTAATGATGCTTATGTCACTGACTGGGTGACAGGGTTGAGAAAGCTGCTGACCGCTCATCACTGCAGCTCGTGATCCATCAAGGCACAAGCCACCCCGAGGCTCAACAACTCAACCATGCCACAAAAGAGCCCAAAAAGCAAGCCAGACTGGGGCTGTGAAGTCTACAACCCCATACAACAACAAAGCCTGCTACCGAAAAACTTGCAGGCCCAAACCTGGGCTTTGCAGTCACCTAACTACTCATCTGTTGATAGATGTCATCCTTGATTCTGAGGGACTGCTGATGAAGATGACAAATGAACCTCAAGGAATGACCGCTTGTCTTTTGGTTAACCACGTCACAGTTTTCCAGATCCAACGCTGAGCTCCACAATTTGAGATTATCTTCTCCACTCCCATTTTTACAAACAGCATGTGCTAGCAATGATCCGACTGTTGCCATTTACATCTCTTTTAGTCTCAGCTTCTTTTTATTTATTGATCCCATTACTATCCCCCTTTGTTCTGCATCATTATCACTTCTGTAATTTAATGAAGCCAGCTTTCCATCCCATCAAAGACTGTACCACCAGGCACCAGCCTTTCCTTGCCATACCATTTAAAAATCAATCATGTCACAGGAAGAGACAATATTATAGTGAATGCTTTGTCTAGAACTAATATGAATGAAAATGAATACCACAATCAAGATGGATTTCTGTAGGATATGATTGTTGTGAAAATCCTAAAGTGCTTTTTGTCAAGAAATTGACCCAGAAATTCCGATGGCCAGTGACATGATCAAGACCATGCAGAATTCCTGCCTTAGCTAAGTGAAAATTGCTTGGGCTATTGAATTTTCCAAAGGCTTGTTCCCTGCATTTAGATCCCTCCAAAGAGTCCATTTAATTTGGAGTTTCTGACTCACTGCAGCTTAATAGTTATCCAGGAAAAGCTAGAGGCTTATAAACCCCCGTTATAATCTTGATGTGAGTGAGTGAGTTTGAGTACGACTCCTTTATCTGCCCATCTCTCAGACTGCTGCTGTAATGTTGAAGCAGAATTTCTAAAAGACTCACTCCAGTGTTCAAGCATTCCAGCAGCACACTCCCACTTAACTTAATTATTTTAATGGACATGTAAATAAAATTACTCAGGAATTTCTCATCTCAAGCACTTCCCAGATGAAATAAACATAATAGAACTCAACAGGCATAAACTGAGGTTTCACCTTCAGCTCAAATGAGGATCTCAAAAAATCCAGACCATAGCCAGATCTTTAAAAAACTAATATTCTGTCCTATTCCTCAGCCAATTGAACGTGGGTGTTGTCAATCCATACTGACATTGATGCTATACGGGTTACTACCATGAAGATCCCTCTTTCTCAACTTCTCCTCTCATATGAGGCATGGTTGCCTTCAAGTTAAACCTATCATCAATCGTCTCTTTCTAATGAGTGAGCAGCCCTAGAGAATTCTGGGATTATGGTGAATTTATACATTAATGTTAATGCACAGCACCATGCTGCAGAATTGTACCTGGGATATATACTTTAGTCAAACCATCAGAAATTGTTGGTGATAGTCATGACTCAATACATAGTATTCTCACCCCTGAGTCAGAAGAAGGATGGCTCTTGCTCAATCTTGGGATTTGACTACATAATCTAAATCGTCAATTAAGTGATTCATTAAGGAAATGCTGCGCTGTTGGAGGTACTGACTTTCTAAAGATATTTTAAATCAAACTGTTGTTGCCTTTTCTCAAGTGGCAAATTTATAAATGAACAAAAAAACATTGAATTCACAAATAACAATGAATAAAACTTGTCAGAAAAAGCAATTGTTTGGAGATGCTGGTGTTGGACTGGGGTGGACAAAGTTAAAAATCACACAACACCAGGTTATAGTCCAACAGGTTTATTTGGAAGCACTAGCTTTTGGAGCGCTGCTACTTTATCACAGAATTTATAGCATAGTGTGATGAAACTGAAATTATACATTGAAGAAACCTGGATTGATTGTTAAATCTCTCATCTTTTAGAGTGAGCATGTTGATTTCAGTTCTTTCACATGTAAATCGCAGAACTTTTTTAAAGTTACATTTTCAAGTGAACTTTAACAATTGGTGTCATGTCGGCCCAGATAATGCATTTAAGGTGTGAGGTGCCCTGTGTGAGGCTGTCTGTGCCACAATGGTCAGACTGATTCTAATCTAAAAAACAGATTTACAGAATCTTACATGGATTCATACAGTTTTTGCGCAAAATATAATGTAATTCTGCAAGTACAAATTCACCCACAAACTTATATGTGTGTGTGCGCGTGTGTATGCATGCGGGTATGTGTGTGGAAGTGGGGGTTATGAGTGTCTGTGAGAGAAAGAGTGTGTGTGTGTGTTTGAGAGAGAATGTGAGGGTTAAGGGGTATAAGTCTATGAGAGGATGCGTATGAGTGTGGGAGTTAATGTGTGAGCGTATGAGAACCGAAACTTACATGTTCATTCTAAAAGATGAGACACTTAACAAACAATCCAGGTCTTTTTCAATAGATAATTTCAGTTACATCACACTGTAAACTTTTGCTATAATTTCTGTGTCTTATATCTTATACTCCACAACCACCCGATGAAGGAGCAGTGCTCCAAAAGCTAGTGCTTCCAAATAAACTGTTGGACTATAACCTGGTGTTGTGTAATTTTTAACAGAAAAAGCAAATCAAAGTTGCAGGCAGAGTATATATAGTCAAGTTAATGTGCAAAGGAACTCAGCAAGGCTGGATGGCATTATTTCAATGCAAGGAATCTTGTGAGTGAGACATATGAGTTGAGGGTGCTGATTAACCTTTTTTTATTCATTCATGGGATGGGTGCATCGCTGGCAAAGTCAGTATTTATTGCCCAGCCCTAATTGCCCAGAGGGTAGTCAAGAGTCAAACATGTTTCTGTGGGTCTGGAGTCACATGTGGGCTGGACCAGTTAAGGAGGGCAGTTTCCTTCCCTACAGAACATTAGTGAACCAGATGGGGTATACCAACAATCGATATTGGAGTAATGGTTATTAGTAGATTCTTAATTCCAGATTTTTATTAGCAGGATTTGAACCCAGGTCCCCAGAACTTTACCTTGTTTCTGGGTTAACAGTCCAGTGATAATATCACTATTATCTAGCAGTTCAATATTCCAGGGGATAGAAACTTCAGGTAAAACAGGTTAGAATGTGACAGAGGAGGTAGTTTTGCAATATTGACCAAGGTATCAATTAATGCAATGAGGAGATATGATTTCTTGGATGATTCCTGAATTGAGGCCACATGAGTAAAACTTAAATAGGATAATAATAGGAGTTTCAACTCCCCGGTATTAAAGGGACAAGGTGTGAAGGTTTTAAAGGTAGTGGAAATCTTAAAATGTATCCAGAAAAGCTTTTTTAAGCCAGCATTTGAAAAGCCCTACAAAAAACAAGGAGGTGCTGAACTTAATTTTAGGGAATGAAGCCAGGCTAGATAAAGCAGTGAGGAAGCATTTCATGACAGTGACCATAGTTCATTACAGTTTAAGGTACCCATGCAGAAGAACAAAGATAGACCAGAAATAAAGGTTTTGAATTGGAAGCAGGCTCTTTTTAATTTTATAAAGTAAGATCTGGTTGTGAAGTGGTCCAGGGATAGCTACATCATGGAAAATCTATATTGGAGCAATGGAAGTTTGTCAAAAAGGAAACAGCAGAGTCAACATGTTCCATAAAGATGAAGATCAGAACCAATGAGTTCAGAGAACCTAGGACGTCAAAGAATGTACAGGATTGGATTATGAAACAATGGGAAGTTCACCATAGATGTGGAGATCTCAAAACATGGGACGGCCTAGAGGAGTACAAAAAGTGTAGGATTGCTTTAAAAAGAAATTAGGAAAGTGAAGAGAAGACATTAAAATGAACCCTGATGGGTAACTTAAAGGGAAATCTAAAGCCATATTATAAGTATATTAGGAACGGGAGAATAACCAGAGAAGGAGTGTGATTCATTAGGGACCAAAGTGGTTAACTTTGTGTGAAGCCGCACATGAGGATTTAAATGAGTTCTCAGCATCTGTGTTCACAATAGAGAAGGACAATATAGATATAGAAATCAACAAGGAGTACTGTGTTATATTCAAATAAATTACTTTTAAGAGGGAGGAGTTAACAGTTTTAACTGGCTTAAAGTTGGATAAATCTCCAGGCCCAGATGAGATAAATCCCAGCTGTTGTGGGAGGCAAGGGAGGAGATTGCAAGGGCTCTGACATTAACATAGAAACTAGGTGCAGGACCAGACAATTCAGCCCTTTGAGCCTGCTCTACCACTCAACATGATTATGGCTGATCTTCTGTCTCAATGCCACATTCATGCTTTCTCTCCATATCCCTTGATGCCTTCAAAAACTGAAAAGAAAGTGTCTACTATTATTAATTTTCAAATCCTCTCTGGCCACAAGAGAGATGCCAGAGGACTGGAGGACTGTTAATGTGGTGCCATTATTCAAGAAGGGTGGTAGGAATAAACCAGGGAACTATAGGCCAGGAAATCGAAAGTCAGTGACAAGAAAACTTTTGGAAAAAGGTTCTGAGATACAGAATTATTTTGTTTGGAAAGGCAAGGATTATTCAAGGATAGTCAGCATGGCTTTGTCAGGGTGACATCATGCCTGACAGGTTTGATTACGTTTTTTGAGGAGATAACTAGTTGTGTAGAAGAGAGTGGTGCTAGAAAAGCACAGCAGGTCAGGCAGCATATGAGGAGCAGGAAAATGGGCATCTGCAGTCCTTGTTTTTACCTAGTTGTGTAGAAGAGGCTAGTTCAGTTTATGTAGCTTACTTGGATTTCAGTAAGGTTTTTGACAAGGTCTAGCATGGATAACTCGTCAAGAATTTAAGTGCCAAAATGATCCAAGGTTAATTGGATCCAAAATTGGCCTAGTGGTTGGTCAGATAGCAGAATAGTGACAAATTATTCTATTTTATTCAAGAATAGAATTTATTCAGGAAAAGTGTAAGGTGATGCATTGTGGGAGTATTAATAAGGTATGGGAGTACACAATGAATGGTAGGACCCTAGGAAGTACAGTGGACCAGAAGATCTTGGTGTCTATGTCCATAGATCCTTGAAGGCAGGTAGATAAGGTGGTTAAGAAATCTGATGGGGTTAGTCAAGGTATTGAAAGAAGAGCTAGGAGGTAATACAACCTTAGTTAGACCATAGGTGGAGCATTGGTTGCTACACCATCAGAAGGATTCTACTAGAGATGGCGAAGATGAGATTCACCAGCATGTTGCCTAGGCTGGAGTGATTCAACTATGACAAGAGACTAGACAGGCTGGGGTTGTTTTCCTTAGAATGGAACAGGCCAATGAGGGAATTGATTGAGGTGTACAACACTATGAGCAACACAAAATGGGTAGATAGAATGAAACTTTCTCGCTTAGTAGAGGGATCATTAACTAAAGGGCAGAGATTTAAGCTGAGAGGCAAGAGGTCCAGAAGGATTTAAGGAAGAATTTTGTGGGTATCTGGAACTTACTGCCTTTAAGGGTAATAGAATAGGAAGCATTACAACATTTAAAGAGTATTTAGATTGACCACTTGAAATGCCATAGCATATAAGGCTACAGGCCAATTGCTTGAAAATGGGACTGGTGTAGATGGGTGTATGATGGTTGGTGCAGAGGCCCTTTTTCCATACTGTAAAACTCTCAGACTCTATGATTCTAAATGCTCAGAGCTTTGAAATTGTAGCCTTCATCAATATCAGGCACCCTTTTCATTTGCCATGGACACTCTTTGCTTATGCACCAACTTCTTCAGACAACTTTCAATTCTGGATATATGTAGTTATTTGTTTCATTGAAAAGCGTGATTTGTAAATTATGCATATGCACAGTAATTTATTTTCATTTGAAAGGCAAGTTTTCATTTCTGTGTGTGTATCCATTGCCAATGCATTAGGACATGATAACATCTGTGTATTTATGATGTCACACAAGAATTTGCATGCAGCTACTGGCATTCTCATCAAACCACGACTGTGTAAGTCCCTTATGTGATTTGTGCATGCACAGCCATGCGGTGTCATGAGAATTACACTTGTGCAGGTCATAGCATCAGAAAATACTCCCTCAAAAAATTCCCATGTCATCGTTCTACATTCAGAAGATAGTTGAAGATCAGGATTCTTTTCTGCAAATGTTGGTTGATTCTAGATCCATTGTTAGTATGAAATCTGAAATTGTGAGTTTTTTAGTAACCAAAGATATCAAGGGACATAGGGGAAAAGATATCTGGAGTTATGTCACAAATCAGCCATGATCTCATTGAATGGTAGAATAGTCTTGAGGGGCTAAATGGTCTCCCACTGCTCCTAAGTTCACATATTCCTTACTGCAAGCTGTATCTGAAGGAGCTCCAATGAGCAGAAAATATAAAGAATGAAGCAATTTGTGGAATTTTAACTTCTTCCCAAAAAGATTTGTCTTAAGACCTGATCTTCCTGCTGTCTTAAGGTTGTCACTGTCAGGAAATGTCTGTCATCACATTCTCACTTCCTCCAGCAATTTGCTGCAACACTCTCACTTGATGCAGCATTTTCTTCATAACGTACTCAATCCCTTTAACAGGTCACATCATTGTTGTTGCTAATAGTGACTAACTGAAATGTTCTTCTAATGCTACATTTCACAGCCAAACATTTGAAATGTTTATCCTTACAGCAAGCTTCCATCATGCTCATTTCTCACACAAATTCAATGCCAATTGGTCTTGTCTCACTAAACAAAAACCTATGCTCACAATCTTACAGCATCCATTTCAAACAGAAGTGTTCCCCCAAATGACATTAAAAGGCAATTTCACATAGAAAATTCTTAGGTTTCCAGTGTGGGAAAATAAATGTTACAATGGTTGGATTAGAGGTAAAGCTAAAGGTAAAGC
This sequence comes from Chiloscyllium plagiosum, assembly GCF_037043375.1. NCBI lineage: Eukaryota > Metazoa > Chordata > Chondrichthyes > Orectolobiformes > Hemiscylliidae > Chiloscyllium > Chiloscyllium plagiosum. The sequence goes on from NW_028270156.1 coordinate 24,438,627, forward strand.
TGCCACAGTCCCAGAGGACCATGGAGCTGCTCTCTTATTTGAAAGAACTGACTGGTAGCGGTTTAACCTGAGGGTCACCACACCTCAGGCAAGGGACAAAGTGGAACTTTCATTTTGACTTTAGGTGGTGCAGGAACAGAGGTACATTGTTTGGATACAGTAGTCAGAGTTTAGTGGCAGTGATGGAGTGTTCCATTGCTAGATATGTCATATTTCAACAATATATTAAATTGAGACATTTTTCAGTTGCAATAGCAGTGATCAGAGGATCCATTAAACTCAGGCTCTGTTCGCATTTCTATCAGACTAAAACAGCTGTAAGACTATTTTCAAGAAAAGCAGGGGTATCTTGATTAATATTTATCTCTATTTACTACAAAGCAGAAGTTGCTGGAAAAGCTCAGCAGGTCTGGCAGCATCTGTGAACTGAAGAGGATTCTGAGGAAGCGTCACTGGTTCCAAAACGTTAACTCTGATTTCACTTCACAGATACTGCCAGACCTGCTCAGCTTTTCCAGCAACTTCTGTTTTTGTTTCTAATTTAAAGTATCCATTGTTCTCTCAGTTTTTATTTACTGCAGATTATTGGATCATTACCACACTGCTGTTTGTGGGGTCTTGATGAGCACAAGTTGGTGACAGTGTTTCTGGCACTACAACAGTGAATGTGAAAGTACTTTGTTGCCTGTAAAACACTTTTGGTGATCCTAATATTGTGAAAGGTCCAATATGAACCAGGTTCTTTCGTGGTGCAAATATTGGATTGCTAGACTGATTACATTTTCTGAGATGCATGTGGTGTATGCTGCAGTATGTGATAACTTCTTATAGCTGCTGCTCACACGTTAACGTGGTACAAGTAGTAAAAACAAAGTAGTACTGCAGAAAGGAGCCAAGAGTGCATTATCTCAGACAGAGTGAGTACTGTGTGTGAAATCCATGCTGTTACGCAAGTGCAATGTGCTCCATAGTAGATTCAGTAATAAAGTCACTGCTTCATTCTCTTCTCTAGTTGTCCAAGTCTCCACTGAGCCCAGACAAGGCCACCTGCTGTGGAACTAAGCACACCCTATCTAATTAAACAAGCAAATGCCATTGTGTGACAGATATTCTCTGGTACTGTCACAAAGTCTCGAACTGCCATCTGCTCACTGTTAGAATTTATTTCATAAACCACACCAACAGTAAAGCACACCATACTGCCTACCCATGGATTTATTGCCAAAAGTGCAAGTAGAATTGGCATTATTGTGAAACTGTTACTGCTGCTTCACAAGGTACATTAATCTATTCCTTATAGCTAATAACGTCTGCAAATTCCTTCATTTATTTTTGTGGAAGTCTCGTTACATCAAGCTTTCCAACAAGAGCAAGGTACTGCAGTGGTAATGTTACTGGGTTTGAAATCCAGGCTGCTAGATAATCAATCCAGATAATAAGAGCTCAAAGTCACACCACTGACACTTTAAGAATTCAAATTCAGTTACAATCTGGAAATATTCTCATATAAGACATTAGTACAGCTCAGCTGGAACATTATGTCCAGTTCAGAGCATTGCACTTTAGGAAGGTAATAGAGAGAGTGCAGGAAAGATTCACAAAAATGGTCCTGGGAATAAGGAATTTCAGTTATAAAGAGAGAAAATGGAATGCAATTTAATCTTGAAAAGTGTAAGGTTTGAGATAGCTTTAAAAGCCAAAGAAGTGCACTCTGAATGGTAGGACTGTGGAAAGGATCATAGAATCCCTATAGTCTGGAAGCATGCCATTTGGCCCATCAATTCCACACCAAGCCTCCGAAGAGCATTCCATCCAGACCCAACCCATCCCTATAACCTTGCATTTCCTATGGCGAACCCACCTAGCCTGCATATCCCTGAAAACTATGGACAACTTAGCATGGCCAATCCACCTAACCTGCACCTCTTTGGACAGTGGGAAGAAACCTGTGCACACAAAGAAAACTCATGCAGATATAGGGAGAATGTGCAAACTTCGCACAACTAGTCACCTGAGGCTGGAATCAAACCCGGGTCCCTGGTGCTATGAGGCAGCAGTGCTAACCACCAAGCTATTATGCCACCCCAAATCAGAGGGTATTTGGTGCATATGCCCATAGATCCTCAAAGGCAACAAGATAGTAGACAAAATGGTTCAGAAGGCAGATGGGATACTGGCCTTTATTAATCAAGCAAGAGCAAGGAGATTACGATGGAAGATCGTGATGAGCTGCTTTCTTGAACTGCTGTAATTCAGTACACCCATAATGCTGTCAGGGAGAGAATACCATGGTGGGATAGTAAAGATACAATATAAATCCAAGTTATTGTAGGATTTATAATTCCAACATCAATGCAGAATTAACAAACTGCCGTGTGTAGATTTACATAAAATTGCCTTCTGTTTGGTCCTGAGATACCTTAATAAGTGTGTCATTTATCAGAGCAACAAAATGCATGCAACCATCATGTCCAAATATAGGCATGGTCTGGCCTGGGTAACAAGGTTGTAAGCTCTTGTCTGAAATGAAGCAAGTAATAAATTAAAGATATACAATGCTGTGTTTTGGAGATAAGCTTCAGGCTGAAATTCTTTATTCATTACAATGAATACAGCTCAACTGAAGCAGCACATTCAATCCTTCTATTAACACCACCGATTCTTAAACTAGCTGCAAGTAATTACATGCTCCCATCAACTGTATTCTGTGAGATTTTGTGAAGGTTTAATGTATTTCACAGTGGTAGTTCTGCAGGAGCTGCTGATGGTAAATCTTTCACCTGGTAATGGGCATTCACGTTACCATCTTTTCATTGTGCAAAGCTGAAAAAGAGTAATTATAATGCAAACCGTTGTGGTTAGAAAGGTTACAGATTGCAACTGGTACACACATTCTCTTTTCAAAAGTGGAACTTTCTATCATGTGAAGTGGTTACAGTGAATAGCATAGATGCATTCAGAGGAAAATTAGATAGACAAGTGAAGAAAAAAGGAATAAAAGGTTACGTTGATAAGATTGGATGGTGTAGAGTGGGAAGAAGTTCATCTGAAGTATTAACATCAGCATTGGCTGAATGCTCTGTTCCTGCACTGTAAATAGAGTGAATTATTACACTTTAGGGTGTGCTGCCTTTCGATGAGATATTGAAATCGATGCTCCAACTGCACTCTCAGGTGGATGTAAAAAATCCCAAAGTACTATTTCGAAAGAAAAACAAGTAAAATACTCTGATTTTCTGGCAAATATTTATCCACCAAGTACATCACCAAAACAAATTATCTGGTTACTGTTTGTTAGAGCTTGCTGTGTGAAAATTGGCTGCTATATTTCCTACATTATCACCATAATTACAGAGTACACTTCAAAATGGCTGTTGATCACTTTAGGATGTATTTTTATTGTAAAAGGACACCTATAAATGTCTTTTCTTTATTTATTTGCATCAATGAGGAGGTGCATTTTTTTTAAGGCATCTGCCCAGATACAGCATAATTTAAGCTAAATTGAACAAGGTTGTGCTGAAGAGCTCCAAATTCTAAATGCAACTAAGTTCCACACAGTAAGGGACTTCAAGCTTCACCATCCTCATGGGTAAATGTGCATCAAATATTTTACTGCTTTATGAAGAAGGACCCTAACAGCAGCTTATTATTTTCATTGCAAGGACACCACACTCGGAATGATTACAGTTTATGTGAATATTGTCACAGCATCATTCATTTCTAAAGAAATACCAGAGTACATACAGATAACTCTGTTGTGTTAAAATTTGCCATTGAATGACTTTCATGGTGGAAAACCCTCCCTAAAAATCAAATCACAATCACGGTCAAATATTCTTGTGTCCTTTTTAAGTGGCAAGGATGTTTGTGCAGAAATTGCTTTGGAGGAGTTACCGGATCCAACAGTGTTGGTAAGTTCAACTAATGTTAGTTTATTCAACGAAGAGAAGTGCCACAAGCTCAGAATGATTCAGTGATCATGTCGTTGTAGCTCTGGGTGTTAATCTATCTTCCTCGTACTGCTGAACTCACTAACTCATTTCACCCAGCTCTCTGATGAGGTCACTGGCTCTGACTAGTTAAATAAAAAAAGTTCCATGAGAAAAGGCAGAAAAACAAAATGATTTCCAAAACCCTGCAGCCACTAAAGGTGGTGAAAGCTGTGACACTCCAGATTTTAAAAAGTCATACGACGGACACAAGGGAAGGGGGACAGACTGCATTGCTCGGAAGAAAATCAGCTTGATTGGGCTAAATGGACTCTTTCTGTGCTGTAATGATTCCATGTTGAATCCTTAGTCCACACTTCCTGACATATTAGGCTACGTTTGGAATATTGCAATCAATTCTGGTCTCCCTGCTACAGGAAAGATGTTGTTAAACCTGAAAGGGGTCAGAAAATATTTACAAGGATGATGCCAACGTTGGAGGGCTTAAGCTATAGGGAGAGGCTGAACTGGCTGGGGCTATTTTCCCTGGACCTTCGGAGATTGAGGGGTGACCTTATAGGGGTTTATGAAATCATGAGGGGCGTGGATAGGGTGAATAGCCAAGGTCTGTTTACCCAGGGTAGGAGAGACCAAACCAGAGGGCATAGGTTTAAGGTGAAAGGGGAAAGATTTAAAAGGGAGCTAAGGGACAACTTTTTCACACAGCATGTATGGAATGAGCCTCCAAAGAAAGTAGTGGAGGCTGGTACAAATACAGCATTTAAGACCATAAGACCATAAGACATAGGAGTGGAAGTAAGGCCATTCGGAGTCCACTCCGCCATTCAATCATGGCTGACGGCCTTTCAACTCCACTTACCCGCATTCTCCCCGTAGCCCTTAATTCCTTGTGACATCAAGAATTTATCAATCTCTGCCTTGAAGACATTTAGCGTCCCGGACTCCACTGCACTCTGCGGCAATGAATTCCACAGGCCCACCACTCTCCGGCTGAAGAAATGTCTCCGCATTTCTGTTCTAAATTTACCCCCTCTAATTCTAAGGTTGTGTCCACCGGGCCTAGTCTCCTCGCCTAACGGAAACAATTTCCTAGCGTCCACCATTTCCAAGCCATGTATTATCTTGTAAGTTTCTATTAGATCTCCCCTTAATCCTCTGAACTCCAATGAATACAATCCCAGGATCCTCAGCCGTTTCTCGTATGTTAGACCTACCATTCCAGGGATCATCCGTGTGAATCTCCACTGGACACGCTCCAGTGCCAGTATGTCCTTCCTGAGGTGAGGGGACCAAAACTGGACACAGTACTCCAAATGGGGCCTAACCAGAGCTTTATAAAGTCTCAGTAGCACAACGGTGCTTTTATATTCCAACCCTCTTGAGATAAATGACAACATTGCATTCGCTTTCTTAATCACGGACTCAACCTGCATGTTTACCGTTACAGAATCCTCGACTTGCACTCCCAGATCTCTTTGTACTTTGGCTTTATGAATTTTCTCACCGTTTAGAAAGTAGTCCATGCTTGTATTCTTTTTTCCAAAGTGCAAGACTTCGCATTTGCTCACATTGAATTCCATCAGCCATTTCCTGGACCACTCTCCCAAACTGTCTAGATCCTTCTGCAGCCTCCCCACTTCCTCAGTACTACCTGTCTGTCCGCCTAACTTGTATCATTGGCAAACTTCGCTAGAATGCCCCCAGTCCCTTCATCCAGATCATTAATATATAACGTGAACAGCTGCGGCCCCAACACTGAACCCTGCGGGACACTGCTTGTCACCGGTTGCCATTCCGAAAAAGAACCTTTTATCCCAACTCTCTGTCTTCTGTCAGACAGACAATCCTCAATCCATACCAGTAGCTCACCTCGAACACCATGGGCCCCGACCTTGCTCAGCAGCCTCCCGTGTGGCACCTTATCAAAGGCGTTTTGGAAGTCTAGATAGACCACATCCACTGGGTTTCCCTGGTCTAACCTACTTGTCACCTCTTCAAAGAATTCCAACAGGATTTAAAAGGCATCTGGATGGGTATACAAATAGGATGGGTTTAGAGAGATATGAGCCAAATGTTACAAATGGGACCAGATTAATTTAGGATATTTGGTTGGCATGGACAAACTGGAGTGAAGGGTCTGTTTCCATGCTGTATAACTCTATGTCTCTATGGCCAAACTGTTTGGAGTATGTTCACACACCATGACAATGGTAGCCCAGCAGCATAAATGCTTTCAACATTTTTCTCAGCAGGGAATCCTGAGGAAGGGAGTCTCACCTTGGAGACTCTGTGATCCAGTCAGACTGATGGCCACTGCTGGAATACAGTCAGTCTCCAGCACTGAGGAGCCCAGGGTCAGGTGTCATGGTGGTGGTACTGGTGGTGGTGAGGTGGGGGGGAGGTGGTTTGAACTCAGGGTGCAGGAACAGGTCCATGCAGCTGGGGGAGATATAAAAGGAGTTGGAGGATTTCAGGAGGAAAGCCTCTAAAGGGCCTGATGGGCACCTAGATGATGTTCATGCCTATCTTGCCTGACACCAGCCCATACATTTAAAGCTGCATTGATGTCTGCATTTCATTGCCTTCCCTGCCACAGATCAACTACCAGTAATTCAAGGACAAAACCGCAGTGGCCTCGATAGACCCAAAGGCAGGCACGCCTTCCAAAGTCTCCACCCAACTCCATACCCTTGGAAGACCTCAGGCAGGCCTGGGCTGAGGATGGGAATGAATGGGTGGTGAGGCCATTACCTCTTTGCTATTTTCCTCTTCCTGCCTCCAGTAGGGGAAAATATGGGCTTATGGCGCTCCATTCATTTCAATTTATTGAAGTCTTGATATTTTGAGTGGGCTCTAAATGGTGAATTATCAAAGGAAAGTTGCTCCATAAAGCTTTTCCTGGGAATAGTGAAAAATCATGAAGAAAATCAAGGGATAATAAGAGATAAAACACACTAGAATTTTTATTCTCCAAACTTTTCCAACCTAATTACTGGAGTAAGACAAAGCATCGATTCCCTACAGGGTGGAAACAGGCCATTTGGCACAACAAGTCCACACCAACCCTATGAAGAGTAACATACCCAGACCCATTCCCCTACCCTATTACTCTACATTTACCCCTGACTAATGCACCTAACTTTCATATTCCTGAACACTATGGGCAATTTAGCATGGCGAATTCACCTAACCTGCATATCTCTGGATTGTGGGAGGAAACTAGAGCACCTGGAGGAAACCTATACAGACACAGGGAGAATATCCAAACTCAACACAGTTGCCCAAGGCTGGAATCAAACTTGGGTCTGGCATTGTGAGGAAGCAGTGCTAACCACTGAACCACCATGCCGCCTAACTGGTTAGCTTCAATTGTACTGAACCTTGGTGTGACTGCATCAAGAGTACTGTGTGCAGTTCTGGACCCCTTACCTCAACAAACTTTCCACAGAAGGAGTGCAATGGAGGTCCACCAGAATAATCTCTGGGGTGGCTGTGATTTTATGAGGACAGATTAAGAAAACAGTTCTGTATTCTTTAGAATTTCAAAGAATGCAAGGTGATCTCAATGAAGCTTTCAAAATTCTTAAATGAGTAGACTGTGCAAATGCACAAAGGATGTTTTTCTTGTCTGCAGGGTCTAGAAGCAGGGACACATGAATAAGTTGGCATAACATTTAGAATTGAGTTGAGAAGTGACTATGTTCGAGATAGGCAGATAGGACGGATGGATTGATGGATGAATGGACATTCAGATAGATTTCTAAGCACTAATGATATGGGAGTTGCAGTGGAATATAATGTTGAGATAGTCAATCAAACATGATCTAGAATGATGGAGCAAGCTCTGTGGGCTGAATGGCCTGCTCCTGCTGGTATATTTCTCTGCCCCTCAGAGGATTGAAACTGGTTGAGGAGATCACATGGTTCCAGATAGCAATCCTTGCTTTAGTTTCAAATTCCAATTTGCAGAGATCTCAGTCAGCAACTTATAATATTTTGCATTTCGATCGTGCTATTAATTTTAAAAAATATCTCCTCATCTCTCCCCAATCAAATATATATGCAACTCTCACTGGTCCATCTCCTCAAGTCCAGCAAATATTAAAATTCTCCTCCTGATATTTAAAAACACAGAAAGCTAGCAAATAGATGCACAGACAATCAGGAATGTTGGCCCTTACTTCAAGCAGCTTGGAGCATACGAACAGGGAACTCATAATACAACTGAACAGGGTATAGGTAAGACCGCATCCGGTGTACTGTGAGCAGCTTTGGTCCCGTTATTTCATAGGAGGCAGTCGAGAGAAAGTTGACTGGGATGATTCGCAGTGTGGACAGTTTGTCTAATGATCAAAAGCTGAACAGATTTGGGTTTCTGCTCATTGGAGTTTGGAAGAATGAGGTGTGGTCTCAAAGAAATACATTGGATCCTTCAGGGACTTGATAGGGTAAATACTGAGAGGATGTTTCCCCACATGGGGGAGCCTAGGACCAAAGGGCAGAGACTCAGAATAAAGGGTCGCCAACTTAAGACTGAGATGATGAGGAACTTCTTCTCTCAGAGGGTTGTGAGTCTTTAGAACTCCTTGTCACAGAGAGCTGCAGGGGCAGAGTCCTTGTGTATACTTAAGGCTGCAACTGACAAATTCTTGATCAGACAGTGAATCAAGGGCTGTGAGGATAGGGCAGGGAAGTGAGCCTGAAGAGTGTGAAATCAGACATGATGCCATTGAATGGCAGAGCAAGCTCAAGGAGTCAAACAGCCTCCTTTCTCATATGGTCTTAGCCTAGTCTGAACCTTTTCCAGCAGACTGTGTGAACAGCAATAATGGCTTCAGAAATGGAGGACAGTCTTTGTGGAGGACTTTTCCTAGCCTTATTCCTGAACTGAGAAATAAAGCAGGAACGGGGCATTGTCAGACATCTCATAGCATTTCCTCTCCAATGCTTTTGCCAATTATATTAAACCTGCGGCCATTGGTTTATCAACTCTGTTGGCAGTGAGAACTATTCCTCCTTATCCACTATACAAAAGCATTGCATAATTTTGAATAGATCTGTTAAAACCTTCAATCTATCTTGTAAAGAATACCATGTTTGCTGGATCACCTGAAGTGCAGAGGCAGGGAGCTAATAACAACGTACAAATGAGTAATAAAAATCACTCAGCTTACCATTTTGCTAACATCATGCATGCTATTTGCATGAAATAGATTATTTACTTCCCACAGTGACTAGGATTTCCCTGAATAACAACCAGGATGATGGAGAAAACAGAGACATTCTTTTATGAGATGAATTGTCTGTGCTTTGCCTCCCCAAGTCACCCTTGGTCTGGTTTATTGTTTTGTGAGGATGTGCCGTTACTATTTCTGCTGATTGCTTTTTCAGTATCTTAGACAAAATTTTCAAAATCCACCTTGTGACAACGGTAGGATTTTGCTCCAGCTTATAAACCTGTTGGACTATAACCTGGTGTTGTGTGAGTTTTAACTTTGTTTTACAAAGACTTACAAAAATTGCCCACAAATCTGTCATTACTTTGAGATTTACCAGAAGTTACAAAATTAATAGTTGCATATATTCCCCCATGCATCTATTATGTGATCTAATTTAATACCCTTTGGTGAAGGATAAGATTTCTCGATATGTAAGAGAAAAGGAAGTTGCATTTGAGTGGCACCTTCCATTACCTCAAAGCAATTTACAGCCAATGAAATAACCCTGTAATCACTGTTGTGATGTAAGAGACATGGCAGTCAATGTGTACATAGCAAGCTCCCATAAACTGCAGTGATTATGAGAAAATCTGTTTCTTTTGGGCTGAATCTTACAATTTTTTGGCCAACTATGAGCTGTGTCAAGTTGTTTCGAGGGATTCTTACAGAGAGGCTCAGCAGGATTTCTCACCAGATCTTATCATTAATCACCCACAGTGTCCCTATCCACTACCCCCATCGAGTCTCTCACATCTGATCCTATCTCCAACTCACCAGGTGCCATTATCAGAAATCACCAGGTATCCAGCGTAAGACTGGCACCCCTGGGTCACATCATCTCTGAAAGCCTTTGTTCACCCACAAATGTTGGTCCGTCGCTGGCAATGTGATGGCATAGCAACCACAAGGCTACACTGCTCATAGCCAACATGGCTGACACTCCCTTGCACATACAACACTCCCCACTCTCTCACCCTGGTCACTGTTTAATGACCAATCCTTATGGTTTGTTTGTCCATAGCTACATCAGTCTAAACACTCTCTCTTGAACATCACTACTCTGTCCCATTAGACACCTGCATCTTGTTATTGCCTCATCCTTCACATAGAGCCAATTATTTCAACAATTCCAAATGTGAGCTTTTATTTACAGCCACTAAAAAGGAGTACAAACAAAACAAATTTAGCTGCAGTTCACCCCAAAGATACAAAGCTAATGCTGAAATCATGCAGAATGATTGTTTTACAGTCCATTATGACTCACTGCACCCAGCTCCCAGAACCAGCTCAAGTCCTTTCAGGTCTTTAGCATCTGATAAAGCTCACCTCTGTCATGGACAGTGAAAGATTCCCCCTCCCCAATGTCCTCTTCGTCCTCATCAGAAAACTGCTCCAGTTCCTCAGTATCCATCCCTTCATCTCATTGCCAGCTGTAATTGTGCAGAGTTCAGCACACCAAGCTAATGTAGCACATTCTATCCGGACTATACTAGAGCACCTCCCCCAGCCTGGTCCAAGCAGTGAAACTGCACCTTCAGCTGCCCCATTGTCTGCTCCAACATGACCCTGGTTGAGGCACGGACAGCATCATATCTGAGATTCACATCAATCAGTGTGTTGCTCAATGGTGTCATCACCCATGGTTCTGCAGTAAAGGTACCTGAGCCCTCAAACACAGTAGTTACATGGGAGTGTTCTAAGATGTACATGCTATGGCAGGTGCCAGGCTATCAGGCACACACTCCAGGAAATGGTAATAGTGATGACAGATCATCTGAATATTAATGGAATGGAATCCTGTTGGTGAATTCTCAGGGCTGTGATATGGACCCTCACAGTCCCACATATGTACAGTTATGCACAGCCTCACCATGTGTACCAACCTGCTGAAATTACTGTGGCAGCTCAGTGATCAGCATATTACATGAAAAGGGAATGCCTACTACACCCTGACCCCCTTCTCATCCCAACAACTGTTCAGTCTCTCACTGCATTCAAAACAGACCATGGTTGAACAGCTGATGAACCAATGGTCTTCACTTCTCACAGGATCCTTGGAAGTTGCATGAATAATGGTTCACTTTTGGCAAACTGCTTGTGGTATCCCAGCAGGACGGACCATTGCCCACTCCTCAGGCTGTGGTCACACATATCCCCGGACTGTGCCCAGCCGAAGCGAATGAATAAACTTGGCTGGTCAAAACTGGTTGCTAATGTACCTTACAATGACAGCCTGTGCTTCCTAAGCAATGACCATGGAGAAAGGGTGTGCATGCCTGGAGTCCATGATTTGTTGCCCTGAATGCTATTTGGTGCTGAGCAAAATGGAGGCAGGAAGCAAGAGCTGAATGAAGTCACCAGGTACTCACTCTGATTTCCATGTTGAGAATTCTTGACATTTAATTTATTCGGCGCATTTGGTAAGCTAGGAAGCTGCATAATAATGAGGCCAGTTGTGCCATTAGCAGGGTGTTTCACAAGCTATAATCCTCTTTAATTGGAAACTCTCTGCTGCTTAGTGAGAAACTCATCTTTTTACTTGGCATAAACATAACAGATGCAGCAAGATGCTCCTGACGTTGAGACATACCTTTTGTCTGATCTGCCAGAAATCACTCCATTGCCCACATTGCTTAGACCCCTAAAAGATTCCATCTTTTGTGACTCATGTTGGTTGAGGGATAACTATTGGCTAGGACACTGGTGAGAACCCACCAGTTAGAATCACAGACTCCCTACAGTGTGGAAGCAGGCCATTCGGCCCTTTGGGTCCACACTGCCCCTTCGAAGAGCATCCAACCCAGACTCACCCCACTAGCCTATCCATGTGACCTTGCTTCTAACATGGCTAATCCACCTAACCTGCACATCTTTTGTCTGCGGGAGGAAACTGGAGCAAACGGAAGAAACCCACACAGACACAGGGAGGACATGCAAGCTCCACACAAACAGTCACCTGAGGCTGGGATCAAGCCCAGGTCCGTGTTGCTGTGAGGAAGCAGTACTAACCACAGAGCCAGCGTGCCACTCTTCCTCAATACACCAGGAGATTTATTTTGTGATCACCTGTGGGCCAGATTTGGACTCACCCAAAAGACAATATTCCGAACCTTTGTAAAGGGTTCTAAAGAAGAGCCACTATACCCAAACATTACCTCTGTTTCTCTCACTACAGCTGCTGCCAGACCTGCTGAGTTTCTCCAGCAACTTCTGCTTTTGTTTCAGATTTCCAGCATCTGCAGTTCTTTGATTCTTTTAGGCCAATAGAGGAGATTGCTTAGATTAGATCAGAGAGGGAGAATGTACTTTCCTTTCCCATCATCCGATTCAAGCCTCCCATAACTGGCTTTCCATTTCGTTCAACAATATCTCGGAGCTTTAGTGGGGGAATTTAAGACAGAGATGAACAGGAACGTCTTCACTCAGAGGATTGTTGACCTGTGGTATTCTGAACTCCCAAGAGGACTGGAGGCTGGGTCATTGAATTTATTCAAGGCTGAATTGAGCAGAATTCTGGTTTACAAAAGACCAGGCAGGCAAATGGAGTCAAAGGTGGCATCTAATGAATGGCAGAGAATATTCACTGAGCTGAGAGGTTTACTCCTGCTGCTATGTCCTTTGGTCTTTATGTTCTCATGGTACTGACGCAGCTCCATTGTCCCATCTTATTGTGGGCCCAAAAACAGTACATCAACACACTCCATCCATTCTGACTCAACCTTTTTTACTCCACTCTCCCTGAATAGATGCACCAACCTTCTCTGTTAAATCCAACAACTCACCAAAACCATCAACAGTAGTTACACAGCTCTTGCAATAACGTAAGTACGTAAAAAGTGCCTCAGCTTCAAATTGGATGCCTGGCCGTTATGTAGTGTGTTACTAGATGTGTCTTTAAGAATTTGATCTGTCATGTTTCTTTTGCAAACATTGAGTCAAGTTGTCTACCCGGACCCCAGCAATGTAGCTAACATTGGTTTTTTTAAAGCAGACAAAAGAAGCATGAGTGGGTGGGGTCAAAAACACACAGACCCAGGGTTACAGGTTTTGTGTCTAGGTTGGTGAACAGGGATTTCAGAGGAAGATCCATCTCTTTGCTGCTGCAAAAGCTTGAGTTCTGTCTTTTCTGCTTTCAAGTTTTTGTCCATTTTCCTGGTCTGGAGATCAAATGAGGGAAATTCATTTCACTGAATTTGCCTTTGCCAAGGGAGTGTTTATGGGATGTTATCAAATTGGAACAGTTACTTAGTAGTTAATATATCTACTATTTTGTTAAGCATTTCAATAGAGTTATAGTTAAACCAATTCTTCTATGTTTATTTTGACTGTATTTTAAATGTCAGGTGAGAACAAAGTGTGTTTTGCTTAAAGCCAAGTAGCATGACCAATCGAATTGCATCCAGAATGCAAAGCCTTAGAATTGCTGTTAAAATACGAAAAAGTTAGGGTCTAAGCTATCTCCTTGACATGTTTTGAAGGAGTTTGATTCAGTCCATAACAACTGCTTTTGGAGCTGAACACATATTCAGACTTGCAGAGGAATTGGATGGTCCAAGTTTCAAAGACATATCTAACGTCACAGTCAGATGATGTCAAGAGCTCTTGGCACACACATTGCATATCCCATTTAAACCATTCCTAGCATGGGATACCACCCAGGCTGTGTTACCAGTGTACAGAAGCATGATGTGTGCTATTTTCTGTTTGGGGTCTTCTGTAATGCCAATATCAGCACAGCATACAGCACAGAGACAAATTTCCCAACTAATTTTCTGCCTCTGACTAATGAGGTCATACAAGAAGAGAACACTTACTTGCTAACAGACTTGGCCTGGTACAATGAAGTCCTCAGTGTATACAGATTCAGAACATGCAGAACATACCAAAATAACCCTTGCACAAAGGACACCTTGTGACATTTCTGTAACTAACTAACCAGATGAACATACTTCCAATCTCAGCAAATCAAGCACTTTTCCATTATCCAACAAACTACCACAATCTTCAACATGACCTAACATGTTGGACCGTTATTTAATAGCATGTTGCTATTCTGTAAAACATATTCAATTCTATGTCACCACAAACCAAAAGAAGATTTAAAAAGAGTTGCATGTATATGGCACCCTTTATGATCATCGGAGCACTTTACAGCCAATGAACTGTGGCCACTATTGTGACATAGGAAACACAGCAGACAATGTATGCACAGCAAGCTCCCACAAACAGCAATGTGAAAACGATAAGGTATGCTGATGCTGTTTGAGGGATAAGTATTAGCAAGTACTCCAGAGGTAATTTAGGACAAGATCTGCAGCTCAGGTTGTGGATCAGGTTGTAGGTTTGTTCGCTGAACTGGTAGACCTACCAGCTCGAGGGCTGATGGGGGCCTCAGTTTGACACTTCTTCTGAAAAGTCATATCTCCATTAGTGCATCATTTTCTTGGTGCTGTATTGAATTTGTCAGACTTGAATTTTGAGATCAAGTCCAGGAATAGACTCAAAACCAAAGTCTCTGACCCAGTCTTTGAAAAATAGATTTTAGAAAGAGACTTAGGTTTGCAGAGAGGAGAAAAGAAATGGAAGGAAATATGGAGATGAATCCTTAGGAAAGGGTTGCAAATCTGATTGAGCACATTCCTGGGGATTTCATCAAATTACTCTCAGACTAATTTCCTGCCCCTAATATCCAGTTTCATTGCTCACCTCAGCACATTCACTTGTGCCTTCTTGCACAAATAGATTTCATTGCCCACAAAATATTACAAAATATTTGAACCAGTTCACTGATACTCAGTTTGGATTCTGTCAGAAAAGGCTCCAGACCTCATCACAGACTTGGTCCAAGTATGCACAAAGGAGCTTAATTCAGGAGGTGACTGACTACCCTTGACATCAAAGCAGCACTTGACTAAATGCAACACAAGGATTCCTAACAAATTTGAAGTCAATGGGAACCAGGGAATACTGTCCATTGGTTGGAATCATCCCTAGCACAAATGAAGGATGGTTGCTATTGTTGGAGGCCAGTCATCTTAGACCAAGGACATCACTGCAGGAGTTCCTCACAGTTGATACTTTCCAAATCAATTCCTCAGAGATGTTATTACACACCTCTGAAGCAGGTGAGATGGCTCGGTCAAGGAGACGATGACATTTCCATAAGAACCCTTAAGTTCCTCAGGCTAGTCTACTCAGACCAACTATCTGCATTTGCTTCATCAATGACCTCCCCTTGTTGATGTCACTATGTTCAGCACAATGTACTAAAGCTGTCCATGCCCACAGACAAGAAGACCTGAAAAATATTCAGGCTTGAGCTACCAAATTGCAAATAACATTTGCACCACAGCTCAACCTACTGTGGAGTCGGTGTGGACTTGTTGGGCCGAAGGGCCTGTTTCCATACTATTGGGAATCTAATCTACATTTGTCAAGCAGGATTTCCTTCACTCAAAAGACTCAGTGCCACCCAATCTTAACCTTTCCCTCTCAATGCTTCAACAAACCAACATTGTACAGCACTGTTCAACAACATACAGCACTTGATTGCTTTTTAATTGCAAAGTTTTTGTGGTATTTTAGTTATAGCAGTCCAACTTTCATTTCAACTTACAGCCTCAAAAAAGAAAATACATGGTCTCTTACAATTTAACAAGGGTCCATTGACAAAGAGGTCAATGTTAACTATTATTGCTATGTGGAGAACTGATAAATGTTAGTGGATGCACAGGTCGCACATCTGAAACATGAACAGTTTCTCCCCTGCCTGGCCTTTAAGCATATCCAACATTTTCTGTTGTACTTCTAATATCCCAAGATGTGGGTTTCCTTCAGTAACACTCCAGTGAAGCTCCATAGGACATTTTACGACTTTAAATACATAATTATAAAACAGCACAAGTACACGTTCTTGTTGAATATAATCACATTAATTGTTTATTTCTATCCTTAACTTAGTGTGATAGTTCAATGGGCAATTATTGCACAAATTCATGAGCCATACAGGAAAGTTGAGGGCATGCAGCCATTACAAGGTTAATGGCCCCAATCATCCAACAACGTGTAGGGAATTGTAATGTACAGGAAACCTCTTTCTTGCCACAAGTTACTGGATAATTTGTACATCTTGGCAGCAAAGTCCGACAAATTATTTTCAAAAGCGAAACAACATGGAATTGGACAGTTAAATGGGTGCTGCATAGGACTAGAGGGTTTTTTTTGGTTTGCAGAATCTGGTGCACCCCAAAAAGTAGTACTATCCAGAGCTGAATGCAAACTGACAGAAGGTCTTCAACAAACTGCTCCCTGATGTGGTCCCACTATTGGGGGCATTTTATTGACACAGGGAGCTGAAAGTGGAGAGGCTTGAATTTAGTGGGTGGCCAATTTACATAATTGAAAACTCGAATGGAGGCCATTTTACTTTCTCCTCTCCCAACAGCAGTCTGCAGTTAAGGTTGCATGGGCCAGTGAAGGAGTCATACACCCACAGTCCCAATGACCTTTCTGGCGGAGTTTGTCTCCTGATACCTAGCCCCATGAATGGTTTAAAATATTTTTCTCCCTCACTTCAGTCCTTGGAGTGACCATCAATTGTGGAAAGCCTCAAAGGATGTCAGTGTAGACATTCTTCTCTGAGGCCATTTTAGTCTTTTATACCTGTTCAAGTGAAACCCCACTTGATGCCCTTTAACTTCATATAATTAAAAAAACACTGATGTACACTGAATAGATTTCCTTCTTTCTCAAAGTAAAAAGAAAGGGCTAATAGGCACAAGCAAACTCTCAAGATAAAACATTTTACTTAAACAAACTTCATAATCTGAACAATTTCAATGGGAGACACACTCTTCTCGTATTTGTAACAATTTCTTTGTGCATGTATTTCTTTCTAAAGTATAAACGAACAGTTGAAGGCTTGCATCTTGCACATTAACTTTAGAGATTTCCTTTCCTTTCACCTTGTTCCAAGGTCAATCTGAAACCCTTTTTCACACTTTTCATAGAATTCACATTATCCCCCAGCAAACAATTATCTGCATGACATTCAATGGTTATGCTATCTTCAGTTCACTCTTGTGAGAGAATTTCACTTAAAAAGTTTAACTGATGGAATCTATATCCACAATGCCTTCTATTTTGAATTCTGTTCCAAAACTGTTCTACCACATACGTAGGATCTACTGTTTTAGAACTGAACTACTTGTAACAATGTTTTTCATTTCTTTAGCTTCCCAAGCATTGGAGGCTGTGGGTGATCTTATAGAAGTTTACAAAATCATGAAGCATGAATAGTTAAGGACTTAACCCCAGGGTGGGGAGTCCAAAACTAGAGGGCAGAGGGTAACTAGAGGGATCATGGTAAAGCCATAAGACACAGGAGCAGAAATAAGGCCATTCAGCCCATCACATCTGCTCCACCTTTCAATCATGGCTGATAAGTTTCTCAACCCCATTCTTTCGCTTTCTCCCCATAACTCTTGATCCCCTTTACAATCAAGAACCTGTCTATCTCTGTCTTAAATATATTCAATGACCTGCCTCCACAGCCTTCTGTGGTAGTGAATTCCATAGATTCGCCACTCTCTGGCTGAAGAAGTTCCTCCTTATCTCTGCTCTAAAAGGTCTTCCCTTTACTTTAACGCTGTGCCCTCAGGTTCTAGTCGCTCTTACCAATGGAAACATCTTCCCAACATTCACTCTGTCCAGGCCATTCAGTATTCTGTAAGTTTCAATTAAATGCCCCCTCAGCCTTCTAAACTCCATCGAGTATAGACACAGAGTCCTCAGACATTCCTCAGATGTTAAGCTGTTCATTCCTGGAACTATTCTCGAGAATCTTCTCTGAACACACTCCAGGGCCAGTATATCCTTCCTGAGATATGGGGCCCAAAACTGCACACAATACTCCATATATGGCCTGACCAGATCCTTATAGAGCTTCAAAAGTACATTCCTGCCTTTGTATTCAAGTATTCTCGAAAAAAATGCCATCATTGCATTTACCTTCTTAACTAGTGACTCAGCCTGCACATTTACCTTAAGAGAATCCTACCTAGGTGCAAGACCTCACACTTTCCCACAATGTACTCCATCTGCTACTTCTTTGCCAACTCTCCTAACCTATCCAAATCCCTTTGCAGCCTACCTGCCTCCTCAATGCTACCTGCTCTATCTATCTTTGTATCATCTGCAAACTTAGCTAGAATGCCCTCAGTTCCTTCATTCAGATCATTAATGTATAAAGTGAAAAGTTGTGGTCCCAACACTGAGCTTTGTGGAACATCACTTGTCACTGGCTGCCACTCTGAGAAGGACCCTTTTATCCCCACCCTCTGCTTTCTGCCAGACAACCAATCTTCTATCCATGCTAGCACCTTGCCTCTAACATCACAGGTCTTATCTTATTCAAAGCCTCCTGTGCGGCACCTTTTTGAAGTCCAGGTGGATAACATCCATTTGTTCTCGTTGGTCTAATCTGCTCATTACTTCCTCAAACAATTCTAGCAGATTTGTCAGGCATGACCCCCCCTTGAGGAAACCATGCTGACCCTGCCCTATTTTACCTCACACTTCCAAGTATTCAGAAATCTCATTCTTCGCGATGGATTCCAGGATCTTACCAATAATCAAGGTTAGGCTAACTGGTCTGTAATTTTCCACCTTCTGCCTTACTCCCTTTTTAATCAGGAATGTTACGTTAGCGATTTCCAATCCACTGCAACCCTTCTTGATTCTAGTGACACCTGAAAGATTACCACTAATGCTTCCACTATCTCTTCAGCTATCTTCCTTAGAACTCTGAGGTGTAGTTCATCTGGTCCAGATGATTTATTTACCTTCACAATATTCAGTTTTTCTAACACCTTCACCTTGCTGATGGCCATCATACCCAGCTCTGTCCCCTCACTCTCTTGACTTTTTGAGATATTACTGGTGTCTTGCACTGTGAAGACTGACATGAAGTAGTTATTCAGTTCTTCAACCATTTCTTTATGCCCCACTGCTATCTGTCCTTCATCATTTTCCAGCAGCCCAATGTCCACTTTTGCACTTTAGACATCTAAAAAAACCCTTACAGTCTTCCTTTATCTTACTGGCTAGCTTACCCTCATATTTAATCTTCTTCCTCCTTATTTCCTTTTACTTTTGTTGCCCTCTGTTGGTCTTTGTAAACTTCCCAATCCTCTGATTTCCCACGGTTCTTTGCTACTTCATATGCTTTCTCTTTTGCTTTTATACTATCCCTGACTTCCCTAGTCAGCCATGGTTGTCTCATCCTCCCTGCAGCAGTTTCTTTTTCCTCAGGATAAATCTCTACTCTGTCTCCTGAATTACTCCCAGAAACTCCTTGCTGTTCTCCCCACCCTCTGCTTTCTGCCAGACAACCAAACTCCTTGCTCCTAATCTTTCGTGCTAGGCCCCTCTCCTATTCAATTCTACCTAGCTCCTCCCTCATGGCTCTATAGGTCACCATTATGCAGCTGAAATACCATTACCTCTGATTCTATCTTCTCTTTCACAAATTGCAGAGCAAATTCAATCATGTTATGAACACTGCTTTCTAAGGGTTCCTTCACCTTAAGCTCCCTTATCAAGTCTGCCTCATTGCATAACACTAAATCCAGTATTGCCTGTTCCCTAGCGGGCTCCATCACAAGCTGCTCCAAGAAGTCATCTCATAGACATTCCACAAATTCCTTTTCTTGTGAACCAATACCAATCTGATTTTCCCAGTCCAATTGCATATTGAAATCCCCCATGATCAGTGTAACTTTGCCTTTCCTACATATCTTTTCTATCTCCTGATGTATCTAGTGCCCCAACTCCTGACTATTGTTTGGAGGCCGAGACATGGCTCTCTCTATAGAACATAGAACATAGTACATTACAGCACAGTACAGACCCTTCGGCCCTCGAGGTTGCACCAACCTCTGAAACCAAACTGAAGCCCATCTAACCTACACTATTCCATTATCATCCAATGACCATTTAAATGCCTTTAAAGTTGCTGAATCCACTACTGTTACAGGCAGGGCATTACACGTCCTTACTACTCTCTAAGTAAGGGATCGACCTCTGACATTGGTCCTCTATCTGTTATCCCTCAATTTAAAGCTATGTCCCCCCCATGCTAGCCATCACCATCTGAGGAAAAGGTTCTCACTATCCACCTTATCTAACCCTCTGATTATCTTCTATGTCTCAATTAAGTCACCTCTCAACCTTCTTCTCTCCAATAAAAATAGCCTCAAGTCCCTCAACCTTTCCTCGTAAGACCTTCCTTCCATACCAGGCAACATCCTGGTAAATCTCCTCTGCACCCTTTCCAAAGCTTCCACATCCTTCCGATAATGCGGCAACTAGAACTGTGCGCAATACTCTAAATGCAGCCACACCAGAGTTTTATACAGCTGCAACATGACCTCATGATTCTGAATCTCAAACCCTCTACCAATAAAACCTAACATACCATATGCCTTCTTAACAACCCTATCGACCTGGGTGGCAAATTTCAGGGATCTATGCACATGGACACCGAGATCTCTCTGCTCATCCACACTACCAAGAATCTTACCATTAGCCCAGTTCTCTATATTCCTGTTACTCCTTCCAAAGTGAATCACCTCACATTTTTACACATTAAACTTCATTTGCCATCTCACAGCCCAGCTCTGCAGCTTATCTATGTTCCTCTGTAACCTGCAACATCCTCCCGCACTATCCACAACTCCACCGACTTTAGTGTAATCCGCAAATTTACAAACACATCCTTCTGTGCCCTCATCCAGGTAATTTATAAAAATGACCAACAGCAGTGGACCCAAAACAGATCCATGCAAGTAAATCACTAGCAACTGAACTCAAAGATGAACATTTCCCATCAATCACCACCCTCTCTCTTCTTTCAGCTCGCCAATTTCTGATCCAAACTGCTTAATCAGCCTTCAATCCCATGCATCTATATTTTCTGCAATAGCCTAATGTGGGGAACCTTATCAAATGCCTTACTGGAATCTATATACACCACACCAATTGTTTTACCCTCATCCACCTGTTTGGTCACCTTCTCAAATAACTCAGTACGGTTTGTGAAGCACGACCTACCCTTCATAAAACCGTGTTGACTATCCGTAATCAAATTATTCCTTTCTAGATGATTATAAATCCTATCTCTTGTAATCCTTTCCAACACTTTACCCACAACCGAAGTAAGGCTCACTGGTCTATAATTACCTGGGTTGTCTCTTCTCCCCTTCTTGAAAAAGGGACATTTGCTATCCTCCAGTCTTCTGGCACTGTTCCTGTGGACAATGACAACATAATGATTAAAGCCAAAGGCTCTGCAATCTCCTCCCTAGCTTCCCAGAGAATCCTAGGATAAATCTCATCTGGCCCAAGCAACTTATCTATTTTCACACTTTGCAGAATTGCTAATACCTCCTCCTTATGAACCTCAATCCTGTCTAGTTGAATAGCCTGTATCTCAGTATTCTCCTCGACAACATTGTCGTTTTCCTGTGTGCATATTGAAGAAAAGTATTCATTTAGCGCCTCTCCTATCTCTTCGGACTCCACACACAACTTCACATTACTGTCCTTGACTGGCCTAATCTTACTCCAGTCATTCTTTTATTTCTGACATACCTATAGAAAGCTTTAGGGTTTTTCTTGATCCTACCTTCCAAAGACTTCTCATGCCCCCTCCTGGCTCTTCTTAGCTCTCTCTTCAGGTCCTTCCTGGCTAACTTGTATCTCTGAAGCGCCTTCCTGCCTCATCTTTACAATGGTTTTTTCACCTTTGTAGATCCTCAATTCTACCCACATAGATTCTCTACCATCTGACCCTACTTTGTTTCTTACTGTTGACTTAATTTCATTTCTCACTAATAAGGCAACCCCACCCCCTCTATGCTCCTGACTATCTTTTCGATAGGATGTGTATCCTTGAATATCCAGCTCCCAAGCCTGATCTCCTTGCGCCCACGTCTCCGTGATGCCCACCATGTCATACCTACCAATTTCGATCTGCACAACAAGCTCATTTACCTTATTCCTTATACTGCATGCATTCAGAAGTAACACCTTGAGTCCTGTATTAACCATCCCTCTTCTCGTTGTCATTCACTTGTCCAGTGAAGTTTGATTGTTAACCCTTTCCAGATGCTCTGTCCTAT
Organism: Chiloscyllium plagiosum; assembly: GCF_037043375.1. Lineage (NCBI taxonomy): Eukaryota > Metazoa > Chordata > Chondrichthyes > Orectolobiformes > Hemiscylliidae > Chiloscyllium > Chiloscyllium plagiosum. Next base: position 24,460,980 of record NW_028270156.1, read on the forward strand.
TGTCATGATTTGAAGATGCCGATGCTGAACTAGGGTGTACAAAGTTAAAAATCACACAACACCAGGATATAGTCCAACAGGTTTAATTGGAAGTACTAGCTTTTGGAGCAGTGCTCCTTCATCAGGTAGTTGTGCCAAAAGCTAGTGCTTCCAAATAAACCTGTTGGACTATAACCCGGTGTTGAATGATTTTTAACTTTGTACACCCTAGTGAACCCTCCCCCTCCACTCTATTTAGTTTAAAGCCCTATCTACAGCCCTACTTAAGCAATTCACTTGGACTCTGGTCCCAACACAGTTCAGATGAAGACCGTCCCATCGGAACAGGTCCTTTCTTCCCCATACTGGTGCCAATGTCCGATGGATGTAAACCCATTTCTCCCACACCAATCTTTGAGCCACGCATTTAACTGCTCAATCTTACTGACCATGTGCCAATTAGCTCATAGCTTAGGTCGTAATCTAGAGATTATTACCTTTTTGGTTCTGCTTTATAATTTAGTTCCGAGTTGTTCATACTCCCTCAGCGAACCTCTCCCCTAGTTTTAGCTATATGAGAGAAGAAAGATTTAAAAGGGACCAAAGGGGCAAATATTTCATGCAGAGGGTAGTGCTATGGAATGTGGTGCCAGAGGAAGTGGTGGAGACCGGTACAATTACAACATTTAAAAGGCATCTAGACGGGTACATGAATAGGAAGGGTTTAAAGGCACATGGGCCAAATGCTAACAAATGGGACTAGATTAATTTAGGATAGCTGGTTGGGATGGACGAGTTGGACTGAAGGGTAGGTTTTCATGTTGTACTCTATGACATTTCCCTTTTTTGACAAGAACAGCTATATTGGAACCAATGCACTTGAAAATCTATCAGCAAAATTTGGATGAGGAGCATCACTAAAATGATTAGTTTCACATTCTTTAGTTCTTCAAAGTATGTGACCATAATCATAAATTTCTTCAGATTTCTTCTCAATATTTAATTAGCCGTTAAATTATTTTTAGGTTAAGGATGTTTCATCATTGTGTTTAATTCCAAAGCATCAAAACTAGCACTTAACCAAGTCTGAGGTAATAAGCAATTCATCTGAATAATCAAGTTTTACAATTATCCTGCTCCTCTTTAGATGTGTAATGTAGATTGAAAAGCATGGAATTATGATGTGACCTGATGGATTTCACTGCATATGTTATGTCTGTATTGCTTTAAGATTGTATATAAAGCACAATGTATCAGCATACAAAGAATCATTACAAATGGTAAGTTTCATTCTTTTTAAGTCACCTAAGGCTGGGACCTTAAGTACAAATTTCTCCAGATTTTTTTTCAATATTTTATTCATCTTCAAAATATGTTACAGTTAAATATTACTAATTATTGAAACATACTCAATAAAGTTAGTCTGACAACTTTATAATCCTCTAACTTTGCTAATGTCATTGCTTATTCTATTCATGTCCGAAATCTGTTAACAATTCAAGTGTTACAGATAGAACATTGTCTTTCTGCAATGCCCTACCACAATTAACTGGGATGAGAGTAGCACTCACTAAATAGGATTTTGATTTAAAGGCGTTTCAGACCTACTCTGATTAATTTCTAAATCAATATATTTAAAAGCCGCAGAAGCTTGACTCCCAATCTTAAGTTCTACTGTGATCTTACAAATAATATTCTTCTCAAATTCCACAGTATCAACTCATAAGAACTCATTAACATGCATCATGAAGACACCAGAAGGTTTTCCTTTATGTCACAATCTCAGTAGAGATGCCTAACTTGTAAAAAGAAATTTGAGCTCCCAGTTTTTAAGTTAAAGAATTACATTACAATCTCTCTACTTATAAAAAAAGCATTTGTTTGTAGAAAAGTTAAACAATTGAAATGCGACTAACAGCACTATATTTTATGAACAAGTATTTTAAACTTGAGAATCTCAAAGGCACACTCGTCGTTCTCCAACCCCAGAGTCCCCTTATGTTTTACAGAATCTTAAGTGTTTCTTCACTTCTCCTGGACCAAATGAGGTATTACACATCTTCCTGAGATCATTTTGACAGTCCTCTACTATTCTTCCAAGTATGAGATGTCTTGGAGTCCTTCTTCCATCTGGCCAAATGAACTCTGCAAGTCTGCTTCAACACTCCATGATTGTGGACTCGTCAGCTCAGACATAGATCTTACTCCATTCCTGAATACTAACTCCAAATCAACAACACGCCTGCTTTCTGATATCCCACTGTTCCTGATTCACAGTTAATTTACAGCTCCTGATCCAGAGCTCCTTTACAGTTCCTGGTCTATAGATCCCTTACAGCGCCTTGCAATTTCTGTGCCTGGTTTAAAGTTGTTCTTAAACAGGCTGCCCAAATTTCAACTGCCTGTAGCAATCACACAGATAAAACCTAAAAGTAACAAAAACCTGCAATTTATTTCTACAGCAAAGTCCACATCTGTGAAACCCCAGATCAAAATTTAAACTGATTAACTTTACCTCCAAAATATCACTTTGATTGTGTGATCCCCATGAATAAGTTACCACTTAAATGGGGACAACTGCAATCTTAACAGACTCACTGGCTCCATCATGTAGCTAAGGCAGGATAATCTGTTGTTTATTGTTTTCATACCTCTAACTCTGAATTTTTTAAGGGAACACGAACCATCGTTTGAATTTCAATTATCTCAGAAATATCAATTAGTTCTGCAAGCCCAGGTTTCTCCATAGTCTAAGGATTGAGATTTTCACGCAAGGAATGAGGAACCTAGGAAATACTCTGCCACAAAAAGCAATTGAGGCCAAAACATCAGATGTTGTCAAAAATGATTTAAATATATAAAGGAATCTCAATTATCCAGCAATCAATTATCCAAAAATCAGATTATCCAGCAAGATCACAAGATCCCGATGCTTGGCTAAACAATGTTATCCTCGAGGAGAAAGTGAGGTCTGCAGATGCTGGAGATCAAAGTTGAAACTTTATTGCTGGAACAGCACAGCAGGTCAGGCAGCATCCAGGGAACAGGAGATTCGACGTTTCGGGCACAGGCCCTTCTTCAGGAATGAGCAGAGAGTGTTCAGCAGGAGAAGATAAAAGGTAGGGAGGAGGGACTTGGAGGAGGGGCGTTGGAAATGTGATAGGTGGAAAGAGGTCAAGGTGAGGGTGATAGGTCGGAGTAGGATGGAATCCTACTCCGACCTATCACCCTCACCTTGACCTCTTTCCACCTATCACATTTCCAACGCCCCTCCTCCAAGTCCCTCCTCCCTACCTTTTATCTTCTCCTGCTGAACACTCTCTGCTCATTCCTGAAGAAGGGCCTGTGCCCGAAACGTCGAATCTCCTGTTCCCTGGATGCTGCCTGACCTGCTGTGCTGTTCCAGCAATAAAGTTTCAACTAAACAATGTTATCCGACATTCAATTATCCGGAATTTGATTAACCGAACGAAATACTCCCTGACTGTGTCCTTTGGATAATCGAGGTTCCCCTGTACTTCTAAGGGAATAAAGAGTTCAAAGGGTTTGAGGAGAGAGTAGGGACAGAGTACTGATGTGGATGATCAGTTATAATCATATTGAATGGTGAAGCAGGTGTGAAGTGCCAACTGGTCTACTCCTGCTCCAGTTTTCAATATTTTACACATTTATCTTACAGAGAAAAGACAAATTCCCAAAATTAAAAGTTATACTCCCCAAAGTTATGAATCATTAAAATTAAATAATCAGAACAGTTTTGATATCAACAAAGTATTATGACTACATGGCAAAACACGTTTTTAGTTGAACACAGCATATTTTCAGCAATACAGATCTCACCGAAAAACACCACACAATGGAAGCTTCATTCAGGTCATAGACACGTATGTTTAATTTCTATGATTTTTCTTTTGCATCTGCTGAATTTTGGGTAGTTTCAAAACCTCTGCGTTCTGAAAGTTTTTACATACAGTAATGCAGTGTTTGTGCCAATTGTGATACAATTCCATGAATAAAAGGCCAAAAAAGCTGGAAAACATTTTCAACAATACTTTTCAGCTATGGGAGAGTTCACTTTAATTTGCCATCAGTTTTTCCTGCTCATAAGTGCTTCCATAAGTGCTCCACCCATGCTTTCTCCAGACTCCTCACGGATATTGTTCCCCAAGTCGCCACATTCTGCAATTAGCTTGAAGATGTGATAGCTCAGTCTGTGCTTCATAATCACTCACGTTATCATAATCCAGACTTTGATCTATTATTTTCCTCAGGACAAAACATCTGATTATTTGAGATATATTTGAAATTTTGTGATTAATCATGAGAAACGTATCTCAGCAGTTTGACTGCCATGTTTGAAAAATACAAATCTACTATCAATCTATTACCTTACTTGGTCTTTCCATTCCTGTGACCCTCCTTTTTTATTATCAGCCCAAGATTGCTGATTTAAATTCTGTTTGAAATGGTCTTATCGGATGACTCAGAGCTCTCTGAATTTTCTCTGAGACCTCAGTCCTGACAAAAGCCCATCTCCTACACGTATAATATTTAAAGTGCAGAAGCAATATAAAACATAAGAATAGAAGGTCTTTGTCATAATATAGAAAACAGTTTAAGATAATATTTTACATGACATGTCCCATAGTGCTGAAATGCCAGCAATAAATAACACAGCAGAGATGAACAAGCCCATAATGAATATGTTCTTCAAAGTACCCAACATTATTGTGATCAGTACAATTTGTTCAGATTCATCATTTTCTTCATCGTCTGCATCAAAATTCTTTGTCATATGTTATTTCAAGGACATTTCCTTGCAATTCGTCACATAGTGATGCTTTGAATCACACCTGAAACATCTATTAACTGTTTCTTGGAAATTCCTGTGAATCATTCATCTATTATTATGGCTATAGTTCTGTCTTTGCTATAATAGTTAGATCTGCTAATGGTGTTTTCATTGTAATTCCACCCACCTGTGTAAACCTCACATTTCACTGATACTTGCAACAGTGAAAGCCGTCAATCATTGAATCATCTATGCCCTGTGTCACTGTGGAATGTCCCATTTGTTCCTCCAAGGCTGTGGGAAATGATTGCTTTTTCATGAATCTTTTCAAGCAGGCAGATATTTGATCTAGCAGTGAGTCTCTGAGAACAAAGCATTAGTTTGAACCAGGACCCTGCCCAAATTCAACCAGCAATTTAAATGCTTGCACTGAACCCAGGGACCTCTAAAAAGAGTTTTCCAATATTCTACACGACCTGCTCATGTTCTCGATATATTCTTCCATTAAATAACCAACTGTTTTCTAAACTCTATCCAACTCTTATCGGCTTTTAAGAAATCATCCAAACATTTGTCAGTGTCAACTGATGGGCAGCCAGCTTGCAAAATACTTTATTACCAAGTTTACTCCAAGTAGGTAGCAACAATGCTAAACCAATGCCTTATATGCTCTTTGGTAGTGAAATAGCCCAACTTCATATATTCACTTCATTCATCTATATGGATCAGATTTCAAGAACATCAGAGGATAATCATATCATGACAATCAACATTTATCTTCTGCATTTTCCCAAAATAGCTACTAGGTTTGTCGTCTTCTCTCCAATTTTCTTTTCTTAATTTTCAGCCTTAAATTTAGGCAACCATTCTTGGCTACACTTAATTAAACTGCAAAACCACAGGATGAAGGATGGTGCTGGAGCTAATTTTCACACTACTTCATTAAGTACCTCTTTATTAAAAAAACTGCAATCAACCTGCTCAGACCTAATGTCAGGGCAGGCAGGACTTGAATCTGGACCCTCTACCTTAGAGGTAAGAAGCTTACCACTGTGCCACAATACCCTTAAAAAAGTATCACTTCAGGTGTATGTTTACTAAGATTTCTGTAGTAGATTGGAGCTGTCCATCATCATCTTAAAGATATTTTCTAATCAATGTGTTTGGAGATACACACCTCCAGAAAAAGGAACCTGAGCCCAGGCCACCTGGCTGTGAGGTATGGACACAACCACTGTGCCATATGACCCTTAAGTGGTGTCACTTCATATGAAACCTCCACTTGCAAAAGCCTAAATCACAAAGACAATTGTTTTCACAAGGTACTTGCATTGGCATCCCTTTACTTGTCGATCTGAGCATTGAGAACCATTGGCAGCAGTTTAACAAATGCCCTCAAATGGTTCACATCTCAGACATTATGCTATGAAACCAACTCCACTGCATTACAAAGCTCTGGAAACAGCCAGTGGCCCATCTGTTATTGAAAAAAAATTCAGTCCATTGCCAGAACAGAGACTGATTGATCTTTTGAGTCCTTTAATTGGCAATGTCGTGCTGCCATATGGGTAGCTGTCACCTCAGGAAATGCATCTCCAGGAAAATCCCATGGAACTGGGAACACATTGCAGAAGTGGTTGAATCCAAAAAGCTACAGGGGAGCAGGCAATTTGTGCTGATCCACTTTTGGCTTTGTTAAAATAATCTTTCTCCCTTAACCTGCCAGTAGCTTTCCCTTTGTTTCTGCCTTATATGTTAATTGTTCAATAAATTTTGCACTGTACCTTATACTATAATATCCTTTTAATGATATAATAACAGATTGAGAATCAAACTCTCTGGTCCAGGAACTGGATAATTTTAAGTCTGCAGTCACATTGCCTCAGGTAAAGAATTGTTTTGGAGGGTTTAAAAGTTATCAAAATTAAATGTTTCATTTACATTCTTTTCTTAGTTTTAAGTCACATTATTTAAGTCTCATAAGTCTCACTTTTAATCCAATCATTTTTTTAAATTTATTTATCTGTCTCTCTGCATCTGGCATTGAATGTACCCATTCACATTTCCTCTCCTTAACTGTCCTAACTCTGTTTACTTTAATTATATTGTTTGAGAAGATAGACTGTGGGGCTCATCATTTGCCAAAGTTCCAGAAGCCTAGTTGCTCTCACCATATCATTAACAGATTGCACTTCCAGTAATTTCAAGGGCAAAAGGGCAAGTTGTTGGAGGAAATCCTGAGGGACAGGATGTACATGTATTTGGAAAAGCAAAGACTGATTCAGGATAGTCAACACGGCTTTGTGCGTGGGGAATCATGTCTCACAAACTTGATTGAGTTTTTTGAAGAAGTAACAAAGAAGATTGATGAGGGCAGAGCAATAGATGAGATCTATATGGACTTCAGAATGGCGTTCGACAAGGTTCCCCATGGGAGACTGATTAGCAAGGTTAGATCTCATGGAATACAGGGAGAACTAACCATTTGGATACAGAACTGGCTCAAAGGTAGAAGACAGAGGGTGGTGGTGGAGGGTTGTTTTTCAGACTGGAGGCCTGTGACCAGAGGACCGGTGCTGGGCCCTCTACTTTTTTGTCATTTACATAAATGATTTGGATGCGAGCATAAGAGATACAGTTAGTAAGTTTGCAGATGACACCAAAATTGGACAGCGAAGAGGGTTACCTCAGATTACAACAGGATCTGGACCAGATGGACCAATGGGCTGAGAAGTGGTAGATGGAGTTTAGTTCAGATAAATGCGAGGTGCTGCATTTTGGGAAAGCAAATCTTAGCAGGACTTATATACTTTATGGTAAGGTCCTTGGAGTGCAGGTTCATAGTTCCTTGAAAGTGGAGTCACAGGTGGATAGGATAGTGAAGAAAGCATTTGGTATGCTTTCCTTTATTGGTCAGAGTATTGAGTACAGGAGTTGGGAGATCATATTGCAGCTGTACAGGACATTGGTTAGGCCACTGCTGGAATATTGTGTACAATTCTGGTCTCCTTCCTATCGGAAAGATTTGTTGTGAAACTTGAAAAGGTTCAGAAAAGATTTACAAGGATGTTGCCAGGATTGGAGGACTTGAGCGATCGGGAGAGGCTGAACAGGCTGGGGCTGTTTTCCCTGGAACATCAGAGGCTGAGGGGTGACCTTATAGAGGTTTATAAAATTATGAGGGGCATGGATAGGATAAATAGGCAAAGTCTTTTCCCTGGGGTCAGAGAGTCCAGAACTAGAGGGCATAGGTTTAGGGTGAGGGGGAAAGATATAAAAGAGACCTCAGGAGCAACTTTTTCATGCAGAGGGTGGTATGTGTATGGAATAAGCTGCCAGAGGATGTGGTGGAGGCTGGTACAATTGCAACATTTAAGAGGCATTTGGATGGGTATATGAATAGGAAGAGTTTGGAGGGATATGGGCCGGGTGTTGGCAGGTGGGACTAGATTGGGTTGGGATATCTGGTTGGCATGGACAGGTTGGACCGAAGGGTCTGTTTCTATGCTGTACATCTCTATGACTCTATGACTCTAAATATTAAAATGGAAATATACATAAACAAGTCTAACAAATAGAATTTTGATTTGGAGATGCGGGTGTTGGACTGGGGTGTACAAAGTTAAAAATCACACAACACCAAATTATAGTCCAACAGGTTTAATTGGAAGCACACTAGCTTTCGGAGCGCCGCTGCTTCATCAGGACACCTCCACAACCACCTCATGAAGGAGCGGTGCTCCGAAAGCTAGTGCTTCCAATTAAACCTGTTGGACTATAACCTGGTGTTGTGTGATTTTTAACTAATGGAATTTTAGTCTGCTGCAGCAAAATCTGTCATTTTGTCTCTATTTCACATAAAAAAAACTATTAAAAAAGCAAGATTATCAATTACAACATCAAAAGCAGTTGCAACATTTCCCAAAACATGGTCAAATTTCCAAGTGTTCACCTTATATGTTGTAATAATATAGCAGAAAGTACATTTCAAAACAATTTCATTAGCTGTGAAGCACCCTGAGCTTAACAAAGGTGTGACAAAAATGTTAAAATTTAACAATGACCTGGACTTTGCACTTGAAATAAAGGTGAAACCTCTGGTGTTTCTTATCGGGACTGCAGTGAAATTAGAAGCAACATCTGTACTACTACACAGTTAAACATAAAAATTCAGATACAAAAACTAAAAATGCTGGAGAGACTCTGCAGGTATGGCAGGTCACTAGACTGGAAATGTTAATTCTGTTTTTCTCTCTCTGTTAAAATGCTGTCAGACCGGCTGAGTTTCTCCAGCTCTTTCTGTTACAGTTTCAAATTTCCAGCATCTGCAGTTCTTTGCTTTATTTTATAGAAATCTAGTTGTTGCTGTGTTAGTCTGCACAGATGATAATTAATTAGAATTCAATGATTTGATGTAAATTTCTACTTTTTGCACAATTAGTTTCACTGTTACACATTTAAAAATTTACATGTTGTTGAACAAGGTTGTTAACAGTGTACGTAATTGCTAATTAACAATTCCCCGAGCCTGAAAAATGAATGTTACATTGGTGAAAAGTTAAACCACATTAAAATTCCAAGAATATCCTGCTTGTATTCCAATTTTGTTCCACTTTCTGCAAAAATTATTTTAAAAATGAATTATAAGATCTGTTTATCAGCTCCAGTTCACTTGCTGGAAAAATTCTTCAGTGCAACTGGCCTTTTTACATTGCTTGACATTACCAACATTGTTGAATGCCAAAGATCCACATCATGGATTCCTGCATGAAATTGATATCAGTAAAAGTCATGCAAAGAATTTGCTAGATCTTCCTTTAGTTTCAGCTGTGAAGGCTGATGCTTCAATGCTAATAGCAAAATCCAGACACAATGCTTAGCTTAAGCACAGACATACAAATACCTGCCACTACAGTATACATATGTAAATAGAATGAGCTGTAATAAAAGCTGATTGAATTTTTCAGGACCACATTACCCATATCTTTTGCTTATGTTATGGGACTTGACATAAGTATCACATCACAATTATGTATCACTCCACTTCACATCAAGTTTAACCTTGGCCAAATATCTCCTCACCCAGTGAATTATAATTAAGCATTTTTCCTTTAGATTTTTCCTTGTGTATAGCTAATCTAAAACTTTATGGTGCTACAATCAATGTTGTCTTCTTGATAGTTGATCCACTTGACATCTCATTTCCCAGAACAAGATCCAACAATATCTCCTAACTTGTTGGTTTGGAAGCATATAAATAAAGAAAATTCTCCTGAATATACTTCATACTCTTTCCGCTCTCTAATCAGCCCTCTCCCCCGATCTGTATTAGAATAACTAAAGCCCCAATTAAAATTCCCCATTTGCTTTGGAACCTGTCTGCATTTTCCTGGTAAATTTGCTTCTCTATATCTTTCTAGGTAAAAATTTCACGTTAATTTTATATTAACATTGTGTATGATCATATCTATTGTAATGGAATACAAATAGCGAAAAAGGCATGCAAAAAAAAAGTCCAATCAAATAATTGATATATGAGCAGAAGTAACAGAGCATCTGAGAATAAGCAGAGGTAACATTGGTCATTTCAGATAGGACAATGAAATCTGTTTGTCACTGCAATTGAAGTAAAGGTGATTGTCTATCAGAGCACTGGGTTGTCATTCTGTCAGGTTTCGATGTTCAGGAGAATAGAAACAACTAGAACCTCCTAAACTGGTTATTGAACCAGGAATAGACCAGTTGTGATGGACGATGCATGCTATGTGTTTAAGGACACGCTTATAGCTTCAAATATAAATATTTTAATAATTGCATATGCAAGAATGGTAGTAAAAACCTGGCTGTCCTCAGAGACACATTTTTAATTTGAAGTCATTTTTAATCTAGGAAAAGTTGATGGTTTGAACTGAGACCACCTTAATTAAAAATACTTATTCATCTAATCTGCATGTAGAAGATTTATATATTTCACATGTTTTTCTTATTAAGTGTTAACTGAATTAAACAAGCTTTTGGCCTTTATCCATGTTTTGATTTGTGTTTTGTAAGATTTTAATGAGTAACGGATTGCAAATATCATGGAGATGGAGAATTTTTAAACATTCCAGTTAAACTTTCAAAAATCTGTGGAGTGGTCTGAGAGGCAATATTGTCTTGGTATCAAATTCACCGGGGCTAATTAAGTTGTCGACCTGTGTCTCTGATTACCATAGTGCATGGGCTTTCCAGCTGCCTGATTTCCAGAAGGTGTGAGGACTCCTCTTTCAATGACCATAAACTCCATAGTGAGTTTAATGTTCTCCGAGTAAAATGTGTCTTATACAATCATATGATTAGGAGTTGGAGCACTTAGTCCCTCGAGCCTGCTCAACCACATAATCACCCCCTTACTTATTGAGAACCTATCTATCTATGCCTTAAGTATTCCTAGGACACTGCTTCCATCACCTTTTGAACAAAGATTTATGGCATTCTGTGAGAAAAAAAAATCTCCTCATTTCTGTCTTAAATGGATGAGCACTGTTCCTTCGGTGTTGGTGGGTCAAAACCTGAAACACCCATCTTCGCAGCATTGTGGGTCTACCAACGCCAAATGAACAGCAGCAATTCAAGTAGACAACCCATAGCCTCCTTTGCAAGGAATAAATGCCAATGATACCCACATCCCAAAGAAAAAGCCCCAAACTACGATCATTTCACTGACTTCCAATGTTGACTCCACTATAGTTACAAATCACACAACATCAGGTTATAGACCAATAGGTTTATTTGGAAGTAATAACTTTCAGAGCACTGCTCCTTCATCAGATTGGACTATAACCTAGTGTTGTGTGATTTTTAACTTTCTCCATCCCAGTCTAACACCGGCCACTCCACATCATGACCCAACTATAGTCTGGGCAATCAGTGAGGGCGTAGGATGTGGGAGTTGGGCCTTACACCAAGGCCGCAAGGTACTTTCTCTTGCCGAACTGCTTTGGGGATCTGTTTCAATATTTCCTCCTAAAATAGTTGTCTTGGAGGGAAGCAGAAAAATACATTGGCATCACTCCACAGCTCCAACCTCACCTCATTCAGAAGGTTCTTCTACACTTGGATGTGCACCTTGATGGCATCATCCATTGGAGGTGCCAGAGCTTCCAATCTTTGTAAGATTCACATGTAAATTTAGGAACTGCAACTGCAGTTCAGTTATTTCCCAAGAGCTTCCTCTGGAACCCTTCTGGAGTTATGGCAGGAAAGAAATCCCCCTCCTGTTCTGTCACCTTTTGGAGCCTTCTTGTTTAAATACTTTCCTCAGCCTTTGACTTTCTGATTCTGCCAAGGTTCTCCCAGACTGAATCACAAACATTATTGATTGTGATCAAAATGTTTTATCCTTTGTTGTCTTAAGCACTCTGTGATGTTTGATACAGTCAACTCCTTCCATTATCATTTTTCTTATTCATTCATGGGATGTTTGAATCATTGGCTGTACCATAAGTATATAAGCTCTAAGAACAACATGAGGTCATTCGCCCCATCAAGGCTGTTGCTCCATTCAATCATGGCTGATCTGTTTCTCAAATCCACTCTCCTGCCATCTCCCCAATCCTTAACCCTTTTCCTATTCAAGAACCCTTCTATGACTGTATTAAATACACTCAATAACTTGGCCTCCACAGGCTTCTGTGTTAATCAATTCCATAGATTAGCCACTCTCTGGCTGAAGAAATTCCTCCTCATCTCAGTTCTAAAGGGTTCTTGCTTCACTTTGGGGCTGTGCTCTCAGGTCATAGTCTCTCCTACCAATAGAAGCATCTTCTCTATGTCCACTCTCCCCATCCCTCGGTATTCTGTAAGTTTCAATGAGATCCCCAGCATTTATTGTCTTCTAGAAGATGGTGGTAATCTGCCACCTTGAACCATTGCAGTTCATTTGGTGTAGACATACCCACAATGCTTTTGGGGGTAGGGGGTGAGTTCCTTGATTTTGACTTGCAACAACAGAGAAACAAAGGGAAAGGTGCAGCTGATGGTATTCCAATGTATCTACTGCCTTTGTCCTTCTAGATGGTGTGGTCATATGTTTGGAAGTTGACGTCTAAGGAACTTTGGTGATTTTCTACAGTGCAGACATACTGCTATTACTGATTAACAATGGAGGGAGTGAATGTTTGTGGATGTGGTGCCAATCAAGTGGACTGCTTTGTCCTGAATGGTGTCAAGCTTCTTGAGTATTGTTGGAGCTAGACTCATTCATGCCAGGGGGGAGACATTACAACACACTCCTGACTTATACCTGACAAGCTTTGGGAAATTATGATGCGTGTTACTCACTGCCAGATTCCTATCCTCTGACCTGCTCTTATAGCCAGAATACTTATATAACTTGTTCGGTTTAGTTTCTGGTAAATGGTATCTCCATGAGTTTGATAGTGGGGGATTCAGTAATGGTTATGCTATTGAACGTCAGGGAGCAATGGTTAGACTCTGTCTTATGGCACCTGTTTGGTGTCTTTGTTACTTGCCACTTGTCAGTTCAAGTCTGAATATTGTCCAGACTTGGTGCATTTGGACAGTTTCTGAACCTGAGCAATTACAAATTGTGCTTAACAACATACAATTATCAGTAAACATCCCTACCTCTGTCTATATAATGGATGCAAGGTCATTAATGAAGCAGTTGAAGATTTTTGAGCTTAGAATACTTCTCTGAGGGACTCCTGCAGAGATGTCATTCTGCTCTTTGGTTATGTATCTTCAAGGGACTCTTACTGTGAACCTCAACCATTATCATTCTCAATGTATGTAGCATGTTACTTGTACTGTCCCCTTGTACTGTCCATAGCTCTCTCCTCTCTGGTTACATGCAACCATCTGTGGTCAGGTCCCATATAAATACTGGCCATACATAATCTATCTCTCCAACGTTTTACATTACCTTGAACACAAAGCCTCACAAAGTGCCTTGTAATAAGTAAGAAGAAAAATTGAGAGTAAAAGATTTTGCCTAAATGAAATCCATCTAAGGGATTGAAGGAAAATAACTTGGAGAGAGTTGGGAAAAATCTTGGATATGAAGATACCAAGGGGCCAGTAATATGAAACAAAAGAACTATAATCATTGAAAGTGTTTTATCTTAGAAAGTATACTGGGTTTTACCAAGGAATGTAAGGAAAATGTATTTATTTTGATTTCTGTTGAGATTAGTCACAGACATCTAATTTAAGAAGCAAAAGGTCCTTGTGGAAAGAATGAGAGATGGGAATTTGAATATGAAAGCGGTTTGAAAATGGAAGGTGCAAGGTTGTTAAAAATGAATAATGTTCACTATGGAGACTAGAAATTAGTACCTTTGGGATCACTCCTAATTTGGCTATTTGTCATTAGTGATTTTAGTGATGAATTGATGTATAGAATATTAACACTCCCAATTCCTATGAATAGCGTGAGGAAGCCAATTACATGGACATACTTAGCTTTGCAAAAAGGTTATGGACAAGTTGAGTAATGAGGGGAAGATAGGCTTGCAGCTTTTAATGTCAATAAAATGTACGTGGTTGATCACATTTCTATGTGAGATGCAACAATACATGAAACGTACAAGTTCTGGCTGCTTATGATTTGCTGGCCATTTATTGACTAGTTTCTGTGTTTTCTTCCAGAGGGATCTCATTAAAGTAACATTTCCTAAAATTTCTTGTGAACTCTCCTAATGTTCGTCAAACAATACTAACAATTTTATTTAAAATGCTGCAAGGATGTATTGATTGATTGATTTTGATTGTTGTCACGTTACCGAGATATAGTGAAAAGTGTTTTTTTTGGTAGATTAGATTAGATTCCTTACAGTGTGAAAACAGACCCTTCGGCCCAACAACTCCACACCAACCCTCCAAAGAGTAACCCACCGAGACCCACTTTCCTCTGACTAATGCAGCTAACACTATGGGCAATTTAACATGGCCAATTCACCTGAACTGCACATCTTTGAACTGTGGGAGGAAACCGGAGCACCCAGAGGAAAGCCACGCAGATACAGGGAGAATGTGCAAACTCCACACAGGCAGTCACCCGAGGCTGGAATTGAACCTGGCACCCTGGTGCTGTGAGGTAGCAGTGCTAGCCACTGAGCTGCCCATTGCCTGCTATACATTCAGATTGCATCATACAAAATTTGTCAGGATAGCAGAACAGAATACAGTGTTACAGCTGCAGAGAAGATGCAGAGACAGAGAAAGATTAGAATTAATATTTGAGTGATCTGTTCAAAACAGCAAGGAACAAAGTAATCCTCTTGAACAAAATTTTGATATAGCAGTCATCAATGTAGGACCTTTCGTAATCTCAAGATGTTGCACAGCATTTCACAACCAAAGAGATCCATGTGAAGAATAGCCACTGTTAAAATACAGGAAAATGTGGTCCCAATTTCCACACAGCAAGCTCCCATAAAGAGCAATGTGTAATGACCAGATTATCTGTTTTCTTGAATATTGGTTAGAACATACAACATAGAAAAGTACAGCACAGAACAGGCCCTTTGGCCCACAATGTTGTGCCGAGGGTTAATCCTAATCACCTTCATCCCCTCCCCCACTCACCTATTGTATTCTATGCTACTTTCTCCCCACCCCCACCCTCCTCTAGCTTATCTCTCCACCCTTCAGGCTCTCTGCCTTTATTCCTGATGAAGGGCTTTTGCCCAAAACATCGATTTTACTGCTCCTCGGATGCTGCCTGAACTGCTGTGCTCTTCCAGCACCACTAATCCAGAATCTGGTTTCCAGCATCTGCAGTCATTGTTTTTGCCCTTTTACTTAATCCTAATGTAAACTAAAATAACCTACGCACCCCTCAGCTCACTGCTATCCATGTGCATGTCCAGCAGTCACTTAAATATCCCTAATGACTCTGCTTCCACCACCACCACTGGCAACGCATTCCATGCATTCACAACTCTCTGCGTAAAGAACCTTCCTCTGATGACCCCACTATACATTTCTCCTAATATCTTAAAACTACGACCCCTCATACCAGTCAATCCTGCCCTGGGGAAAAGTTTTTGGGCTATTGACTCTATCCATTCCTCTCATTTTCTTGTATACCTCGATCAGGTCACCTCTCTTCCGCCTTCTCTCCACAGAGAAAAGTCTGAGCTTATTCAATCTCTCTTCATCAGGCAAACCCTCCAGTCCAGGCAGCATTCTGGTAAACCTTCTTTGCACCCTCTCCAAAGCATCCGTATCTTTCCTATAGTAGGGCGGCCAGAACAGGACACAATATTCCAAGTGTGGTCTCACCAAGGACTTGTACAGCTGTAGCAAAACATCGCGGCTCTTAAACTCCCCCTGTTAATGAAAGCCAAAACACCAATATGCTTTCTTCACAACCCTATCCACTTGGGTGGCAACTTTGAGGGATCTATGTACTTTCACACCCAGATCCCTCTGTTCTTCCGCACTGCTAAGAATCATGTTTTTAATCCTATATTCATCAATTGAGTTTGGCCTTCCAAAATGCATCACTTCGCACTTATTCAGGTTGAACTCCATCTGCCATTTCTCAGCCCAGCTCTGCATTCTGTCTATGTCGTACTACAGCCTGCAATAACCCTCGATACTATCGACAGCACCTCCAACCTTTGTGTCATCTGCAAATTTATTAACCCACCCCTCAACCTCCTCATCCAAGTCATTTATAAAAACTACAAAGAGCAGAGGCCCAAGAACTGACCCCTGTGGGACCCCACTCAACACTGACCTCCAGGCAAAATATTTTCCATCTACAACCACTCTCTGCCATCTGTCAGCCAACCAATTCTGAATCCAGATATCCAAATCTCCATGTATCCCATACTTCCTGACTTTATGAATGAGCCTGCTGTGGGGAAACTTAACAAATGCCTTGCTGAAGTCCATATACACCACATCCACTGCTCGACCTTCGTCGACCTGTCTTGTCACCTCCTCAAAGAACTCAATAAGATTTCTGAGACATGACCTGCCCCTCACAAAACCATGCTGACTGCCTTTAATCATGCTATGCTTTGCCGAATTGTCATAAATCCTATCCCTCAGAATTCTTTCCAAAACCTTGCTGACCACAGACATAAGACTGACTGGCCTGTAATTCCTGATGAAAGGCTTTTGCCTGAAACATCGATTTTCCTGCTCCGCGGATGCTGCCTGACCTGCTGTGCTTTTCCAGCACCACTCTGATCTAAACCCTAGCCTGTAATTGCCAGGGATTTCCCTATTACCTTTCTTGAAAAGAGGAACAACATTCGCCTCCTTCCAAACTTCCGGTACGACTCCCATGGAGAGTAAGGAGGCAAATATCCTCGCCTGCGGCTTAGCAACCTCCTTTCTCACTTCCCAGAGCAGCCTAGGATAAATCTGGTCCGGCCTTGGGGACTTCTCAATCTTAACGTTTTCCACAATTTCCAGCACATCAACATTATCAATCGTGGAACTATGAACCTGCACTCCAAGGTCTCTTTGTTCAGCAACACTCCTCAGGATCTTACCATTAAGTGTATAAGTCCTGCTTTGATTTGCTTTTCCAAAAAGATAACACCTTACATTTATCTAAATTAAACTCCATCTGCCACTCCTCAACCCATTGGCCCATCTGATCAAGATCCCATTGTAATCTGAGGTAACCTTCTTTGCTGTCCACTACATCATCAGTTTGTTTTTCATCTGCAAACTTACTAACTATACTTCTATGTTCGCATCCAAATCATTTATATAAATGAAGAAAAACAGTGGACACAGCACTGATCTTTGTGGCACTCCACTGGTCACAGACCTCCAGTCTGAAAAGCAACCCTCCACCACCACCCTCAGTCTTCTACCTTTAAGCCAGTTCTGTATCCAAATGGCTAGTTCTCCCTGTATTCCATGAAATCTAACCTTGCCAACCAGTCTCCCATGAGGAACCTTGTCAAATGCCTTACTGAAGTCCATATAGATCACGTCTACCATTCTGCTCTCATCAATCCTCTACATTACTTCTTCAAAAAACTCAATCAAATTCATGAGGCATGATTTCCCACACACAAGTCCATGTTGACTATCTCTAATCAGTCCTTGCCTTTCCAGCTTCATATCAATCCTGTCCCTTAGAATTCCCTCCAGCAACCTGCTCACCACCAATTTCAGACTCACCGGTCCATCGTTCCCTGGCTTTTCCTTAACACCTTTTTAAAATAATGGCAACATATTAGCCAACCTCCAGTCTTCTGGCACCTCACCGGTGACTATCAATGAGGGAGAAAGACTGGACTGCAGATGCCGGAGATTGAGTCAAAACACGTGGTGATGGAAAAGCCCAGTCGGTCCGGCAGCATCCGAAGAACAGGAGAGTCGATGTTTCGAAAATAGGCTCTTCATCAGGATTGTGATGATACAAATATCTCAGCAAGGGGGTCCAGCAATCACTTCCCTAGCTTCCCACAGAGTTCTAGGGTACACCTAATCAGGTCCTGGAGATTTATCCACTTTTATGCCTTTCAAGACATCCAGCACTTCCTCCTCTGCAATATAGACATTTTTCAAGATGTCACCATCTATTTCCCTACATTTTATATCTTCCATGTCCTTTTCCACAGTAAACACTAATGCAAAATACTCATTTAGTATCTCGCCCATCTCCTGCAGCTCCACACAAAGACTGCCTTGTTGATCTTTGAGGGGTCATATTCTCTCCTTAGTTACTCTTTTGTCCTTAATGTATTTATACAGTCCCATTTGATTCTCCTTAACGTTATTTGCCAAAGCTATCTCATGTCCCCTTTTGGCCCTCCTGAATTCCCTCTTAAGTATATTCCTACTGCCTTTATACTCTTCTAAGGATTCATTCTCTTTCTTAACCAAAACCTCAATTTCTCTAGTCATCCAGCTTTTCCTACACCTACCAGCCATGCCTTTCACCCTACTCTCTCTGGACTCTCATCAGCTCATTTTTGAAGGCTTCCCATTTTCCAACCGTTCTTGCCTAATACAATCAAAATTAGCCTTCCTCCAATTTAAAACTTCACCTTTTAGATCCGGTATATCCTTTTTCATCATTATTTTAAAACTAATAGAATTATTGTCGCTGGCCCCAAAGTGCTTCCCCACTGACACCTCAGTCACCTGCCCTGCCTTATTTCCCAAGAGTAGGTCAAGTTTTGCACCTTCTCTATTGGGTACATCTACATACTGAATCAGAAAATTTTCTTGTACACATTTAACAAATTCCTCTCCATTTAAACCCTTAACACTATGGCAGCCCCAGTCTATGTTGGGGAGTTAAAATCCCCTACTAGAATTACCCTATTTTTCTTACAGATAACTGAGATCTCCTTACAAGTTTGTTTCTCAATTTCCTGCTGATTATTAAGGGGTCTAAATAAATTCCCAATAAGGTGATGACCCCTTTCTTATTTCTCAGTTCCACCCAAATAACTTCCCTCGATGTATTCCCAGGAATATCCTCCATAAGCACAGCAGTAGTGCTCCCCCTTATCAAAAACTTTCAATCCTTTCTGTAGCATTTGTATCCTGGAACATTAAGCTGTCAGTCCTATCCATCTCTGAGCCGCACTTCTGTAATTGCTATGATATCCCAGTTCCATGTTCCTAACAATGCCCTGAGTTCATCTGCCTTCCCCATTAGGCCTCTTGTATTGCAATAATGTTTCATTTATCAGTCTTACCTTGTTCTCTGCTTTGTCCTTGCCTGCCCCGACTGTTTGACTCATTCCTTTTTCCAACTGTACCAGTCTCAGGTTGATCTCTTTCCTCACTATTTCCCTGGATTCCACCCCCCAACATTACTAGTTTAAATCCTCCCAAGCAGCTAGGCAGTATGAATATATTAGTCCTCTTCCAATTCAGCGTAATCTGTCCTTCTTGTACAGGTCACCTCTTCCCCAGAAGAGATTCCAATGATCCAAAAATATTCCAAAAACCCTTCTCCCCTGCACAAGCTCCTCGGCGATGCATTAATTTGCTCTATCCTCCTATTCCTACACTCACTACCTTGGGTTAAATTGAGCTGGAGGGTTTACTCCATGTTGTAGCAGTCTGGGGGCTCATTGTCAGGATTTGAACTGGAATAGACAGATTTGATTAGATTTGGGGGTACGAAAAATCTCAGTAGATTTAAACGCTTGCAGTTTAGTGTCCTAGATCTTTAAATAAAACAAAGGTGAGACAATTTGTTTAAATTCGGTGACTTGTGGTTGATTAAATTAAAAGTGAGAGAAATGGCTCTTAAAGTTGCTGAAGAAGTTCTGGCATTTGAAGATGATTCTCAAAATTGCCAAGAACCTTTAGAAGGAAAGCAAAAGGCCATACTTTTAGAATTAGCAAATAAGTTAGTCAGGTTTAACCAAGGACAAAAGTAATGCGGAAATTGTAAGGGATTTACTCAAACACCTAGATGTGTCAGAGAAACAGACAAGTGCAGTAGAGGTAGAAAAATTTAAATTACAATTGAAGAAAATGGAGTTAGAAAATAAACAAAAGGAGAGCGAAAGAGAAAGAGAAAAACAAGAAAGAGCAAGAGGAAAGACAGAGAGAGAGAGAGGAAAAAGACAGAAAGGAAAGACAGAGAGAAGGTTATTAGCTGAGCAAGTGAGAGAAGAAAAGGAGAGACAAAAAGACAGAGAATTTGAATTTGAGAAGTTGCGACTTAGTCAGCAAAGTCAAGTTAACAGGCTCGAGATTAAAAGAGAAACTAGTGATATATACAAATATGTCAAAACTTCTGCCACATTTTGATGAGAAACATGTTGAACCCTTCTTATTTCATTTGAAAAATTGGCTAGGCAGATGGAGTGGTCCGAGGATTTATCGATAATGCTAGTTCAGACTAAACTGGTAGGCAGAGCTAGTGAGGTTTTTGCTGCACTGTCAGCTGAGGTGTCAAGAGATTATGAGGTTAAACAGGCTGTTTTAAGCGTTTATGAATTGGTACCAAAAGCACACGGACAGCAGTTCAGAAACACAAAGAAGGAACCAGGTCAGACTTATGCCGAGTTTGAAAAGAATTAAACATAGTAATTTCGATCAATGGGTACGTGCTCTGAAAATAGATCAGACCTTTGAGGCTCCAAGAGAGATTATTCTGCTGGAGGAGTTTAAAAACTCACTTCCGGAGATGGTAAGAATTCACGTGAAGAAACAGAAAGTTCAGGAAGTGGTAAGGGCAGCAGAATTAGCAGATGAAAACATGTTGGTGCATAAGACAAGCTTCCAACCAGAATTTTGTCCTGTGAAGGATAGAAGTTGGGAGAAGGCGAGGTCCTACACTACAAAACCAAGGGCAGAGAGCACTGGGAAGAATTTACCACAGGATAAAAAAGAAGCCCAAAAGGGTGGAAAGGAAGTGAAAGGCCTCAGGTGTTTCCACTGTGGTAAAGTGGGACATGCAAAGTCACAGTACTGGTCGTTAAAGAAAGGCACTGTGGGAAAAGATGTGGTAAAAGAGGCTAAGCCAGTGGCATTAGTGAAGGTAGTAAAGGAGACCATAAAAAGAGCCAGGAGAGTGCACAGCCTAGGCAGGGACTGGGTATAGAGTTAATACCTGATCTCTACAAAGAATTTGCCTCTGTGGCTAAAGTTCACTCAGAAGGACAAAAAGTTATAATTTTGAGAGATATGGGATCTAACCAGTCATTGAAAGTAGGAGAGTGAATATGCACTATTTCTGATCTGTTACTCGAGAGTGTGGTGATTTGTGGGATAGATGGACAGAAATTTAGCGTTCCCCTATGTAAGATCGGGTTGGAGTGCCAACTCAAGACTGGGGAAGTTACAGTGGGAGTGATTGACAGAGTGTCAGTTCCAGGAATTCAGTTTATTCTTGAGAATGATTTGGCAGGATCCAAGGTGAGAGTGAAACCCCTTGTTGTGGAGAAGCCCAAGGAAGACCAAGAAACTGAGGAGATAAAACAGAAATATCCTGGTATTTTCCTGGACTGCGTGGTAACCAGATCCCACTGTAATAAGTCACAGCATGAAGTGAAAAGTAAAGAGAAAGTTGAAGGAGTTGAGGTTCAGTTAGTGGATATCCTGTTTGATGTAATGGTGCAGGAAAAACCTAAACAGGCAGAGGATCAGACAGAAGTGTTACTCCTGAAAGACTAAGGGATTTGCAACAGTAAGACAAAACATTAGAAGATATATATATATATATATATATATATATGGATGTGGACTCTGAAAAGGAGGTAGAGAATATTCTGGAGGGTTATTAGCTGAAAGATAAAATTCTAAGACGGAAATGGAGACCACAGCAGGTCAGTGCAGAGGAGAAATGGGCCAAAGTGCACCAGATTGTGTTGCCGGTAACACACAGACAGGAGGTTTTACTGGTAGCACATAAACTATCTATAGGATGTCACCGAGGGGTAAAAAAGATTCAGGCTAAGATACAAAAACATTTTTATTGGCCTGGAGTGCACAAAGATGTGGCTAACGTCTGCTGTACATGTCATACATGCTCAATGGTAGGTAAGCCACGGCCGGTGAAAAGGCAAAAGTGAGGACTGCAGATGCTGGAAAACAGAGTTTAGATTAGAGTGGTGCTGGAAAAATACGGCAGGTCAGGCAGCATCCGAGGAGCAGGAAAATCGGTGTTTCGGGCAAAGGCCCTTCATCAGGAATTTACAGCACCACTCTGATCTAAACAGGCAGTAATAAAACCAGCCCCTTTGTTGCCAATTCTCACATGTGAAGAACCGTTTATGCGGGTTATAATTGATTGTGTAGGTCCCCTCCCGAGAACTAAAAGTGGGAACCAATATTTGTTAACCATAATGGATGTGTCTACCAGATTTCTGGAGGCAATTCCATTACCGAGTATCAAGGCAAAAAATGTAGTAGAGGAGTTAGTAGCTTTCTTCACATGGTATGGGCGACCCAGTGAGATTCAGTTGCACCAAGGGTCAAATTTTACTGATAGGCTGTTTAAGGAGGTTATGGATAGCTTAGCTATACAGCACTTTAAAACCAGTGCGGATCATCCTGAATCCCAAGGAGCTTTAGAAAGGTGGCATCTGACCTTGAAGACCATGTTGAGAGCGTGCTGTCAGGATTATCCGAGTGGATGATGTGTTAGTACTGTCACCGGTGATAGGAGATCTCTTCAAAGCCAGATCTAGTAGTCCCTAAAAAATTGAGAAAAAGTTGAGTCAGGTGAACTATCTAATAAAGACGCCAGTTAGAAAAACATGGCATTGAGTATGTCATGTGAACATGTTTAAACCGTACTATACCAGAGAGAAAGAACTGGAGAAACAGATGTTAGTTACTGCTCCGCAGAGTGAGGAATCAAATCCAGATGATGTGGATTTTGATGTGCCTCAAAATAGATTAAAAAATAAAGAAGTCCTTGAGGAGTGGGATAGGTTAGTAAGCTACCTGTCTCAGGAGCATAGAACACAGTTGAAAGATTTGTTACTGCAGTAAAAGGACATATGTAAGAATCAGATGGGAAGGACTAATGCTATTGTACATGAAGTAGATGTAGGGAATACTGCTCTGATAAAACAACACCCCTATCGGCTTAATCCTTTCAAAGCCAGACAGGTCCAGATGGAGGTGGAGGTCATGCTCAACAAGGAGATCATTGAACCAAGCCAGAGCGAGTGGAGTTTGCCCATCATTCTAGTTCCCAAACCGGATGGGACTTAATGATTCTGTGTGGATTATCGGAAGGTCACGCTGTTACAAAATCAGACTCATATCCAATTCCTAGATTGGAGGTCTGTATCGAGAAATTCAGACAAGTCAGTTACATCACCAAGTTGGACTTAATACATGGTTACTGGCAGGTAACTTTATCAGAGACGGCAAAAGGTATTTCTGTGTTTGTAACCCCAAATGGGCTATATCAATTTAAAGTGATGCCCTTTGGAATGAAGAACACACCCGCCACATTCCAACGACTCACGAACAGAGTTGTGGCTGGGTTAACAAACTGTGCAGTCTATTTGGACAATGCAGTGCTCTTTATTAAGTCCTGGAAAGATCACATGTTGCAGTTGGCAGAGCTCGTTGAATGACTACGAGAAGCAAAACTGGTAATAAACTTAAACAGAACTGAATTCGCAAAAGCAGAGGTAATGTTCTTGTGACATAACATCAGTCATGGAAGGTTGATCCCACGGAACGCAAAGACAACGGCCATCAAGCAATTTCCATGGACAACCTCAAAGAAAGAGGTGCTTCGATTCTTAGGACTCAGCGGATCCTATGGAGGTTTGTTCCATACTTCAGCAGTGTAGTGGCACCATCAACTGATTTGCTGAAGAAGAACACAAAGTTTCGGTGGACAGAACCATGCCAGGAGGCATTTGACCATTTGAAAGCCATATTAACCACCAAACCCGTTTTAGCTACACCAAACTTTTCAAAATCTTTTAAAGTCACCATCAATGCTAGTGACAAAGGAGTTGGAGCTGTACTTTTACAGGAAAATGAAGATGGGATTGAACTGCCAGTTGGTTACTTTTTGAAGAAGATCAACAACCACCAAAGGAAATACTTCACAATCATATTAGGATTATTACTGAGTTTGGTACTGGCTTTACAACATTTTAATGTGTATGCCACAAACAATATGTTGGAGACAGTTGTGTACACGGATCACAATCCTCTTACATGTTTAGAACACTCTAAAGACAAGAAATGAGACTATTTTAATTAGATTTTAGATTTTTAAAATTAGATTACTTACAGTGTGGAAACAGGCCCTTCGGCCCAACAAGTCCACACCGACCTGCCGAAGAGCAACCCACCCAGACCCATTCCCCTACATTTACCCCTTCACCAAACACTACGGGTAATTTAGCAATGCCAATTCACCTAACCTGCACATTTTTGGGCTGTGGGAGGAAACCGGAGCACCCAGAGGAAACCCACACAGACACAAGGAGAATATGCAAACTCCACAGTCAGTCGCCTGAGTCGGGAGTCTTATGTTTCAGACTTTTATTTAAAAATCATACATGTTGCGGGTCATAAGAATGTAATTGCAGATGCGTTATCGTAGATTTAACTAATAGAGTTTAGATGAGATTTGTATTTATTTATGTTATATATATAGGTATATGGGAAGAGATTAAGGTGAACTCATATTAAAGCTATCTGTATGTTAGGGAAATGTGATAAAAAGAAAAAAAAGAAGCCATCTTTTCATTATGATGGTTCATTTTTTTTCTTAAAGGGGAGGTGTTATGAAGATGTGGGTGAACTGTACCTTTAAGAGAGTTAAAAGCGACAGAACTACCTGACAGCACCAAGTGTCCTGAAAAAAAAAAGATGTAATGTAATCTTTTGGTCCAGCAGTTAATGTAGCTGGTTGCTTGGAAACAAAAACAGATTTGAATTAGACCAATTAGTTTGAATTATACCCCGAAAAAAATCAAACTCCAATCTAGTTTGAATTTACTAAATTGACAATCTTAAAAGCCAATGACACAATCCGATGCTTTGGGGGAGATAAGACTGGGGGAAATTGAAAGGTTGGGAGGAGAACTGCCAAGCCAACAACATCTGCAAACTGCCCAGAGAATAGCTCTCTTAAAGGTACCTTTATGGATCAGTAACCTGTAAAGCAGAATCCCCAAGAAGAGGAAAAGAAGACAGGAATACAGAGAAGAACTGAAAACTGCCTGGTTTTGAGATAAGAAGTTTATTTTGTAAATCTTAATCAGGAGCTTTTATCGGAACAATATGACAGAAGGGAAGGTAAAAGATAAGTTAGAGGAAGGAGTTGTAAATAGTTGTTAGTTAATTATTCTCTACTATGCTTTAAGAAATAAAGTTGTTAATTTTTACTTTAAATAATTCTTAGCCTCTCGAATTTTCACAGATTACTGCACAAGATCAATCTTCTCTGTGTTGCTGCTTTAAATTAAGCAGGAATGTTTACCCTGTGTTGGAACAACATAATCAAGAAAGAACCCACTCTACTCACTACACAGACTTACAGCAAGGTTACATATTAAAAACTATGCACTTACCTATTCCTGTGGCATGAGCTCTCCCACACAGGTTCTTCCAAGGTCAGCTGTGAATTTTGCTGTTTGTTCATTTCTCCTAGATGCACTCTGATGTCCAGAGATATATGAAACTCAAACAGCAAAGGCAGTAACTGCAGATTCTGTGTCAGTTAGCAGTGTAGGTTTCTTTCTCTCTCTCCCTCACTGACCATATGGTCGCTGCCTTTTGTCTATCTTCCTCCTTTTAAAAGTGCTGTTGTTTTGATCCTTATTCTCCAAAGTTCCAAAACAGTGTAACAGTAATTGCTGCTCCTGGAATTCAAGGAAATCACCTCAACACCTAAAATACCTCAAAAAAGGAGCAGCTCTTACAGCCACACTTTTTTCCTGTCCTCCATCTTGGAATACTCAGTGTTTCATGCGTAATAAATTTTCAATCTCACTTGGTTATTTGATGGAGAAGGAAGGAAGAAAAATATCACAAGAACCAGGTAGTTTGATGTTCACTAGCAATGCATGGGTGGAGCATCCAGTGGAGAATAAGCCCATCTGAATCAGATTGTAATAAAGGGGACCTCAACAGATGTTGAGATCTGGGAATAAATCACTTGTCGCTTCACTAGAGAAATGAATGGGTATGGAAGATTTTATGGTATTAGCTGGTAGTATCTCATTCCTGTTTTCGGACAGGATTATAGATGAAATAAAATGGCTGAGAGGGAACTGAGAAGTCATTGTCAAATTAACAGCAAACCAGACAGCGATTCTTCAGTGTCTAATTTACACATAATTATACCTCGGTGCATCATCTTGGAGAGTTTTCTCAGTTATAGATGCTATATGAATGTGGATTCATTTATCTAATTATGAAAATTCTAAGATCAAACTTTCTTTTCACATATTAAATTCTAGATGTTAAACACTGGTTAGACAATGTAGCATTGAAGTAGGCCATTCAGTCCATCACTTCCATGCCAATCAACAAAAATCTGACTATACTAATCCCATGTTCTTGCTCTTGACCCTAGCCCTGGAAGCTTTGGAAAAGAAATATCTAAATACTGCTGAACTGTTACCAGAGTTTCTGACTCAACCAACCTTTCAGGTTCTCTATACCTACCACCCTCTGAAAAAAAAATCTCTTCATCTGTCTTCATTGGCTCTACCTCTGAAAGTAAATCCAGGTCCCCTTTATTGACCCTTCTACTAATGGAACATATGCTTTCCTATCCATTCTATCAATGCACCTCAAAGTCTTATACCCCTCTATTTGGTCCTCTCTCAGCCTTTGCTGCTCTAAGGAAAAGAACAATAGCCCATCCAATTTATTCTCACACCTCAGACCCTCCAGCCCAGGCAGCATCCTAGAAAATCCCTTCTGCACCCCATCTAGTGCAATCACATCCTTCCTATAAGTGACCAGAAATGCACAAGGCACTTCAGTTGTGACCTAACTAGCATTTTAATACAGTTCTAACATAACCTCCTTGCTCGTGTGTACCATGCCTTGGCTAATAAAGGCAAGTGTCCTGTTTTCCACTTCCAACAAAAAGCCCGTTCCCCTCACGGCACCTTCTTATGCCATTGCAGAAGGTGTAACACCTGCCCAATTATTTTCTCCCTCCTCACTATCCAATGTCCCAGACACAGCTTTCAGGCAAAGCAGCAATTTACCTGCACTTCACTCAATCTAGTCTACTGTATTTGCTGCTCAATGTGGGTCTCCTCCACATTGGGGAAACAAAATACAGTCTGTGCGACCACTTTGGCGGACACCTACATTCTGTCCACAAAAACAATCCTGAGTTTCTGGTTGCCTGCAATTTCAACACACCACCATGTTCCCTGGCCAACATCTCAGTCTTGGGGTCAGCCAATCTGGAAGAACAACATCTCACTTTCCACTTGGGAACGCTGGACTCATTCCTGATGAAGGGCTTTTGCCTGAAACGCCAATTTTCCTATGCCTCGAATGCTGCCTGACCTGCAGTTCTTTTCCAGCACCACTCTCTCAACCCTGGACTCAATATCGAGTTCAGTAATTTTAGGACCTGAGCACTTTCTTCCACCTCTTTACTCCAACCCTCACGCACCAAGCCCTATCATCACAGGGATTGCTACAACAAACAAACCATTGCCAGCCACTCATGGACCCCATTAGTAGATACTTGTTCTCTCAGGCTGACCTTTACCCATTCCTTTGTCTGCCAAACTGTTTTTCTCTTTCTCTGAGCTCCATTTCCAGCTATCATTTACTCCTTCCCCCTCCCCCACCCCTGCTCTAGAATACATACCAATCTTTTCTCAGCTACAATCAGTTCTAAGGAAGGGTCACTGGACCCGAAACATCAACTCTGCTTTCTCTCCACAGACGCTGCCAGGCCTGCTGAGCTTTTCCAGCAATTTCTGATTTTGTTTCTGATTTCCAGCATCCACAGTTCTGTGTTTTTTTTGTTCAATGACTGTAGTGAATCTTTGCTGGCGCTTTCCATATCGGTAAATAATGACATACGATGAATGGCTAAGGATCCTGGGATTGTAATCATTAGAGTTTAGAAAATTGAGGGGAGATCTAATAGAAAGTTACAAGATAATTCATGGCTTAGAAAGGGTGGACACTGGGAAATTGTTTCTGTCAGGCGGGGATACCAGGATCCATGGACACAGCCTTAGAATTAGAGGGGGCCAATTTAGAACAGAAATGAGGAGACATTTCTTCAGCCAGAGAGTGGTGGGCCTGTGGAACTCATTGCCACAGAGCACAGTGGAGGCCGGGACGTTAAATGTCTTCAAGGCAGAGATTGCTAAATTCTTAACCTCGCAAGGAATTAAGGGATATGGGAAGAGTGCGGGTAAGTGGCATTGAAATGCCCATCAGCCATGATTGAATGGCGGAGTGGACTCAATGGGCTGAATGACCATTCCATACTTGCCATTACTCCTATTTCTTATGGTCTAACTTGTCCAAAATTGCATGTATTGTTTCAAAAGGGTACCAGGAATTTGGAACATTCTTTCCAAAATAGCAATTTATGCAAAGACAATTGTTAATTTCAATAACGAGATTAATAAATTCTAATTATCCATAGGAGGGGCAGGATAAAGGCCTGGTGCTGCGATACAGATCAGCCAGGATCTCACTGTATGGTACAACACACTCTGGGGCAAAATAGCAGTTCCTATTCCTATGTTTCTAACAGCAACCTTCATTATATGCTTGCTTTTACATTCTGTGTCCAATCCTTTCTTTCTTTCTCTCTTTCTTGCTTTGTAGATAATAGATAACCATAAAAAACAATTCAAATTTATCTAATAAAGTAATAAAATAAACAGTGGGGCCAATTAGAGACAAAAAATGAAATCTCCACACAAAGGCAGAGGGCGTGTTTGAGGTACTACACGAGTACTTTGCAATCATTCTCACAAAAGAGGATGAAGTTAATGTGGAGAGAACGTGGAAATACGGTATTGAATAGAATCAAACTGGGTAGGGGAGTCTAAAACTAGAGCATGTGGATTTAAGGTGAGCTGGGAAAAAACTAAAAGGGATCCAAGTGCTAATTTTTTCACTCAGAGGGTAGTGCAAGTATGGAATGAGCTGCCATCGAAAATGGTGGAGCCTGGAACAATTACAACAGTTAAAAGGCATCTGGATGGGCATATGAACAGGACAAGTTTAGGGGGATATGGACCAAATGTTGGCAATGGGACTAGATCAGTTTAGGATATCTGGTCAGCATGGACGAGTTGAACCAAAGAGTCTGTTTCTGTGCTGTGCAACTCTATGACTCTAAAAAAGAAAGTGAAGATTACTGAAGCTGACAAGTCACTGGATCCAGATTGGGTGAATCTTTGATTGTTTACATAAGCTAGTGTGGAGAAAGCAGAAGCTCTAACCACAATCTTTCAATCTTCCTTTGGACATAAGTGGTGACAGAAGATGTAGAGTTGCAATTGTTAAAATTGTATTGAAAAAGGGAGAGGTATAATGCTGCTGACTATAAGCTAAACAATCTATCAGAAATGAGAAAATCACTAGAAACCATTGTAATGGACTCAATTAACTATCATTTGGAGCATTTTGGGTTAATGAGGGACAGCTAGCCCTGACTTCTTAAATGTAAATCATGTTTGATTTAGATCTTTGATGAAGTAAGAGAGTGGATTGATGAAGATAGCACAGCAGATGGTGCATTTATAGACTGATAATGGGCATATAATAAACCACTAGGTCACAAACTTATTCATAAAATAAAAGGAGAAGCTATTAAAGGGGCAGTGGTAACATGAATAGGTAATTAACTAAGGTATTAGAGAGAGTAGTTGTCTGCTTTTCTTACCAGAAGGTTTACACTGAGGTCCCAGAGGGGTCAGTAATAAGAATATTATTTTTCTTGTTATATACCACAGATCACAACCTGAGAGGCAACCCAGCGTATAAGACCCCATTTTTCTGGTGCCAAGAATCATGTAATTGCATAGATTCATTGCATAAATCAAACCCCTTTTCAGCTACAAAATGCTATACTTGCAATGTAGTCGGCTTCAATGTTTTGACTTCTGAAGTGCATGTCCTGTAAGTTGGTAGATGGGATTGAGTAGGAGGTATTGGCTGAGTTCTGACGAAAGTATAGGGCTGTTTAAGATGTGGTCAGAAAAGCACACTGCAAATGGCATGGCAACTGACAAACAGAACAGATCCTCCAGCAAAAAAGAGTGAACTATAAAGCTGATTCAAGCTAGAAGACATAACATTTGACAATTTGTCAAATAACTGTGTTGCAGTGAGGAAATTCAGTTTGTCACTGATGTGAGAATGGAAAAGGAATCAAGTCTGAAGAAGATGCTCAAGGCCACTGTACCATGAGAACAATGACTAGCCATTGGTCTGATCTTGGGAAGCATTCCTTGAAAATTGTCAGAATTGTTCCATTATCACAAAAAATGCAATGCATACATCAAACTCTGAGCCGGACAATGATTTCAGAGCAACAGAGCTGCATCCAGTTCATGGAATGAAACAGTCTAATGCTGAGGGAGAAATCAAAATTGCTCACAAATGATCAAAGGTATTGAGACCAAAATTATAGCGATTCATCATCAGACTGGCAATACGCAAGCTCCCATTGTCACATTGCCAACATGGATGAAACACCATTGAATTTTAATCTGCCCGGCAGTCAAACTGTGGAATAGAAAAGTTCAAAAGCAGTTCCAGTGAAAACATCAGGATGTGGGAAGACAAGATTCATGACAGTACTTGCCTCCATGGCTGGCAGAATACGATTTATGCCTAGAGTGATTTTCAAATATGAAACCATGCTCAAAATAAAGCTCCCAGCACAGGGTTTTATGCATGTCTGTGTTGAGGGATGAGGACCGCGTCAAGTTGAGGATCGATAATGTATGGAATAGGTGTTATTGTCACCTATGCAAAGAATGCAGATTATTAGTGTGAGACATATTTAACTCCCATGTAACCAATCAGACCAAAAGGCAACTTTGAAGAAATAACACTGTCAATACAGTTATACCATTCATAGTGTCCACTATTCAACTTTTGAATACTTTTATCCTTATACAAGGATCATGTTTACTGAAAGTGGAACTATGCGTATTCTTTGATTGATGTCTTTCATTATCAGATTGTGGGATTTAATTAGTGCATCAAGTATCTTCAGATCGATAACAAAATGTGGAACCTTTGGAGATGGAGAAGAAGATGATTTGCTCGGGATGGATTAGTCTGAAAGCAAAAGCTTTGTGTCTGATCCAGAGTGACAACCATAGACAAAATGAAACAAAATGGATTTGATAAAGGCTGCTTCAAATGCCAAAGAAAATGAATTTGATAATTTAAAAGGCTTTTATTGCAATTAAAAGTATCATTAATTCATTCAATAAACATTATTTTGGTATGAATTACTGGTTGTATGATTTTGCTTACATTTGAAAGGGAGTGATCATCCATGCCCAGACTGATGGCTCACACGTACACTTGTGGATGACAAGGAACATGACAGACACCTGAAGGTGCTGAAGGATGCCCTGATAAGAACAAGATATGGTGCTCAAGTCATTGATCACTAGTTCCGACATGCCACTGAGAGAAACCGTAATGACCTCCTCAGGAGAGAGACCAATAGGGTACCCTTCATCATCCAGGAATTCCTGGGAGCGGAGAAACTACGTCATGTTCTTCGCAGCCTGCAACACATTATCAATGAGGATGAGGACCTCGCCAAGATCTTCCCTATGCACCTTTAAACAACCGTCAAACCTTAAACAGACCATTGTTTGCAGCAAATTGCCCAGCCTTCAGGACAACATCGACCACAACACCATACAACCCTCCACCCACCATGTGCATGGCAGGTACTCATGTGACTCAGCCAACATTCTCTATCTCACATGCTGCAGGCCAGGATGCCCTGAGACATGGTATATTGGTGAGATCAAGCAGACGCCATGACAACAAATGAATGGACACTGCACAACAATCAACAGACAGGGATGTTCCCTCCCAGTGGGGGAACACTTCAGCGATCAAAGACATTTGGCCTCAGATCTTCGGGTGACTATCCTCCAAGGCGGGACTTTGGGAGACGCAACGACGCAAGGTTGCTGAGCAAAGGCTGATAGCCAAGTTCAGTACCTATGGGGATGGCCTCAGCACAGACCTTGGGTTCATGTCACGCTACAGGTGACCCCACTGCACGATACACTCTCAACACACTTACTCACACACAAGCAAACATACAACAAACACGCATACACATGATCACACACACATACACTCACACACACTCACATACGTTCGCGCACGCGCACACACACACACACTCTCTCTCTCACACCTTCCCCCCCCAACACGCACATGCATACAAGCAATTATAAGTCCAAGAATTTGCATTTGCAGATATATTCTACTTTGTTCAAAAAGCACACAATCTGTAGGTAGTCAGTCCATATGACATTTTATGGATTCCTACTTTGGAAATAGAACCAGTCTGACTCAACGTTAGGATACAGACTTTAACTTCACATCTTTAATGCATTGTCTGAGCTAAGCTGTCACCTTTCTTTATTAAACCTTAAGTTATCTCAGGAACATGACTAGAAAGAGGTTCTGGAATTTACATAACAATGAATTGAAACCTGCATCCCTATTCTAACTGATTAAAGACTTAACAGCAATCTAGGTTTGTTCGATACTTTGCATCAGTTATATGACATTTTGATCTTTTACTATAAATTTGTGTCCTATGATCCTACCCCACTCGCTACCTGATGAAGGAGCAGTGCTCCAAAAGCTTGTAGTTCCAAATAAACCTGTTGGACTATAACCTGGTGTTGTGTGATTTTTAACTTTATGCACATATACACTCAAGTTATGTTTTTGGAATGGTGTTTGGAGATGTCAATGGCTGATTCATAATGATTCATAATAAAAATATAAAGGGTTCAGATTTCAGTACTGGGTAGTGAAATTTGAAAGCTTGCAATTAATACAGAACTGGACAGCACAGTAAATAGTGAGAAGGATAGTTCAAAACTTCAGGAGCTCTCAGGCTGATGAAATGTAAAGAAACATGACAGATATGTAGATAAAAGTGAAGTCAGGAGAAACAGCATGGCAATGCAGTATAATCTGGTTGGTGTTATTTTGTTCACAATTTTCTGAAGGTGGCAGAAGTTGATAAACTGGTTCAGAAAGTATAGGGGACAATTGTTTCTGCAAATAAGAACAATGAATTTGAAAACAAGGAAAACGCTAATCATTTATGAATCATCGGTTCGGCCTCTGTTGGAGTATTGTGTACAATTCTGGCTGCAAAATGTCAAGAATGATTTCAAGGCCTAGACATGTTACAGGTGAGATTTACCAGGATGGTTTCAGGGATGAGGGATTTCAAGTTTTGTGGAGAGATTACAAAAATTGGGATTGTTCTTCTTTGAGCAGGGATGGCTCAGGGAAACCCAATGTAGGCATTCAAAATTATCAGGGGTTTTGATAGAATACATTTAAAGAAGTTGAAATTAGAGCTTGCACATTTAAAATAATTAGCAAAAGAATTAGAGGTGAGAGGAAAAGAACTTTTTCCTTAACTGTTTGTAAAGATTTGGAATATGCTACCTGAAAGAGTGGTGTAAGAGAATTCCACTGGAACTTTCAGGAGAATATTGGACATGTATTTGAAGAAAACTAACTTGCAAGGCTATGGGGAAAGGCTGGAGTGTTGGAATAAATTAGACATCTCTTTTAGAGAGCTGGTACAAGTACAATGGGTTTAATGGCCTTCATCAATACTGAGAGATTTTATGATTTTATGATTCTAAGAGAAGTCATGACACAGATCCTTGGGGCATTTTCCCTGTGCCATTTTTTAACAGCTTCCAGGAAACAGAGGCTGGATAATTAAATGATGCCAACAAAGGTCAGATCCATCAATATTTCCCTTTTCAGGTCACTGCAAAATCACTCAAGGCTATTCAAATACAGCTCAAAGATTTTACATACATAAGTCTGTGCATTTTTAATTCATTCATTAACTCTTCTCTTGTCAGCAAATAAAGGCCAGACATCCTTCAGTTTAAACATCATTGCTTAGCAAATGCATGTTTCTAATTCAAAGTTTGGGAGAAGATTTGTAGCTCGGGTGCTCGTTGTGGTTCTGTTCGCCGAGCTGGGAATTTGTGTTGCAGACGTTTCGTCCCCTGTCTAGGTGACATCCTCAGTGCTTGGGAGCCTCCTGTGAAGCGCTTCTGTGATCAAATGCCGGAGGAAAGCTCGGCGAACAGAACCACAACAGTTTCTAATCCCCCAATGGTGTGAGCCCAATGTTTCCTTTAACAGCACAGCTGAGAATCTATTGATCCCATGTAGCTTTAAATTGTCAGAGTAACCAATAGCCAAAAAGGGCTCTCAGTCATGATTTTTTTTTCTGTTTTAGGAAAATGTACTGTTAGCTTTATGAGCATTTTAAATTTTTAAAAATGCATTTTTAAAATAAAAATCACTTTTTACTTATTTCATTTCAATTTAATTTAAGTTAATCCCATCTCTTCGTGTCTATCTTCACCCCTTCACCCAAACCTCGTTCCAATTTGTAGAAAAATTATAGCTCTAAAGTTTAGGAAAAAGAAAAACGGTGTCTCAAAGTGTTTTACAGCCAGTAACTTTTACTGTGAGTGTAGTCAGTATTTTGGGGTTTTTTTTCAAAAATATACTTTATTCATAAAAGCATCTTCATATAAATACATAGTCATTAATGTAATGCTGAAAACACTACAGTCAATTGTTGTCAACAAATTCCCACAAATAGTAATGGGAGAATGACGAAATAATCTACTTTTTAGTCAGGTTGATTGATTGATAAATATTGGCCATGACACCAAAGATACCATTCTTACTATTTTTCAAAACAGTCTCATGAGATCTTTTTGCACCCACCTGAAAAGGCAAATGATTAATTGGTTTTAGATGAACTTCCAATAATACCTCTTCAGTCTAGCACTTTTAGTTTTGTCCTCAAGAGCTGGTTTTGGACTAGAATGTTGAACTTTGTGATTTACAGGTAAAGCATCTATAGGTTGAGCCACCACTGACTGGGAAGTGCAGTAAAAGGCAGCGTCATTGTTTCAGTTTCTAAGTGTCAAACACTTCTTGCTTACTATTTAGTTCTGATAACTCCTTCTCTTTCGTGTCTTGTTTCAGTGTCTCTCTGTTCTTAAACTCTTCTTCACTGATTGCATTCAATAGATTTCTGCACGTTTTCCTGAAATTGAACATGTACTCAAGGGTCTTGCAGGACCAGAGGGAAAGAGAAGGGGAGTGCAACTAATTTGTTTCAACAAAGTTATCAAAGGCACAATGATACAATTGTGCTGTATCTTCTGGCTACAGAGGCATTGAGCCAAGAGGTGGGATTCATAATTAGGCAGGACAGTGGGGTTCCAGAATTCTGCTAACTGAGCAAATTCAATTATGGTGAAGGCCCAAGTCAGCCTTCCAGTCTTACTGTCAATTATTGATCACAGTTAAAGGCCGAATCCCTCATGGGCCACAATGACCTCAGCATCAGGAACAACTATAGGCCAGTTCAGAGAGAGGTCAATTGAGGGGATCCCTCAATCTATTACTGATTTGCACATGCAGTCATAGTCATACAGCACAGAAAAAGACCCTTTGGTCCAACAAGTTCACACTAACCATAATCCCAAACTAAACTAGTCCCACTTGCCTGCTCTTGGCCCATATCCCTCCAAACCTTTTTGATTCATGTACTTATACAAATATCTTTTAAACATCGTAATTGTGCCCACATTCACCACTTTCTCAGGAATTTCAATCCACATGCGAACCACCCTCTGTGTAAAATGTTTGTCCCTCAGGTCTTTTTTAAACCTCACTCCTCTCATCTTAAAAATGTGTCCCCTCGTCTTGAAATCCCCCATCCTAGGGAAAAGACACCTACCATTAACTTATATCCCTCATTATCTTATAAACTTCTATAAGGTCATCTCTCCACCTTCTATGCTCTAGTGAAAAAAGTCCCAACCTATCCAATCTTTCTTTATTAGTCAAATTTTCCAAACATGGCAACATCCTGGTAAACCTCTTCTGAACCCTCTCCAGCTTAATAATATCCTTCCTATATTATATATATGCTTGAGGGATTGTTGCCAACACATTTG
Organism: Chiloscyllium plagiosum; assembly: GCF_037043375.1. Lineage (NCBI taxonomy): Eukaryota > Metazoa > Chordata > Chondrichthyes > Orectolobiformes > Hemiscylliidae > Chiloscyllium > Chiloscyllium plagiosum. The sequence continues at coordinate 24,497,436 of NW_028270156.1, forward strand.
AAACAAAATTAACATCATCAAACTTTCAACTCAAAGGGAAAATCCTGCCTCATTTAAGTACTACAGCAGGTAGCAGGGCCAAGAGAGGGGAATGGAAGACAGCAATTAAAAAAGAAAATTAGGGAAGGACAGAATTGTGACATAACAACATCAAAGCAGAAGGAAAAACAGAACCATATTAATTCTATAAATATATTAACAATAGAAAGAACAAAACAAGTTAAGACACAGAACCTAACTAAAGTCAAAGGGAGCAACTCAGTTTAGATTAGATTAGATTACTTACAGTGTGGAAACAGGCCCTTCGGACCAACAAGTCCACACCGACCCGCCGAAGCGCAACCCACCCATACCCCTACATTTGCCCCTTTAACCTAACACTACGGGCAATTTAGCATGGCCAATTCACCTGACCCGCACATCTTTGTGACTGTGGGAGGAAACCGGAGCACCCGGAGGAAACCCACGCAGACACGGGGAGAATGTGCAAACTCCACACAGTCAGTCGCCTGAGTCGGGAATTGAACCCGGGTCTCTGGCGCTGTGAGGCAGCAGTGCTAACCACTGTGCCACCGTGCCGCCCACAAGAAGTTGCAATAATACTTCTTTTAAAAATGCTAATGGAGAAAAAAATGGGACTTAGATAGATTGATCTCTACAATCTGATGATTTCCAACCCAGGGGAAAGAAATTGAAGATATTGCAATCACTATTTCTCAAAGCTCCTTGATTCAGGAGTTACGATGATGGATTGGAAATGCCACGCTATTAGATAAGAAGGGTAAAATGAAAAGCAGTATTATTTAACACCACATGTAATGGAAATCTCTCCCTGAACCACTCGAACTTTCAACTTCCATTTCCACTTTTCAGATCCTCCATAAAACCCTACTTTTTCTAGTATCTTCTTCTTTAGCTCAGTTACAATGATTTCACCATACATCTATGAAAGCTTTAGAACATATTCCTGCATTGTCTTGCGTTAAAATGCGAGCTGCTGTTGCTCTCTGATGAAAAAGGGAATGGAGGTAGAAATTGCAGAGAATTCCTCAAGATGACAAGTCTTTATTTGCAAACAAAAGCTGTGGCCATCAGAGCAGACAACCCTGAAAGCCCGTGAACAGTGAGCAGACTCTAATGTCTATGCTGTTCTAAAAGCCACGCCCTGTCCTCGTTATATTAGCATAACCAATCGAACTAATCCTACATTATATCCCCTTAACCAATCAGAGTCTGCCATGATTTGGAGATGCTGGTGTTGGATTGGGGTGTACAAAGTTAAAAATCACACAACATCAGGTTATAGTCCAACAGGTTTAATTGGAAGCACTAGCTTTCAGAGCGCCGCTCCTTCATCAGGTCATTGTGGAGACTCTGCCACAATTGTCTTCTGGATTGCTGCAGACCCTCACGTTGTGCCGTCGTCATCTTTCTTTACCTTTTATCCCCTGACAGGCTGCAGTCACGCAAGGCTGACTCAAGCACGCAACCCAGACCTTACACTTACATAACATCCCAACATGTATTACTTTGTAGTTATATATTCATCTTTACCATATCACCTCCACATGATATTGAGAAGTACTCAACAGATAATGAAATACATTGGAAATATATTTGCTGTTGTTCACTGTAAGGTTTCACACACACCATTACTGGCTGCGCCGTATTGACAGGGTGATATCTCCTCAGGGTCAAGACTTTCTGCTGCAAAGCAGGTTGATTTCTTGACTGACAAATCTTTGTGTAGGTAGGGCAGGGCAGCCCGTGAGGCAGCGGGATCCGGATTTGCCTCTGCCACTGCTCTTCCTCATTCAAATGTTGAGGCTCAAACAGCAATGCAGCTTATTGGGCAAATTGTTGGCATTCTGAACAACTGGTAGCAAAACCCTACTAGTCATCAAAATCGATGCTGCCATGCTTCAAGGAGAGCATCATCAGAGTGTCTTCAAAGCACTTTCTTCATCCTCCCCTGGAACATGGGTTATTTGAATGTTCTTGCTAACAGCAATGAGAAATGACTGGATAGTGTTGGCTGAGTGATAAATTTATGCATTTATCTCTAATCCTATGGGATATTTTACATCCGCTTGGAATAGCCCACAACTTATCATCTCTTCCAAAGTGCCAAGGACACAACTGTGCTCAAGTGTGTGGGATGGAGTTGGAGGCTGTACACTTCTCAAACAGGCAAACACTACCATTAACCCAAGGCTGACGCTACACTATGAGGATTTTAAACTTTCAGTTTGACTCATCAATAGATCTTTCTAATTCAAAAGATTATGAGTTCAAGTCCCACTTTAGAATGGAGCACATAACTTAGACTGATATTTGGTGCAGTTCTGAGTCCCAGAGGTGAATATTAAATTGAAGTCTGACTGCCTATGAACATAAACAACACTATAAATAATACCTGAGGAAATGTCAAGAACTCTCTGGCGCCTTGCCCTACATTCCCTACAATATTTATCTAGCTGAGGTGCAATATTATCCCTGCTGAGTAAGAGGGTGTGGATTCAAATCCCATTCCAGATATTTGTAGCACATTACTGAGACTGATACTTTATTGATGCATTGTCAAAGGTAATGTCTTTTGGGCAAGATGCTACAGATAAACCTTGTGGTTTCTCATGTGGCCATTATAGATACCATTGAACTGTTTTAAAAAGACCAGCAAAGTTCTCCCCAGTGCCCTGAACCAACAGATTATCTGGTCATTCACACGTTACTGTTTATGCCTGTTACAACTGAAGCTGGAGGAGACCACTGCCACTCTAACCCCACAACTCCATGACGCACGGGAGTTTTAAAATAAAAATAGTTTTTCCAGTTACCTTCCAGTCAATTAAAGACCTTACCCACTTTTGATCATAAATACAGAAGAGTTATCAAATGATATTTTTAATAAATATAATCATTGGCTTATTATGAAGACAAAATGTTTTCAATGAAGATGCAATAATTGCTTAGCATGCACAGTTTGAAATATAGATTGTATAAATGGCTAACCCTCTAAGTAACCCAATTCATACATGTGCCCACTCACTTACTCATACATTATTCATGAAAAGAAAAATGAAAATGACTTTCTCTGTAGAGATTGGCATTCTGAAAAAAGACACTTTGAAGGCAAAATGATATATTGTTCTGAAGAGTGTTGCTCGGAAGGTAAGGCATGTACGGTCACTATGGCTAATCAGGAATGGTTACCTCTGGAGTCTTTCAAACATAGCTTGCTCAGCAAACACAATATTAAGACGTTCCTTCAATCCTTTCAGAAGAACAAATAGATTTTACCCTGAACTCAAAAAGAGGGCTTTCTTTCAGAAATGGGAAAGACCAGTTTCTTGCAGGTTTCTTGCCGCCCAACTGAAGACCAGATAAAAACAACAAATCCTTCAATCAGTGTTCGAAACGCCCCAGCAAGACTCTTCTTTTTTTTGTAGATGGCGATAGTATCACTGGGGGAGGTCAGCATTTATTGCCCATTCCTAACTGCCCTGGAGAAGTTGATACTGGGCTGTTCCATTGAATTGCTGCAGTAATTGGAGGATTAGAGGTATAGAGACACCCACTTTCTATTAGGAAAAGAGATCCAGGATTTTCTGCAACAATGAAAGGACAAGAAAAACATGCAGCTGTCACCACTCATGATATCTCGAGGAAACCTTGCTTAAAAAAAAATCTCCAATGTCCACAGTGAACTTTCAACTGCCTCATTTAATGAAATTACTCCAAGTGGCTCTACAAAGATTGAAATAAATCTATTTTTCCACAAACCTACAAAATCTAACTCCTCCAAATAATATTAAAGAATAGGATCCTCATAACAATGGGATCTTGCTGCATGAAAATTCACTGTCATGTTTCCTACTGTATAAGCTGTCCTTTAAGAGTGGTTGATTGGGAAGCTGTCATGGCTGCTGCTGGAAGGAGAGTTAGCAGGAATGCAGAGCGGCTACACATAGGGAATGTACGGAGGGGATGGATTTGCTGAGTTGACCATGGGCCTTCCTGCTCATAACTTAATTCTGGTGAAGGCTGGTTGATGGGGAAATTCAGCTACATCATAGTCCCACCAAATTAACTGCCCTTCCTGCTTTCAAGTTTGCTCAAGTTAACAACAGGGAGGTGATTGCTTAGTGGTATCATCACTAGACTTTCAAACTAGCGACCAGTTAATGTTCTGGGGAGTGGGGTTTGAAACCCACCATGGCAGATAGTGGAATTTGAATTTGATAAAAATCTGGAATTAAGAGTTTAATGATCGTGAGTTGATTGTTGGAAAAACCCATCTGGTTCACTAATGTCCTTTAGGGAAGGAAATTTTCTTATAGAGTCATGGAGATGTACAGCATGGAAACAGACCCTTCAGTCCAACTCGTCCATGCTGACCAGATATCCCAACCCAATCTAATCCCACCTGCCAGCACCTGGCCCATATCACTCCAAACCCTTCCTATTCATATACCCATTCAGATGCCTTTTAAATTATGCAATTGTACCAGTCTCCACCACTTCCTCTGGCAGCACATTCCATACATGCACCACCCTCTGTGTGAAAAAGTTGCCCCACTAGGTCTCTTTTATATCTTTCTCCTCTCAACCTAAACCTATGCCCTCTAGTTCTGGATTCCCCGACCCCAGGGAAAAGACTTTGTCTATTTATCCTATCCTCATGATTTTATAAACATCTATAAGGTCACCCCTCAGCCTCTGATGCTCCAGGGAAAACAGCCCCAGCCTATTCAACCTCTCCCTATAGCTCAAATCCTCCAATCCTGGCAACATCCTTATAAATCTTTTCTGAACCCTTTCAAGTTTCACAACATCTTTCTACTAGGAAGGAGATCAGAATTGCACGCAATATTCCGACAGTGGCCTAACCAATGTTCTTACAGCTGCAACATGACCTCCCAACTCCTGTACTCAATACTCTGACAAATAAAGGAAAGTATACCAAATGCCTTCTTCACTATCCTATCTACCTGTGACTCCACTTTCACGGAGTTATGAACCTGCACTTCAGGGTCTCTTTGTTCAGCAACACTCCCTAGGACCTTACCATTAAGTGTATAGGTCCTGCTAAGATTTGCTTTCCCAAAATGTAGCACCTCCCATTTATCTAAATTAAACTCCATCTGCCACTTCTCAGCCCATTGGCCCATCTGATCAAGATCCCGTTGTAATCTGAGGTAATCTCCTTCGCTGTCCACTACACCTCCAAGTTTGGTATCATCAGCAAACCTACTAACTATACTTCTTATGCTCACATCCAAATCATTTATATAAGTGATGAAAAGTAGTGGACCCAGCATCGATCCTTGTGGCAATCCACTGGTCACAGGCCTCCAGTCTGCAAATCAACCCTCCACTACCACCCTCTGTCTTCTACCCTTGAGCCAGTTCTGTATCCAAATGGCTAGTTCTCCCGGTATTCCTTGAGATCTAACCTTGCTCACCAGTCTCCCATGGGGAACCTTGTCGAATGCCTTACTGAAGGCCATATAGATCACAACTATTGCTCTGCCCTCATCATCCTTACCTGGTCTGGGCTACATGTAACTTCAGACTCACAGCAATGTGGTTGAGGTGTGCGTATGGAACAAGCTGCCAGAGGAAGTAGTGGAACCAGGTACAATTGTAACATTTAAACGGTATCTGGATGGGCATATGAATAGGAACAGTTTAGAGGGATATGGGCCAAATGCCTGGAAAATGGGACTAGATCTGATTGGCATGTCTAGTCAGCACAGATGAGTTGCATCGAAGGATCTGTTTCGGTGCAGCATGAGTCTTAACGGTCCTCTAAGCAATTAGGGATTGGCAGTAAATGCTCACCTAGCCAGCAAAGCCTTCATCCATGAATGAATGAAAAAAAAGTGCAAATATTCTAACTTAGGTCATTGTTGTAATGTAAAAGATCACTGACAGCAGTTTAACACACAGCAAGATCCCATGAACAGCAAGATGAGAGTGAACAGATAATCTGAATCTTTTCCATGTTGATTGAGGGTTTAAAATTTGCCAGGGCATTAGAAAGAATTTTTATGCTCCTTTTCAAGATAATGCCACAGAATCTTTTACATTCACCTGAGAGATTTAATATTTCATTTCAAAATTTGCATCTTTGACAGAGTAGCTCCCTCTCAGTACTGCACAAGGGTTCAGCCTCGTTACTTATGCTCCAGACTCTGGATAGCTTTGCAAGCTTCTTTCTGCATTCCTCACAAAACCATTTTGCAGCCTGTACTTCTATTTAGTGAGGCTTTGGGTCAGATGAAGTGCTTTCAACTCATTGTTTGCTCATTGTCACATTAATTCTCTCAATTACAAATATGGAAACCTGGAGTTAGATTTTTCCCAAAGTGCAGATGATAGTCCTTTGATTGCAAAAGATAAGTGACATTAAATATTGCTGTTGCCAAGTTGTTACATCTGACCACTGACAAGCTGCCAAGGAAAAGAAAAGCACTGTGGAAGTGGAAAAGTCATTAACCACATGGAAGTAGATTATCCACTGAGTAAAGTGCTATCCTGCATTGTACAATACTGAAAGACTAATCCAATTTGAAATTCAGACTAAGACATGAGGGGAATTATTCAAGTGCTAGGAGAACAGTGCAGAGACCAGCCATAACACTGTTCACTAGTATTAAGAGTCTGAATTAGAAGGACAATTGGGAAAGATTTTGTTTTTCAGCCAAGAATGGATTTGTCTGATAGGTTATCATAGACATAGATATGGATATAGAATTGACCAATCACAGGGTTCAGTTTAAACATTAAGGAGTAACGCAAGGAACATATGTTACAATAGTAAAATAACATTTTATGAGCTAATATTAGATAGTATTTAATTACAGTTTTTCTGCTGTCGAGAACCCTTAGTGTGTTCAAAGTCCATGCTTGCTAAAATAAGCCTTACAGTATTCAGATAAGAAGGTGTTATCTTACTCCTGTTGCATCCTCTTTTCATAAAATATTAAATTCCCACTACACAGCAAAGTGGAATGAACTTCCAGATGGGCACAAAAATCCCAGAATTTGCAGTCGAGAGAATGGATTAAGATGGGCTAAGTAGTCTTCCTCATCCATACGTACCTTGGGAACTGTGTTCCTTGCTTTCATTTCTCATTTGACAAAGCTGTGAACAAAGAGAAGCAACACAACCGACAGGCCATACAGATTCTAGTCAAATAACCCCTGCTCAGGGGATAGGAATCACATATTTTAATTTGTCCAAAAAACTAATCAGGTCTACAGACTGGAAGAAAATAGATTAGACTATGACTTGGCAAAGTCTATTTATTGTCGTGTTACCAAGCTGCACTCTTAACCGGTAGAACGAATCACAATGGGAGGCACAGCTCTACGTTTAATCAATGAGACAAATATTTACGAGCTGATCTCGATGCAATTATTCAAATCATTGTGCTAACAAGGCTGGAGCAGGATCTCTTATTTCATTTACTGAAATATTTACCCACACTAAAGTTTGATTCTAATCAAATTTAAAGCAGACATAAAGCATGCTTTGAAAGTCCTACACTGACAACAAATCAAAATTACAAACAATCAAAGTCAAATCATCAGAATGACATGATATTCTCAGCGACTCAATAGCTTTCAAACTTAAATAAGTTGGTAACTCCTCCATATTGATATTGCATACAGGTATCCAACAAAGGTCAATACTCTCCTAAGATCCCCTCCACAAACACTGACACTGGACCTTGTATAAATTCTGGCATACTCATTGTGACCTCTTGCAAACAACACTATTATACTTTGTACAATTTCTGATAGCCTTTTGGGGTCAATCTATAAGCGCTGCCACATTGCCAGAGATCCTCTCTAAACTCAGGCACCCTCTCTGGCTCCTCTGCAAATAATTGGCACTTCTACAAATGGTTTCAACGCTTGACAAGTAGTTACATGCTCCCAGCCACCTGCGAAAAGTAGCCTTCATAGTGAGCTCTGAAAGCTTCCAGTACCACCCCACACTCAGAGTAAGACACTGATATAGTTTTAAAGAACCATTGCAAACAGTAGAACATGCCCAATGCAATGCAGAGCAAACATGAGAATATTGCAACTTTTAGGAAAAAAACTAAAGATTGTGTGATCTACAAACTAGTGCCAAGATTCATTTGATCTTTGGAACTGCAAGCTGGCCATGCTTCCGCAAGCTACTACAAATAGATTACAACAGGCATGCTTCAACAACATCCTTGTGGAATGTCATACCTATCACAGCCAGGACACACCAAACTAAGAACACCGCCCCCCGCCCCCCTAACACCCCCACCCCTCAACCCCACAGTTTTCCAACTCCAGATCTACCAGGTTATGAAGAATTAGTGAAACTGGTTATGCAAAAGGAAATACTAAGGACCTCGACCTCCCATTACTGTATGTCAACAATTCTCACCATGGGAGATGGAAGTTAGTTCGTTAATAAGGACAGACTATCAATTGCTTTTCACTGTGCATCAATGGCCAGTCATAGAGATGTCTGGCATGGAAACAGATCCTTTGGTCCAACTCATCCATGCTGACCAGATATCCCAAACTAATCTAGTCCCATTTGCCAGCACTTGGTCCATATGCCTCTAAACTGTTCCTACTCATATACCCATCCAGATGCCTTTTAAATGTTGTAATTGTACTAGCCTCCACTACTTCCTTTGGCAGTTCATTCCATACATGCACCATCTTCTGCATGCAAATGTTGCCCCTTAGGTCCCCTTGACCCTAAACCTATACCCTCTAGTTCTGGACAACCCCATCCCAGGAAAAAGATCTTGTCTATTTACCCTATCCATGCCCCTCATGATTTTATAAACCCCCATAAGGTCACCCCTCAGCCTCTGACACTCCAGGGAAAACAGCCCCAGCCTATTCAGCGACCCCCTTTGGCTCAAATCCTCCAACCCTGGCAACCTGCTTGTAAATCCTTTCTGAACCCTTCCAAGTTGCATAACATCCTTCCTATAGGAGGGAGACCAAAATTGCGAGTTACATTCCAAAAATGGCCTAACAATGTCCTGCACAGCTGCAACATGACCTTCCAACTCTTTTACTCAATACTCAGACCAATAAAGGAAAGCTTACCAACTGCATTCTTCACTATCCTATCTACCTGTGACTCCACTTTCAAGGAGCTAAGAACCTGCACTCCAAGGTCTCTTTGTTCAGCAACATTCTTCAGGACCTTACTATTAAGTGTATAAGTCCTGCCCTAGTTTGCCTTTCCAAAATGCAGACCTCACATTTATCTAAATTAAACTTCATCTGCCACTCCTCGACCCATTGGCCGATCTGATCAAGATCCCATTGTCATCTGAGGTAACTTTCTTCGCTATCTACTACACCTCCAATTTTGGTGTCATTTGCAAACTTACTTAGTATACCTCCTATGATTACATCCAAATCATTTATATAAATGGCAAAAAGCAGTGGATCCAGCACCAATCCTTGTGGCACGTTACTGGTCACGGACCACCAGTCTGAAAGGCAACCCTCCACCACCACCCACTGTCTTCTACCTTCGAGCCAGTTTTGTAACCAAATGGCTAATTCTCCCTGTATTTCATGTGATCTAATCTTGCTGACCCATCTACCACCATCACAGGAACAAGCTTTTGCATCCCTTTATTATAAAATCCTGCATGATTTGTGGAAATAACACAGGAGGAGCATCACTGCTGAAACCAGACTCTAACATCTGGCCCTTAGAGAGCGACAAGGCTTCAATTCCAAAACCTTCTAGATGCCTGTTCTAAATGTTTCTGAATTTACCTGTAAAGAAAACTGGGTTTTTGGTTACCAGAATTACTGAAGCGGCCTGTGTTATTTCTTGTATATCTCTTATTCAAAAGAAACTTCCATAGCATTTTTTGTCATCAGTAATCTGGATTCATAACAATTTCAACTCCAGATTGGCAAAAGCACCCCACACTCATTAGACTCATACAAATGTGTGAAATATTAAGTATTCTAATTGGTCTTAATGTTTTGCAAAACTGAAATCCTTTTTTTTAACATGTGTATGGCATGTGCAAAGTAGCAGAATATTTCCAGGAAAATACATGGGAATAAATAATGTTCCTTGTTTCAAAATCCATGTAATTTCCCTGCCAGTGACAGCCATAACACTGCAAGTTCTGACTTGACAAAGACAAAGTTAGATAGAGAAAGGAAAATAGATCTACCAATTAATTTGATGGTCTAGACAGACAGACAAACGGACTGGCTAACTAATGTCTTTCTCATCATGTCGCTCACAGAAATCCTAAAAAAATTGATTTAAACAGGATGAACTAGGTGTCACATTTATGTGTTAACCGATACACCATCACCAATTTAAGATGATTAGTTCAGCTCATAATGTGACTCATTTACAATTACTTGAAATGACACTGGGACCTGTTCTTTGCAAACAATATGTTCCAACCTTGCATCATTTTGATTTACTTAAGAGTTGGAAAATCTATAGTGCCACAACACTGTCTCCATGGCAATATCTAAGCCAATCAGAACTGACTTACAAACCAGTCTTTATCCTTTTCTTCTGCAGTATAAATTGTTGTGTCTATTTGAAACTTGACATTCTTGTGTTTATCCCAATGAATGCAGGATGAAATGGTTCGATATGTCTCTCCTGGCAATGTAACATTTTTTTTGCTTTGGAATTTTGGCTAAACGGAAACATATACTTAGAAAGAGGACGTGGCTTTTTAATGAAATGGGTTTTGGAGGAAAATGCAAAGCAAAAATCATTGTAATGTGATGATGATATGATTAATATTATACACATACCTATGGTTATAGGTTTGCTAATTGAGCTGGAAGTTCATTTTAAGATGTTTCATCACCATACTAGGTAATGTCATCAGTGAGCCTCCAGATGAAGCACTGGTAGTATGGCCACTTTCTATTTATGTGTTTGGGTTTCATTGGGCTGGTGATGCCATTTCCTGTGGTGACGTCATTTCCTGTAGTGATGTCGTTTCCCATTATTTTTCTCAGGGGGTGGTAAATGGGATCCAAGTCAATGTGTTTGTTAATAGAGTTCCAATTGGAATGTCATGCTTCTAGGAATTTTCATGCATGTCTCTGTTTGGCTTGTCCAAGGATGAATGTGTTTTTCCAGTCGAAGTGGTGTCCTTCCTCATCCGTACTAGTGAGAGAGAGTCATGTCTTTTTGTGGCTTGTTGATGTTCATGTATCCTGGCTAGTTTTCTGCCTGTTTGTCCAATGGAGAGTTTGTTACAGTTCTTGCTTCATCAGTGCTTCATCCGGAGACTCACTGATGATGTTACCTAGAATGGTGATGAACCTAAAAACGAACCTTCCTGCTCAGTGAGCAAACCTATACCCAGAACCTCAACCTGAGCTACAAATCTTCTCAAAACCCGCTGATACATACTATATTTATTACTATAATAAAAGTACCAACTATTTAGTTTAAGACAATTGTAATTGGATTATTAATGTAATAAAATATAAAACATGATTTGTCAGAAAATTAATGAAGGGACTAGATGTTTAGTAAGAAAAATGTCTATTAAAAGGAGCAAATACAATATTACTGTTCACAATGTACAATGAAATTAATCATGGAAGTCCTGGGAGTGGGCCAGAATTAATTTTTTGTTAAATTAATTTTTGAGCTGCAAATGTGACTAGGTTTCAGTGGGAATATACATATTTTTAATTTCAATACAGTTAAAACTTTGTTGGCATTTGTTAAACAGTGGTGCTGATTGTTACAATGGTAGTTAATGGGCAGTATTGAAAATGGAGGAAAGGTGATCCTAAACAGTGAATTAACTCTTGACCCTCACTTTTATTTGTTACTCCCTGTTAGTACTGCCTTGGTCTATTAATATGGTTTCGAGCTCACCTTTTCTCTCAGTCAGTACTTATGGCTGCAGATCATGAGCATGTAGATTATCAAATATCTTTACTCCTTCAAAACCTGTCCCAGTTATGGAATATTATACTCCCCTATGTTCCCTTAAGCATCGTACCGTGCTTCATGCAGGTCTTGTTGTTTAAGCTCCCTCCACCTCTTTAGCTCTAATAAAAATAGATTTGAAATGGTGAAAATACAGGATCTGTGGACCAACACAGGGATTTAGGATTCCATATTAAAACTGGTGGACAGGCAAACTTTTCTTAAAGGCTGATGGAACCAAAGCCTTTTCACAAAGGGGCTGGAATACAAAGCAGTGGAAGTCGTTCAACAGTTCAAAGTTCTGTTTAGGCTGCATGTGGAATATTGTGGACAGTTGTAAGTACTACACCACAGGAAGATCTTGGAAGGAATGTACCATAGATTCACCAGAATAACACAGGTGCAGAAATGGATAAAATATGAGGACAGGTTGCAGAGTTTAAATTTGGATGTAGAAGATTCAGGATGATCTAATTGATGCATCAAGATGATTAAAGGATTATGATAGGGTAATGGGGGAATCTATTACCCCTGGTGTGGCTAGTCCAGAACTAGGGAATATCATCTTAAAATTAGAGCTGCACCATTCAAGGATGACAGCAGCTGGCATTTCTGCACACAAAGGGCGATGGAGATCTGGATTTCCCCAGAAAACCCTTTCAGATAGAGGGCCAATTGAAAACTTCAAAGCTGTCATTGGTAGATTTTGTTAGACAAAGCTATTGAGTAATATTGACCAAGGCAGATAAATGGAATTAAGATGCCGATCAGCCATGATCTAACTGACTGAGTTATAGAATTATACAGAACAGAAGGTAGCTATCTGGCTCATCACACTTGTGCCAGCTCTTAGAAAGAACAGTGTAGTTATACCCACCATTCTGCTCTTTCTTGATAGCCCTGCAAATACATTAGCTTGAAGTATTTATCTAATTTCTTTTTGGAAGTTGCTATTGCCACCCCTCCCAGTAACACATTACAGATCAAACAACTTGCTGAATAAAAAGCGTCTTCTTCATGATTGATGGAAGAAGCTTAAGAAGCTGTGTAGCAATTCTGTTACATATGTTCCAGCATTGTTTTCATAATAATACAAATGGATAAAAGCATTTATAATGTAGATCAAACAGTTCAACCAAAATATGAAGTCGTACTTGAAGACTCCATTTGTTCCTAAATTATTCCTTCTTTCAATAATTGTGAAGCAACAGAATACAACAGTATGTCTCCAAATTCAAAATTTTAATTTCACAGCCCCTTAATTTCATGAATACAATATTGATTTTATAAGTTTGTTTCCACCACTGTGTTCTTCTTTGGTATCAAAGATGTTAAATTGAAGATAAATTATAACCTCATAAACCGTACCAGATAATAAGATGGTTTGAACTAACTTAACAAGGACAGATTCGTTACATTTTAACTGCAAAGGGACATCAATGCTGCACAGCTAGTGTCACATTTTGTTCACCTAAAGATGCCGCAGGTTCATGAAAAACTAATTCAGCTAAAACTGTTTCTACTTTTGATGCTTTCAGGATTACCTCTTGGATCAAAGTTTGCTTTAAAATTATCCCAATGATTAATGCACCTAAGTCATAATGCATTCATTGCTGTTCTTGCTCTTGAGTGGGAATTAAATAAGAGTTTATAAAAAGGGGTTACAACACTTGTAAGACAACTTGGAAGCATTGGAAAAGGTCGGGAGGGAAGGTCCTATGAGGAAAGGCTGAGAGTCTTGGGTCTGTTCTCATTGGAAAGAAGAAGGTTGAGAGGGGATTTGATAGAGACATACAAGATGATCAGAGGATTAGATAGGGTAGACAGTGAAAGTCTTTTTGCTAGGATGATGATGTCAGCTTGTATGAGGGGGCATAACTACAAATTGAGGGGTGATAGATTTAAGACAGATGACAGAGGCAGGTTCTTTACTCAGAGAGTAGTAAAGGTGTGGAAAGCCCTGCCTCTCAATGTAGTTAACTCAGCCACATTAGTGAGATTTAAACAATCTTTGGATAAGCACATGGATGATGATGATGGGATAGTGTAGGGGGATGGGCTAGATTAGTTCAGAAGTCTGCGCAACATCGAGGGCGATAGGGCCTGCTCAGTGCTATACTGTTCTATATTCTATGTTTCGTCACAGACTACAGGAGAGAATTTTTCCACTCCAGAAATCCACTGAAAAGTTGCATTCGCTACAAGTGGAAATTAATTAATGGAACTGATTTGTCAGAGAACATACAATTTCCTGATAAAGGTCTCATTAGGGTCTTGTGTGGTAAAGTTTCTGTATTTCATTTCTTATCGTCAAGAAAGTGGCTCACTATCACCTTCTCAAGGACACTTAGAGTGGGCAATAAATCCTGAGAGTAGCCAGCGGTGATCACATCCCGTGAACTGGCAAATTACAAACCTATGCCTTTGCCAGAACATGCTCCTGTACAAACCCCACCCCTTCCATTCATTTGTGTCTACGTCCCCCTTCAATATGTGGCCTCGGGTGGATGCAGTACAAAGAGTAATGCAATCGATTTTTTAACCTTGCATTCTTAGGTAGGGATTTCTGCTGAAGGCAGGTGTTGAAAAGCTGAGTACATGCTGCCAGGACTTTCTGGTCATTCATCCAACTAGTCGTAAAATGCTACATAGCACTTCTGACCAGTGTTTTCAATTGGGCTCAGCTAAAAGCACAAGATTAGGAATTTCAGCCTTTAAAATAACTATCCCTCAGTAACTGGAATATAATCCTTGAAACTGCTCACCAAATCTTTTTCAACACTATTCCAGATCCCATTATTGAAGCTATGTGTTCCATATGTAAAAAGAACATTATGAAATTGCATTGCATGAGATTTAGAATTCTGATAATGTGGCCTAATTATAATATATTCTTGCATGCAAAGGCAAATCAATACTGACCTTTGCTGGGAAAATAAACGCACACCTCATTAAACATCAAACTCAATACTATATTTTAATCCATTGGGAAATTTCTTACAATTAGAGTTTGCAGAAGGAGCTGGGGGTGTGCAGTCAGCAAAGGTTAGATGTGAATCATAAAAGGAGTGATGGGGCCAAGAAGCAAAATGCCAATTTGTGGCTAAAAATATTCAGAAAAGCTAAGTGAAACTTGAAGCTAATGTAGTTTTCATGAATTCAAAGACACTGGCAAAAATGATAATCTGCAATATAAGCCTTTAGCACAGGAATTGCATCCTATGCAATATTCTGCTCTTCCAATGTTATTTTCTCTATAAGATTGCAGATTCCAACAGACCTGTTTTTGGAATTTAGGTTTCACCTCTTAATTTTTCATTTAATGAACATCGTTTAGAGTAAAGAACAAAAATGTTCTAAGAACATAAAAAATACTATTCCTTTTATAGACAATATATTTTCTCACCTAAGATGCTTGCAGCAATGTCCTGAAGATGAAACTTGAATGACTAGAAATTCCGGAATAGACAGACAGAAGGCTGAAAGAACACAGCAAGCCAGGCAGCATCAGGAGATGGAGAAGTCGACATTTCGGGTGTAACCCTTCTTCAGGACTAGAGATTCCAGGTCAATCATGGAGGGTTTGAAACCATAGACTAGAAGGAAAAACACAGATAGGCAGCTTGGTTCCAGTGGTGATATTTTCATCTCCGAGTCAGAAGGTTCTACTTTCAAGTTACAGTTGAGGACATAAACCAATGTGATACCTCAATGCAGTATGAGGGAGTGCTGCAGTTGCCATCATTTGGGTAAGATGTTATCTACCTAAACCTTTTCAGATGAATACTTGAGATCTATAAGGCTATTTGATGAAGGGCAGGGAGTCCTCCTAGAGTTTTGATCAACATTCTTCCCTCAAATGAATTCACCAAATGGCCACCATTTGTAAGACACAAATCAGGAGTGTGATGGATTATTTTCCACTTACCTGAGTGGACGCAGCTCCAACAACACTCAGGAAGTCAACGCCATTCAGGACACAGCAGCCAACTTGATTAGCAACTTTGTGTCAACATTCACTTCCTCCAAACCTAACGCACTGTGGCTGCAATGTGCAGTATCTACAAGATGCATTGATGTATGTCACCAAACATCCTGCGACAGCATCTTCCAAACACACAACCATTCCCACCTAGAAGAGCAAAGAGGGCAGATACATGGGAACCACCACTTCCAAGTTCCCTTCCATGCCACACACCATCCTGACTTGGAAGAATATTGCTGGGTCAAACTCCAAGAATTCCATCTCTAACAGCATTGTGGTTGTCCTTACACTCCAAAGACTGCAGCACTTCAAGCAAGCAGCTCACCACCACCTTCACCATGGCAATTAGGATGGGCAATAAATGTTGGCCAAGCCAGTGATATCCACATCCTGTATCCAATAAAATAATTAGCCATTCCTCTTATCGATGTTTTTGAACTCTTGCTGTATATAAATTAACTGGTCCTTTGCACAAAATAAAAACAGAAGTGCTGGAGAAACTCAACTAGGTCTGGCAGCATCTGTGGAGAGAGAAACAGAGTTAGTGTATCAAGTCCAGAATGACTCTTCTTCAGAACTCATTAGGTCTTTTGCCTATTAGGCACCATGCTCCAACATAAATTGCTGTATCGGAAACATTTTTAAGTGATTCTGTGCTCCATGATATGAATGCCAGTCTTTCCTACCTTCCCCACAGGCCCTTGTTCTGTATAGAGTTCTGTAATATCAGCAAACAACAATCTGATTATCAGAAGCTGTTTCTTTTTCCATTTTAAAGGGGCACTGTCTATTTGACATTCTTTTCACTTGTTCCCAAGAGGACAATAATGTGGCACAAATCACATTGCAACACATCATGACAAATATAAATGCTGCACCTTCTCTTCCCCTTTTTTCCAATTCCCAAAAAGCTCTTGGACAAACAATTTTCTTAAAAAGCGCTCTTCCATTAATCTTGGACTGTTAGCAACCCAAAGGATTGTGTGCTTTTTTTTTTAAATCAACAAGCTGTTCACTGTTCAGGAGAAATACAACACAACTGGAAACTTCTATTCTCCATATGAGTACTGTTAAAATGTCAGGAATGGATTCCGCCAGTAATGTTATCTTTATTGTAATAAAAATGGCCTCTAAAAATTACAACATTTGAAAAATCAAAAGCTCTTAAAACTTAAAGCTCTTAAAGCATTTTCTCCCTTCCCCATTCTTCCTTTTATTTTACTGTTGTGCAGAGAGAGGAAGGCAAAGAGATTTTGGAGGTTTCAAGATAGATATTTGAATAAACAGACAGTTGATAAATATAGTATATCACCACCTGAAACAAGAGAAGAACACCTCTCATTAATTGTCATGATTGGTAATGTCTCTTTCAACATTGGTCACCTTCTGAACTAGACCAACCACAATAACTCAGTAACTATTATAGTAGGTAATAACAAGCACTGTAGATGCTGGAAACCAGATTCTGGATTTGAGTGGTGTTGGAAAAGCACAGCAGGTCAGGCAGCATCCGAGGAGCAGGAAAATCGATGTTTCGGGCAAAAGCCCTTCATTAGGAATAGAAAGTAATAGAAACTATTATAGTAGCACAGATGCTCATATTCTGTTACAAACTGATCACTTTCTGGTCCCTTTAAGCATTACACTACCTATAAGCCTCAAGTGATGAGTGTGCAAGAATATGGGCTATCCACTAGTGAGCATAAAAACAGAAGGACCAATTGACTGAACACATGGCTGAAGGAGGGAGAGCAACAGATTTCTGAGGCAATGGAAGCAGTCCAGGTCATATACAAGCTGGACAGATTGCATCTTAATAGGACCGGGATTGATAGCTGGTGATAGCCCCAAACACAACTCCCCAACCCCCTTCCCAATATCCCTAAACCCACCTCCTCACCATTCCTTCCTGGCCAAACTGTAGAGTAGTCTCTCAGTTTGTCCAGTTGCCAGACAGGAAACAGAGTGAGAACAATAACAATGCAGTCCTACTGACAGCTATGACCAGACATCCATGTTCCTGGTATTTCCAGGTGTCCTGATCCCTCACTGTCATACAGTGAATAACAGAGGCCTGACCCGCTCCATGTGACTTTCAATCAAGAACTACACAGAATTTACAGACCATTCAATCAAACAGGTCTTTTCCCATTTTTGACAATGACCTACTCATACTTAAGAAGGGCTCATGCCCAAAACGTCGATTCTCCTGCTCCTTGGATGCTGCCTGATCTGCTGCGCTTTTCCAGCAACACATTTTCAGCTCTACTCATACTTCACCTAACCCTATCAGCATATTCATCTAATCCTTTCTCCCTCATGTCCTTATCTGGCTTCCCCTTAAAGGAATCTGTGCACGTCCTCTGACACTCTACATAGGCAGTCAAGTGCAATCTTTGGGTAAAGATTGTTCAATGAAATGAAGTGTGTTAATGAACAAAGGAAAGCCAAAGCTATAGAGGGGGACATTCATTGGAGGATTACTTGTATATACTGTATATGGTTGTTGTACACAGGAGTCCCATGCAAAAAGGATGGAACAAGCTGCCAGAGGAAGTGGTGGAGGCTGGTACAATTGCAACATTTAAAAGGCATCTGGATGGGGATATGAATAGGAAGGATTTGGAGGGATATGGGCTGAGTGCTGGCAGGTGGGACTAGATTGGGTTGGGATATCTGGTTGGCGTGGACAGGTTGGACTGAAGGGTCTGTTTCTATGCTGTACATCTCTGTGACTCTAAATATTAAAATGGAAACATACATAAACAAGTCTAACAAATGGAATTTTTATTTGGAGATGCGGGTGTTGGACTGGGGTGTACAAAGTTAAAAATCACACAATACCAAATTATAGTCCAACAGGTTTAATTGGAAGCACACTAGCTTTCGGAGCTCAGCTGCTTCATCAGGACACCTCCACAACCACCTCATGAAGGAGCGGTGGACCTCATGAAGGAGCAGTCGATCCAGAGAAATGAGCCACTATTCTCTTGGGAGAACAGTAGGACTTCCCCTACAATAGTGAAAGCCATGATGTGGAAACACTGGTGTTGGACTGGGGTGAATGATTTTCTTAAAATCTTACTTTGCAGGCTGACCAGCTATGCTGAATCAATCAACTGTTTAAACTCCTCAGCCAAAGACCATGAACAGCGACTCATGATGCAAGGATGGTCATTGCCTCTTGCCCACCTCTGTGTGAAGTTTCGTTAAGAACACAATTTTTTTTATTTTTCAAAACATTGCATTCATAATGATGCCCAATGAATACTTTGTTTACGGCTGTAAAAAGCTAGTTATTGCTGTAACACGGTTAAATGAGGTCTCATTCTACACACAAAATGCTAACAATGAAATATGAGGAGAGCACAATTTTAAAGGGATCCCAATTTCAATAAACTGGAACACATGATGTCCATTTGCACCTTGAGGTCTTCTGCAATCAGTGGGTGCAACAGCAGCATACAGTGCATCACTATCTCCAGGCTTTAATTTATTTTGCAAATTTTATTTTATTTACAGTACCCCTTTGAGAGAGATTGTTAACTAGCTAATTTATTTATTTACTTACCATTTACTCAAAAGAGAATAAACCGACAACTATAGATGCTGATGGTGGGTTGTACAATTAGAAACAACACATTTTGTGACTTTTCACTTTGTGAATAAATCCAAAACTGAGTAAAGATTGTCTTTGGGTATCCTCCTTTACAAACTGTCGATCAGCAGTTTAATAAATTGAACAATATGGCATGAGTGTAATTATACTAGCTTGCTCAAAGATAACCAAATCTTTATTTTGTGTTATACATACAGTTCTGACTTATATTTGTTTTCATTATGAATGCCCATGCTCAACTTTGGAAACTGATTGTATGAAACTTGTCATGCTCTAATAATACCCTTTCTCTCAGAGGTGATGATCCAGCACCATCACTAGCAGAAATGGGTAAATACAGCAGGGAACGTTTACATTGGCAGATTCCACTATAAATGTAAATTTATCATGGAAAATGCTGAATCAAAGAATAAACTGATTTAAAATGTTTCAGATGTTACTAGCTGCTTTCTGATTGGTCTATGCATGAGAGGTTAAAAGTAGTCTTTGACTGAAGTGGTGAAAATGCAGGAGATCATTAAAGGAGAAAGTGAGGACTGTAGATGCTGGAGATCAGAGCTTAAAAATGTGTTGCTGGAAAAGCGCAGGAGGTCAGGCAGCATAAAAGGAGAAGGAGAATCGACGTTTCGGGCATAAGAAGAAAGGCTTATGTCCGAAACGTCGATTCTCCTTCTCCTTTGATGCTGCCTGACCTGCTGCGCTTTTCCAGCAACACATTTTTAAGCAGGAGATCATTATAGCCCAGCACACAAGTCTAATTTAATCCCTATTTTAAATCCACACAGTCTTCCCTTATATTTCTTATTCCATTATGGGGGAAGAATGTAATTACAGGCTAGCAATTTTTGCATCAGAGGTTCCATTAATTGCGAGTGCATAGGTATTTATAATGGAAAAGATTTGTTAAAACTGCACATAGAGCAAGATATTTTCATATATTTGATAGATTTTACTGATGATTGTTGTGAAAAAGGTACTCAATGCAGCCTTGCTTGTGAATTAATGAGAGTCTCAGTCATGCAGCCCAAGTGACTGAAGCATAGCTGTGTTTACAGTTTATAGGAGCTGTTAAATTAACAGAGCAATACCAATGGGAAACTGTCACACTTCAAAAAATGCTGAGTATGCATTTTAAATATATCTGCAATCAGATAATATACAAGCATTAACATGCTACGCATTTAGTCCATTTACAGCCTAAATTTAGCATTTGAAATTGTAAAGTGTACACGAAGTATTCCAATGTGACACATGGCAGCAACATCTGTTACTTAATTCTGTGCAAGTCCAAATCAAAATGCCAAGTTTTTATAAAGCATCAAGAACTTGTGACACATACCCTGAGTGCCCTCTAGTGTTCTTTTATGAAATGGATCCATTTGCTGAGTGAAAAACACTTAAATTCTGTCTGCACTTTCATCCTGCACTTACTTTGAAATAAAAATGATCTTCTTCGATGGGTTGATGGTGTGATACAGACTCCATTATGTTTTCTTTGTTATCACCTCTAAATTCAGTATTGCACTGGGGTTAGCCTTGATTTAGCATTCAAGTCTAACCTGCACCTCAGAAAAAGGAAAACAATCCCAGTCTATCCAATCTCTCTATATAACTAAAACTCTCCAGCCCAGGCAACGTCATGGTAAATTTTCTCTGCACCTTCTCCAGTGTAATCACATCCCTCCTATAATATAGATTCCTGAAATGCACTGTGCCATCATTGTAAGGTTAAACTCGAGCATTACAGAGGGCTAGGAGAAAGTGAGGACTGCAGATGCTGGAGATCAGAGCTGAAAATGTGTTGCTGGAAAAGCGCAGCAGGTCAGGCAGCATCCAAGGAGCAGGAGTATCAACGTTTCGGGGCTCATGCCCGAAACGTCGATTCTCCTGCATTACAGAGGGCTATCAGTCCATCAAGTTGGCACAATCAAAATCCACCTAACTATTCTAATCTCGATTTCCAGCATGGGGCCCATAGCCTTGTATGCTTTGACATCGCAAATGTACATCTAAATACACCTTAAATATTAAGAGTGCTTCTGTCTCCCGCGACCTCTGGGTGAAAAAAATCTTTCTTCATATCCCCTCCAAATCTCCTACCTTCTCTCTTAAATCTATGACCCTCCTGGTCATTGATGCCTTCACCAAGGGGAAAGGCTTCTTTCTGTCTATGCCCCTTATATTTTATATGCCTCCACCCATCCCTCAGTTTCCCCTGCTCCAAGGAAAACAACCCCTGTCTTTAAAAAAAAATGAACTGCAAATGCTAGAAATCAGAAACAAAAACAGAAATTGCTGGAGAAACTCAGCAGATCTGGCAGCATCTATGGAGAGAAAGCAGAACCAATGTTTTGGGTCCAGTGTCCCTCCTTGATGTGTTCTTTAGACTGTAACACGGTCTAAAGCAAGAATACATTGAGCAGCAAGAATACATTGCTGCTCAATGGTATTACCTTTACAGATATGGAGATATCAAATCTGAGACAAGATACTACAGCATTTGGTTGTTTAGAATTGCATACTGAAGTTGTCACATATGGTATATTGTTCAGGTAAGAGGTGTGTCTGCTGTGGTCAAATGCTCTCAAGTGCTTTAAGTTGTCAACAGTCTCTAGAATAATTTGCACTAAATTGAATATTTGCTTTCAAATGAATCTTGGACAGTTTTCTTAACTCTGCATCCACTGCGATTTGGACTGTTCATTCCAGAGTTAGTTTTGATTGAAGAAGTTACATGACTGATTTATTGAAGAAATCAATGACAATTATATTAAAAATGAGCTTCTGTTTTCAAGAGGAATGGCCACAGGGGATTCCTACACTCGCTGCCTATTCCCTGAGTCTTTCCTGGTGGTCACTCAGCTACTCTCCGCCAGCACCTTAGGTGTGACCACCTCACTAAAACTCTTATCTATGAAGCACTCAGCATCTCGGATGATCTTTAGTATATTCAGTTCCAGCTTCAGCTCCAGCTCCTTAATGCGGTCTCCCAGGAGCCACAGCTGGGTGCACCTCTGACACGTGTAGTCATCAGGGACAATGGAAGTCTCCCTGAGCTCCCACATCATACAGGAGGAACATACAACTGCCCTAACTGCCATCTTAACTACTGTAAAACTAAAAAGGAATGTAAAAAGGATTGTCTGGATTAAATTCCATCTGTCATTTTTGTGCCTATGTTTCTAACTGATCTATGTCCTACTGTATCCTCTGATAATCCTTCTCACTATGCACAACGCCACCAGTCTTTGTATCGCTCGCAAACTTACTAATTAGACCAGCTCTGTTTTCCTCCAAATCATTTATGTCAACATGAACGCCAGAGGTCCCTGTAGAACACCACTAGTCACAGCCCTCCATTCAAAAAAGCATCCTTTCACCACTACCCTCTTAACTCCTATGACTAGGCCAGTTCTGTATTCATCTTGCCAGTTCAGTCCTGATACCATGTGAATTCATCTTTTGCCATGTCTGCCATGAGGGACCTTGTCAAAGGCTTTACTGAAGTCATGTAGACAACATCAACTGCTTTTGCCTCATCAATCATCTTCATCAACTCCTCAAAACTCGATCGAGTTAGTAAGGCATGACATCATCTGTACAAACTATGCTGTCTATCATTAATAAGTCCATTTGTTTCTAAACATGTATAGATCTTGTCCCTGAGAATCTTTTCCAATAATTTCCCTACCACTGACATGAGGCTCACGGGTCTGTAATTTCCAGGATTATCCCTGCTACCCTTCTTAAACAATGGGACAACATTGGCTATTCCCCAGTCCTCTGAGACCTCACCTCTGGCTAAAGAGGATACAAAAATGCCTGTCAATGCTCCAGCAATTTATTCTCTTGCCTCCCTCAATACTCTGGGTTATATTCCATCAGGATCTGGGGACTTATCTACCTTAATACTGTTTAAGATGCACACCTCTTCCTTTTTATTAGCAACTTGGTTTAGAGACTCAACATTCCCTTCCCGGAGATCATCCTCCACCTGTTACTTCGCTTTGGTGAATAGTGACACAAAATATTCGTTTAGGGCCTCACCTATCTCTACTGGCTCCACACATAGATTCCCTCCTGTGTCCTTCAGTGGGCCAACCTTTTCCCTGACTACCTTCTTGCTTTTTATATATATAAAAAGCCTTGGCATTCTCCTTAATCCTGCTTGCTAATGACTTTTCATGATCCCCTTTAGCCCTTCTAGTTCATTGTTTAAATTATTTCCTACTTTCTTTATATACTTCAAGGGCTTTATCAGTTCATATCCTCCTTGACCTAATGTATGCATCCTTTATCTTTCTGATCAAGGTCATAACATCCCAAGTTCATGTAACTTGCCATACCTATCCTTCATTCTCAAAGGAATTTGTCATTCCTGAACTCTTCCCCCATATTTGATGTAGTTGTATCCTCAACAAAATTCCAATCAAAATTCCCCAGTTCCTGCCTAATATTGTTGTAGTTTGCCTTCCCCCAGTTTAAGACCTTCATCTGAAGACTGCTGTTATCCCTATCCATGAGTATCTTAAAACTCACAGTATTATGGTCACTACTCCCAAAATACTACCCTTCACCCCACCCCAAACCTTCACTCACCTGACTGGGCTCATTTCCCAAAACCAGGTCCAATATAACCCCCTCCCTGGTTGGACTGTTTACACAAGAAACTGGGAAAAAACACATTCTCTTCCTCAAAGAGCAAAATAGGATCATTTGCATCCATTTAAAGAGGGGGCCAGGGTTTAACATCTTATCCGAATGAAGGTACCTGTGACAGTGCAGCACTTCCTCAGCATTGCATTGGGAGTTCCTACTCTAGATTTTGAATTGTCTGGAGTAAGACTTGAACCTGCAATCTTCTGATTCAAAGTGGGGATTGTAGAGGTATTAACACAAAACGTGAAAGCAGGAAGTATCTATTTAGCCCATCTGCTTTACTCTGCCAACCTGGTTGATGTTCAGGGGGCTGGGAACCAGAAGAGAAGACGAGTAGACAGTGAGGTGGAAACTAGAGACTGTAAGGATCATGAAGTTAGCATTACCAAGGGGAAGAGTAGGCAGGGAGCAGATGAATGCAAAGGAACTGGTGGTCTGAAGTGCACATACTTTAATGCAAGGAATATTGTGGGTAAGGCAGACGAATTTAGGGCTTAGATTGGTGTCTGGGAGTATTAGGCGAAAGTGAGGACTGCAGATGCTAGAAACCAGAGTTTAGTTTTGAGTGGTGCTGGAAAAGCACAGCAGGTCAGGCACCATCTGAGGTGCAGGATAATCGATGTTTCAGACAAAAGCCCTTAATCAGAAATGGAGCCTGTCTAGAAGTATGACGTTACTGTGATCACAGAGACTTGGTTGAAAGAAGGGCATGATTGGCAACTAAATGTTCCAGGATATAGATGATTTAGACAGGACAGGGAGGGAAGTAAAAGTGGGGAGGAGTTGCATTGCTGGTCAGGGATGATATCACGGTTGTGATAAAGGAGGACACCAAGGACAGCTTGAGCAGTGAGGTATTATGGGTAGAGCTGAGAGATAAGAAGGGTGCAGTTACATTGTTGGGGCTGTACTACAGGCCTCCCAACAGTGAGCGTGAAGTAGAAGAACAAATAGGTAAACAGACTATGGAAAGATGTAGAGGCAACAGGGTGGTGGTGATGAGAGATTTTAATTTTCTCAACATTAACTGGGATATACTTAGTGTCAGAGGTCTGGATGGGGCAGAATTTGTGAGGAGCGTCCAGGAGAGTTTTCTAGAGCAGTATGTCAATAGTCCAACTAGAGAAGGGGCCATATTGCATCTGGTGTTGAGGAATGAGCCAGGCCAGGTGGTAGAAGTTGCGGTGGGGGATTTCTTTGGGAATAGTGACCACAATTCAGTAAGTTTTAGAATACATGTACTCGTAGACAAAGATATGAGTGGTCCTAAGGGAAGTATACTAAACTGGGTCAAGGCCAATTATATCAAGATTCGGCAGGAATATGGATTGGGGGCAACTATTTGAAGGGAAGTCCACATTTGATGGGAGGCTTTCAAAGAAAGGTTGAAGATAGTGCAGGACAGGCATGTCCCTTTGAAAACAAGGGATAGGAAAGGCAAGAATCGTGGACCGTGGATGATAGAGAAATCGTGCGACTAACCAAGAGATAAAGGGAAGCATACATAAGGTCCAGGCAGATAAGAACAGAACAGGCCTTGGAGGAATATTGGGAGAGTAGGACCAATCTTAAACAAGGAATCAAGCAGACTAAAAGGGGTCATGAAATAACTTTAGTGAGCAGAATTATGGAGAATCCCAAGGCCTATTATTCATATATAAGAAGCAAGAGGGTAACAAGAGAAAGGGTTGGTCCACTAAAAGATAAGGAAGGAAGATTGTGTCGAACCTGAGAAAATGGGTGAGATTCTCAATGATTACTTTGCATCAGCATTCACTGAGGAGAGGGACATGATGAATGTTGAGATTAGAGATAGAAGTTTGTTTACTTTGGATCACATTGACGTAAGGAGGGAGGATGTGTTGGGTAGGCTAAAGGATATTAAGGTGGACAAATCCCAGGACTGAATGGGATCTATCCCAGGTTGCTGAGGGAGGCAAGAGGGGAAATAGCTGAGCCCTGACAGATATCTTTCAAATATACTTAAACATAGGTGAGGTGCCAGAGGACTGGAGAGTTGTTAATGTTGTCCCCCTGTACAAGAAGGGTAGTAGGGATATTCCAGGTAACTACAGACCAGTGAGCCTGACATCAGTGGTGGGAAAGTTGCTGGAGAAGAGAATAGGCTTATCAGTGATAGGCAACATGGTTTTGTGCGGAGGAGATCGTGCCTTACCAACTTAATAGAGTTCTTTGAGGAAGTGACCAAGTTTATAGATGAAGGAAAGGCTTCCCCATGGTAAACTAATGGAGAAAGTGAAGTCACATGGTGTGCAGGGTTTTTTAGCTAGGTGGATAAAGGAGTGGTTGAGCAACAGGAGACAGAGAGTAGTAGTTGAAGGGAATTTCTCAAAATGGAGAAAGGTGACTAGTAGTGTTCCACAGGGATCAGTGCTGGGGCCAGTGTTGTTTGTGATAAACATAATGATCTGGAAGAGGGCATTGTTGGTCTAATCAGTAAGTTTGCAGATGACACAAAGATTGGTGGAGTCACAGAAAGCATTGGGGACTGTCAAAGAATAAAGGAAATATATGGTATGCTTTTTCTTCATCGGATGGGGCATTGAATATAAGAGCTGGCAGATCATGTTAAAATTTACAAGACTTTGGTTCGGCCGCATTTAGAATACTGTGTACAGTACTGGTGGCCACATTACCAAAAGGATGTGGACGCTTTGGAGAGGGTGCAGAGAAGGTTTACGAAGATGTTGCCTTGTATGGAAGGTGCTAGCTATGAGGAGAGGTTGAGTAGGTTAGGATTGTTTTCATTAGACAAAAGGAGACCAAGGGGAAACCTGATTGAGGTTTACAAAATCATGAAGGGTATAGACAGGGTGGATACAGATAAGCTTTTTTCCAGGGTGAAGGATTCAGTAATGAGAGGTCACGCATTCAAGGTGAGAGGAGAAATGTTTAAGGGGGATACATGCGGAATGTACTTTACACAGAGGGTGGTAGGTGCCTGGAATACATTGCCAGCAGAGGTAGTAGAGGCAGGCATGGTAGATTCATTTAAGATGCGTTTGGACAGATACATGAGTAGATAGGGGAGCACAGGGATACAGATCCTTAGGAATTGGGCAACAGGTTTAGACAGTGGATTTAGATCAGCTCAGGCTTGGAGGGCTGAAGGGCTTGTTCCTGGGCTGTAAATTTTCTTTGTTCTCATTACTGTAGACACGTCCGTTGGCCTCATGCCCCACATCTCACTGCAGGAGTCAGACTGAGTAAGTGCCTCTTAAATATTTGGAGAAAGGTACATGGATCTAACACCAAGTCATTTCAAGAGCATGGAAAGAAAGATCTCTCCTTTAAGATGTTCCACTCGTACCTAAATATATGGACTATTAAATTAATATCTCAATGATCTCTTGAACAGCTAACTCTAATTAGTCATGCTTTAGAAAACAAAGAAAGCTGTCGTTCCCAGTGGGCCATTAATTAAAAAGCTGCAACACATCATTAAGTCTTTCGATGGGTCAGTAAGGAAAGAGAGCAAATTTATTAAAATACAATGCTCTCCCTGTGAAACATTGAGAAAAAAAATTGCAGCCCAGCGGGATACTGCACTCATTATTGGAATAAACAAGGAGTTGTTTTCTTTGCAGGATGATCTGGATGTACTGTCTGAAACGGAGGAGGAAAGGGAGATTCGAATAAGTTTCAACAGAGAATTTGATCAGCGTATTTGGAAAATTATAATTTACAGAGCTATGGAAAAAGAACAGGAAAGTGAGACTAATTATTCAGCTCTTACAAAGAGTCAGCAGTGGCATGATGAATTGAATGGTCTTCTTTAACGCTTTGAGTTCCTTTTGATTCCTGGCATGTGATGGGACCTGTCACTTAGAACAAATGCGTGCCCTGAGGCTCTTCTGAAAGACAATAGGAGCGCCAAGGGGATTTTACAGATGGCAGCAAATGAAGAGGTCATAATCGAAGGGCCAACAGCTCAACAACAGTGACAGTGCCACTAAACACAGCCGAGGCTGCAGGGAGGAGAGAGCAGCTCTGTATTGAGGTGATGTCGATGGGTTGGTGAGATTCTCTTTAAAGAACAGTGTCCCTGCAAGCAGGATCTGGTGGTCAGATAGGTGAACCCTGCAGTGGCAGAGTTGGAGCAACAGTGCGATTGAAGAAGGGCCCCTTTATGGCCATTGAAATACCCCAATGTTTCTCAGATTCAGCTTCCTTTCAGTAAACTATTTTACAAGATTGTTTGCTACCTTTCTTATCAACTTATCAGCAGCATTTTCAAAGCATCTCCCTGACTGCACTGGTCAACAGGAGAAATACATCCGGCTCGTGTAAAACAATTTTCGCTCCCTCTTTAGTCTTGCCGGTGTCCAAGCCTCTCTCTGACATCTGCAGAGGTGCAGCCATCTGTACTCTCCTGGACCTCTGAGGCCCACAACATACACTAAGGCTGCTGCCCAGTGACCTATTTCCTGCTTCCTGCTCACATACCACACAGTATATTCACATTGGGAGTTACATTTTGTCACTTACATTTGTAGAACAGAGAAGATCATTCAGCCTATTGTGGTGCTGCAGCCAAGTCCTGACATCAGCAGATTTGAACTGCCATCTCTATCCATTTGCTTGCTCTGGTAGAGAGATCTCTTATTCCTGGGCTATCAGAACATCCCGCTGTCCACTCTCAGCCTATTGAAGGCACACAGGGAATCATCATCAAACCATGGGGCCATCAATGTCGCTCCTGGCAGCCAATGCTATGGGAATGGGTCCCTTGACCTTGTCAGTGTTGATCTGGTGATATTTTCTCCTTTATTATCAGAGGAAGCAGGAAATACAGCTGCCACAAAAAATTACATTAAATCATCATCAACAGATCACCCTTAAGTACTAAATTTCAAGGTAACAAACCAAGGCAACCTCTGATCAGAATTTTATTCCAGGTTGATTTTCAGACTGGAAGAAAATACTTCAATTTTAATTGGTAAAAAGATAACAATCTCTCCCTCAAAGTGAACAAAATGAAAGAGGTCTCTGTTGGTTTCAGGAAGCAAGATGGAAGACACACCCTTATCTTCATCAATGCAGCTGTGGTGGAGTTGGTCTAGAGTGTCCTAGGAGTGACGATCACCAACCATCTGTCCTGGTCTACTCATGTTGAGGCGATGGTCAAGAAAACACAATAACGCCTATACTTCCTCAGAAGTCTAAGGAAACTCGGCATGTCCATAAAGACTCTAACCAATTTTTAAAGACACATCACAGAAAGCATTCTATCTGGATGCATCAAGGCTTGGTACAGCAATTGCTCTGCCCAGGACCATAAGAAACTACAGAGAGTTGTGAACACACCCCAGTCCCTCATGCAAGCTCACCTTCCCTCCACTAATTCTATCTATACTTCTCACTGCCTCAGAAAGGTCGCCAACATCATCAAAGATTCCTTCCACTCCGGTTATAATGTCTTCCAACCTTTTCTGTTGTGCAAAAGATATAAAAGCTTAAACACAGAGACCAACAGATTCAAGAACAGCTTCTTCCCCACTGTTATTAGACTTCTGAGTGGACCTCTCAAATTTTAAATTTAATATTGATCTTGCTGTTTGTGCACCTTCTCTGCAGCCATAACATTGTATTCCTTATGCACGTTGTATGGTATGATCAGCCTGTACTGCACGTAAAACAAAACTTTTCACTATACCTAGGTTCATGTGACAATAATAAATCAAATCAAATCATTAAAGTTTTTTAAAATGTTATCACATGATTCACCATGCACATGCAACTTTATAATTCCATATATTCCTTGGACTTGGAAATTCTTTTACAAATGTGGTCACTGGTGCATCAACCATCATGTCTGATGAGCTTTTTGGCCACATAAAGAGCACAACTGGTTGGTTGTGAAAGCCTGAACTTCCTGACGAATATCAATCCTGCCTCTTGTGGTCTTTTCAGCACCTCGCTCTCACTCTCACTCTCATGTATGCTCGTGAATTTGCACCTAATTGATAGTCCAACTCATCTTATTTTTAAGCAGTTTGCAATTCTGCTCTCCTTCCCTGAGAAACTAGACAGTGTCAATACCAACACAATAAAAGTCAGAGCTGGTAATAGCAGGAGAAAGTGAGGACTGCAGATGCTGGAAATCAGAGTTGAAAAGTGTGGCGCAGGAAAAACCCAGAAGGTCAGGCAGCATCCGAGGAGCAGTAGAATTGAGATTTCGGGCATAAGCCCTTCATCAGACCTGACCTGCAGTGTTTTTCCAGGGCCACACTTTTTGTACTGGCAATAGTACCCTACCTCTTGCTTCTCTGGATCTTTATCTAATTCTGTTTTCGTCACAATATCTCTGAATGTACCATGAGCACCATCCTCTTCCACCCTTTGTCAAGCAAGTTGGCATTGGCAAAGCCCGGTTTCAGACCAACTCATGCACCATTTCAGATCCTTAGGATTCGGAGCTCAGTGGACACGCAGAATTTCCATGTTTCTGCTTTGCATACAGAGACACACACTCATCTTATGCATTCATGCATGAAGTGTCTTATGATGTTTGTTTCATTTCTTAATGCTAACTCATGTTATTGTTACCTAGATGCTACCAGCGTATGTGACTTGCATTACGTTTTAGTACACGGACTTTTCAGCGCTACATTACAGCCTATCAAGCTGTCTGACTGGCACTGTCTTTTAGTACAGGGGCAGCTTATAGCTTTTCAGAGCATTGAACAATCAAAAGAGTAGAGATGTCAGAAATGATTATCAGAAATGAGATAACAAAAATCCAGAGAAAGTATATTCCTGTCAGGGTGAAAGGGAAGGCTGGTAGGTATAGGGAATGCTGGATGACTAAAGAAATTGAGGGTTTGGTTAAGAAAAAGAAGGAAGCATATATCAGGTACAAACAGTATAGATCAAGTGAATCCTTAGAAGAGTATAAAGGACGTTAGGAGTATACTTAAGAGGGAAATCAGAATGACAAAAAGGGGACATGAGATAGCTTTGGTAAATAGGGTTAAGGAGAATCCAAGGGGTTTTTACAAATATATTACGGACAAAAGGGTAACTAGGGAGAGAATACGACCCCTCAAAGATCAGCAAGGCGACCTTTGTGTGGAGCCACAGAAAATGGGGGAGATACTAAATGAATATTTTGCATCAGTATTTACTGTGGAAAAGAATATGGAAGATATAGACTGTAGGGAAATAGATGGTGACATCTTGCAAAATGTCCAGATTACAGAGGAGGAAGTGCTGGATGTCTTGAAACGGTTAAAGGTGGATAAATCCCCAGGACCTGATCAGGCGTACCCGAGAACTCTGTGGGAAGCTAGGGAAGTGATTGCTGGGCCTCTTGCTGAGGTATTTGTATCCTCTATAGTCACAGGTGAGGTGCCGGAAGACTGGAGGTTGGCAAACGTGGTGCTACTGTTTAAGAAGGGCGGTAAAGGAGTGTGTGATGGCGCGTTGAAATAATGTTCAAATGCAGCTTTGTTTGTGGATGTTCGGTTGACTACTTCATGACTCACCCTCACTAGTATCTTTACATACTGATGAGGAAAGACACCACTTCGGCTGGGACAACACAACCAGCCATCTGAAATCGAATCTTCCAGCTCAGCGAGCAATCCTACATCCAAGAGAAATCAGAGTTAATGTTTCATGTCCAGTGCAGTTCTTTCATTTTTTTTGTTAGGATGCATCCCTAATTTAAGTTGCACAGTATCTGATCAAGTCTTAGAAAGTGATGATGCAGTTTGCAAATGTTATGAGGATCAGATTATGGAAAATGAAGGGCTAACTAACTAACTTAAAAGTAATGCTCAGACAGGACATGGCTACTTTCTCCAGAGGGCAACAAACTTGGTGCCAAAATAAAATATTCCAGAGGTGCAAGTGAATGGAGGAATACTGTCATTATAGTGTTATCAGGAAAATCCACTAGCAAATATAACATTAGTTACATGTGCGAGGTAAGATTTATGGATTGGTGAAATGTGGTCAAGATGTGAAAGGCTAGAAAGCGCAGTACGAGTTCTGAAAGTGGACCTGGAAGTGAACATGATCCTAGGAAGAAGATCACAAACGTGCAAAATGAATTTGAGTTATAGCAGAGGACAATCTTATTGCAGTAGTCCTGAATGAGATAGGAAAAGAGTACAGCTTGGAGTTTAACAAGTACAAGGATTATGTAACAGGCTGAGAATACTCAAGAGAAATAAAAGGCCTTATGATCATAAAGTTTTAGTGGCTACAAACAAATTAGAAGATAAGTTGCAAAACATTGTCAAAGTAAAAGAGTTAGTGAGTTGGAAAGAATTTGATATATGTATGAAGCACCACATAGAGAATAGCCAGCCTTATCAGACAGACAGATAAGGAAACAAAAAATGCTACTAGCTGAGACATAGGAAGCCAGACCAGCGGCTCAATATTCCAAAGAAAGTCTTGATGATCGAGATATTAGAGTGGAATCCCCTATTGCACAAAAAGTCATCTTCAAAATGATCTCAGTTCTTTTTTAACAACACCCTCACACATGCACCCCCTCACAGACTTAAGACACTCTACACTCACATACACACACATATACAATCTTTCTCACACTCACAACCCCCCACCCCAGACAGACAGACAGACAGACACACACACACAAAGACCCACATGTACACAGAGACTTATACATTTGTGGGGTGAATTTATACTTGCAGAGTTACATTGTACTTTGCTCAAAAACTGCATGAATTCATGTAAGACTCTGTTATCTCACTTTTTAGATTAGAATCAGTCTAAACATTATGGTGCAGACAGAGAACAGAGGAGTTAACACCTTTGATATATTGTCTGGCTAACACCAATTGTTACAGTTAACCTGAGAATGTA
The DNA here is from genome assembly GCF_037043375.1 of Chiloscyllium plagiosum. NCBI lineage: Eukaryota > Metazoa > Chordata > Chondrichthyes > Orectolobiformes > Hemiscylliidae > Chiloscyllium > Chiloscyllium plagiosum. The sequence continues at coordinate 24,530,529 of NW_028270156.1, forward strand.
ACTTTTAAAATAAAGCTTTGTGATTTACACATGAAAGAAGTGAAACTACCAGGGTATTCAAACAGATGAAAGACTCAACAAACAATCAAGGTATTTTTCAATGTATAATTTCAGTTACATCACATTGTAAATTTTTGGTATAAATTCTGTGTCTTACAATTGTGTCCTCCACAACCACCTGATGAATGAGCAGCGCTCCGAAAGCCAGTGCTCCCAATTAAACCTGTTGGACTATAACCTGGTGTTGTGAGATAAAGCAGAGTTAACTTTTCAAGTCCAGTGATGCTTCAGAAAATTGTTAATCTCAGGTAGTTGCATCAACGCAGGATTGACAAAGGAAACAACAAAGCAAAAGTGAACACTACAGATCCTGGAGATCAGAGTCAAGATTAGAGTGGTGCTTGAAAAGCACAGCAGGTCAGGCAGCATCTGAGGAGCAGGAAAATCGACGTTTCACGAGAACCCTCTTTCCTGATGAAGGGGTCCTGCCCGAAATGTTGATTTTCCTGCTGCCTGACCTGCTGTGCTTTTCCAGCACCACTCTAATCTTGAAAGGAAACAATGAGGAAGAACTCAGTATTCAGGACGATTTCCTCATACAATGTTGTAGATCCAGTCAGTGGTTAAGTTATTTCGGATCTGGTGATGGATAATGAGGCAGGTTAAATAAATAATCAGAGTAAAACTCCCTTAGAAAACAGTGACCATACCATTGTAGAATTCCATTGAGAGGGAGGTCCTTGGGTTGAAATCAACTGTGCTAAACTGAAATAAGGATGTTCACAAAAGAATGAGGATGTTGCTGGCTATGGTTGACTTGGAAAGACGTTTAACAGCAAAGACAGTTGAAGAACAATGGCAGACATTTTAATAGTTCATGGTTTAAAGCAAAGACATTCCAGTGAGAAAGAAGGATTCTAGGAAGGTGACAAACCAACTATGGTTATCCAGGCAATGCAATGAAATTGAACGATCAAAGATACCACGTGGCAACAAGTCATGGTAAGTCAGAGGATTGGGAAAGTTTTAAAAACCAACTAAAGGCAACCAAAAAATAATATTGAGAGAAAATAAACTTTTAGGGTCAAGTTACAAGTAATATCAAGATGGACAAGAGCTTCTTTAAATATACAAAAAACATCAGGAGAAGCCAAAGGGAAGATAGACCCCTAGGAATAAGGTTGAGGAAGAAATAATGAGGAAGCAGAAAATGGCAGAGAAGTTGATTAAAAACTTTGCATCAGTCTTCTCTGTAAAAGAAACTAAAAGCATTACAAAATTACTAAATCAAGGGGCAAAAGGATGAGAGGAAATAACTACAATAACTATCTTGAGAGGAAAGCGTGTTAGGGTGTTAAGGATTGATCTCCCCTGAACCTGACAGTATGTTTTTAGGATATTAAAGTAAGTAGACATAGTGGATACGTTGCTATTAATCTTACCAAATCCCTTACACACTGGAAAGGTCCCAAAGGATTAGAAAACTGGTGATGTAACACCATTTTTTACACTTAAAAATGGAAAGATGTGATGGAGCATTTCAAAATAAATATTATCAAGCATAGTCAACATAGTTTCATAAAGTGGATTCAAAACCCTTTATCTAAGAAAAGATATACTGGCATTGGAGGCAGCCCAGGGAAGGTTCACGGGGCTGATACCAGGCATAGAGGGACTGTCTTATGACGAGAGGTTGAGTAGGTTGAGTCTGTCCTTGTTGGAATTTAGAAAAATGAGAGGCAACCTTATGAAACAAACAAGATTCTTAGGGAACCTCTTAGGATAGACGGAGAAAAGTTGTTTCCACTTGAGAGAGTTTAGGACCATAGGGAATAATCTGAGAATAAGGGGTCACATAGTTAAAACCATTTCTGAGGAATTTTTTTCTGAGGGTGTGAATCTTTGGAATTCTTTACCACAGACTGTTGTTGGGGCTGAGTTATTTAAATATGTTAAAGGATGAAGTAGGCAATTTTTAAATCAGTAAGTGAATCGAGGGTTATGGGGAACAGGTAGGCATGTGCAGTTGAGGATTATTAAATTATAATGCTAAGGTTTATCTATTTCTCTTGACCATTATTGTTGAATTTACTGTCATCACCCTTTCAGGCACTGCATTCCACATTACAACTCATACTGTAAAATAAAGTATTACCACACACCACCTCTAGATCGTTTGCTGATTACCTTCAGTCTATGTCTTCTAGTTATTAATCCTTCTACTCGAAATAACTTGTTCCTTGTTTACTCTAGCATCCTGCAAGTGCTACCTTTCAAAGCTACTCAATCTTCTCCGTGAAAAGAACCAGCCCAAATTATTTAGTTTCTCCACCCCTCTTATCATTCTAGTATATCTCCTCCTACTCACCTTGGAGAAGGTCTTTTAAAAATTAGTGTGCATATCGCTCCAGCCACCTTTGACCCGCACCCACTTTAAACCATTTAGTTCCTATTGCATTTAATCACTTCTCCCTCCAGTGTACATTTGCGTTAACCAAAAGGAGGGGAAAAAAGATAAAGAAAATAAGTTAACAAGGAGGGAGAAAATAATGCTAACAGCATTAGATGTGTTGTAAACATACTTACGAACTAGGTGTGCAAATAATACAAAAAAACTTCCAACACTTGATGTTTGAATCTTGATTTTAGTATAATTAAATGTCTCAAATCATTTTTAACTTGCATGTTTCTTGTACTTTTCGCATCCCAACAAATCTCTTCAATAATGAAATGTGATCACAGCTGCTGAGAAGACAAACATGGTAAATAAGTTGTGCCCAACAAAATGTTATTGACTAGTTACTCTAACTTGATGGCTTTTGAGGTTTACAGTTTGACTAGTATATCGGGAGAACTCCTCACTTATATCTTTCTCTTACTGGTAATAATCTTTTAACTGTCTGAACAGACAGACAGGACATTAGTTTAATGCCTCATTGTATGCATGCCGGTGTCGACAAAATAAAGGCATCCATGACCCGTGCTTTAAATGCACATCAAGTTCTTTGCCTGAGCAAATAAGGATCCGGGTACCTTTTTTGAACCTGTATTCATGAACTGAGTCGCCTTGAATGTAGTTACTAGCCAATGTTCAGCCAGCTACATTCAGGACTGCACGTGTTACCTAGCCAAACTTAACAGATCACTGCAAACGGTGATCAGAAAGGAAAGTTTCGTTGACCTGAAACATTATCTTTCTGTTTCCACAGATGTTTCCTATTCTGCCCACTTATTTCCAGCAGCAAGGGAAGCTTTTCTGTACATTAAAACACATGGCCATGAAGCACTTTTAAGGATGCCTTATGGTGGTAAGAGATACTGTATAAATGCAAGTCTTTGCCTTATTAAAATATGTTTACCTGAAATATGGAGCCATGTCATTCAGTAATGCTCCATCTGGTGCTATATTAAAACCATGGACTATTAGTAGTCAACTTTCCCCTTCATGTCATAACCTCCCTGCTCTTTATCAAATGTTAGAGCATTTATGTCCAGCTAGGAAAGGACACAATATAAATTTAATGTGACACTCCCTCAGTACCATACTAGGAATGCCAGCCGAGATTTTTTCTGCTCAGATTCATGAAATGACTCCTGAATCCAAGTTGATTTAGGGTAAGAGCTTTATTTTATTATGTAATGGAATGCAAATGACCTTACCAAAGCTAGCCTATTCCTGATTGCCCTTGAAGGTGGTGTTGATGGTAAACAACCTTCGTGAATTGTTGCAGTCCACGTGGTGTCGGGACACCTGCACTGCTGTGTGGAAGGGAGTTCTACAATTTTGATCCAGTTCAATAAAGGATCAGCAATTTGGTTCCAAGTCAGGTTGATGAGTGACTTGAACGAGATCTTCCAGATGGTGATGTTTCCATTACTCTTCTGTCTTTTCCTTCCTGTGTGGTTGAGGTCACAGATTAATGACAAGTTGTCAAAAGAAAGCTGGATATGAAATCTACTAACCAATGAACCACAGCATTCCAATAGGTCAGCAAAAGATCACTCCATGAAAAAGGAGGAAGTTGCATTATAAATGTTTTTGTTATTTACCAAGATCTTCCAGCAATGGCATTCAGTACATCTCATCATGGTCCTCTTCAATAGCCCTTGTGCACTTTTCCAGCTACTTCAGTATTATTGTATTCGCAGGACATTTGGATAATTCCAGTCGCCAATGATTGTTTAAAAGCAGTTGTACATAAGTGGGGTTTGTTCCCATATGCCTCAAATATTCTGCAAACACATTGCAGACATTTTTTATAATGAGGGAAAAACATTTTTTACACTGACAAACAACAATTACACATCATTCAAAAAACTCACAAATATTTAAGCTTACTGAGCACAGTGAAAAAAAACAAACACGGGAGTTATTGAACAGCTCCCTGTCTTTTTTCTGTGTTAGTATCAGCTGAGTGTCACATTTATTTAATTTCCTTCAGCTGGTACAGGTTTAGTATGATGACTGGGCAGATTTATTCCAACTGATCTGTCAGAACACATGTACTGCAGTGAGACCTTCCTTCCTTTAATCCAAAAATACCAAACGTTTAAATCTGCAACATACACTCACCATTTTTTACAATGAGAATACATAAGACACCTTCAGTAGTCAAGTCTAAGTCTCCCCAAGCAGTTTAAGAATTTGAGTTCAGTGGAATGCCACAAGGATCAGTGCTGGGTCCTCTACTTTTTGTCATTTACATAAATGATTTGGATGTGAGCATAAGTTAGTAAGTTTGCAGATGACACCAAAATTGGAGGTGTAGTGGACAGCGAAGAGGATCTGGACCAGATGGGCCAATGGGCTGAGAAGTGGCAGATGGAGTTTAATTCAGATAAATGCGAGGTGCTGCATTTTGGGAAAGCAAATCTTAGCAGGACTTATACACTTAATGGTAAGGTCCTAGGGAGTGTTGCTGAACAAAGAGACCTTGGAGTGCAGGTTCATAGCTCCTTGAAAGTGAAATCGCAGGTAGATAGGATAGTGAAGAAGGCATTTGGTATGCTTTCCTTTATTGGTCAGAGTATTGAGTACAGGAGTTGGGAGGTCATGTTGTGGCTGTACATGACATTGGTTAAGCCACTGTTGGAATATTGCATGCAATTCTGGTCTCCTTCCTATTGAAAATATGTTGTGAAACTTGAAAGGGTTCAGAAAAGATTTACAAGGATGTTGCCAGGGTTGGAGGATCTGAGCTACAGGGAGAGGCTGAACAGGCTGGGGCTGTTTTCCCTGGAGCGTCGGAGACTGACGGGTGACCTTATAGAGGTTTCCAAAATTATGAGGGGCATGGATAGGATAAATAGACAAAGTCTTTTCTCTGGGGTCGGGGAGTCCAGAACTAGAGGGCATAGGTTTAGGGTGAGAGGGGAAAGATATAAAAGAGACCTAAGGGGCAACTTTTTCACGCAGAGGGTAGTACATATATGGAATGAACTGCCAGAGGATGTGGTGGAGGCTGGTATAATTGCAACATTTAAGAGGCATTTGGATGGGTATATGAATAGGAAGGATTTGGAGGGATATGGGCCGGGTGCTGGCAGGTGGGACTAGATTGGGTCGGGATATCTGGTCAGCATGGACGGGTTGTACATGCTGTACATCTCTATGACTATGACTCTACGTCTGAAAATCAAAAACTACTACAGTATAACACCTTTATTTTATTCTTTAAAGTATACACACTCTCTCTACCCCCTGGATAGTTTAGAGCTCGGGGGCCCACAGTCCCAAAGGATTTAGCCACTTCGGACTGAGCTAAGAAGTACCTTTGTTTGGGGGCTGTGGATCTTTGGATGCTGAGGTGTTGAGTATATTCAGGACTAAGATCGATAGGTTGTAAGACACTGAGGGAATCAAGGGTTTCTAGGATTAAGTAGGCAGGTGGAGTTAAGGTTAAAAATCAGTACTATCTTACTGAATGGCAGACCAGGCACAAAATACATTCTTCTGTTCCTCTTTCTTAATTCATTATGTATTAATAGCAACAAGGGCACTACACACAAAAAAAATCTTTTGCTTTATATGACTTACTTTACACATTATAGAACTATCAAGTAAAAATAGTCCATTTGATTTAAAAATCAAAAAAACAAAATGAATTTATCAGTAAACATTATGCAGGATATGTGAGATTTGGGCAATAACTTCCAAATAACTTCACCAACGTCGTAATGGCTACATCCCTTGCCTTTCCAAAAGACTCAGATTCTTATTCAAAAGTGAGTTGTGTCATATTATATTCCTGGTGCAGAAAAATGAAAACATTACACTGCAATAATATATATAGTTACATGGGATTTGGGTGTGTGGTGGTTGCTCCCAGAGTTTCCTGTAGTGCAAAACTGTAGCTAGGCTAGGCCGATGAATCAACTGGCAGGTCATAGATTGACTTTCTGCCTCCTTATAGGGTGAAAGCACAAACCTAACTGCATTAAATCTAAATTTACCTTAAATAATTTTGGAAATATACCAGGTGATTGCCATCAAATAACAAAAAGCCTGGAGTTAAGTTTCTTCAGATTGTTATCCAGATCCTGGCACTGGAGGTGAAATCTAAAGAGAAGGGAGACAATTGATTTGCAAAGAAAACTCCTGATCTCTGTCAAAAACGTAAGAAATAAGAGATGGAGGTAAGCCATGCTAATTTTAAGCCATTTTATAAGATCATTGCTGAACTTACGCATCATATCCTCTCTGTGAACATACACTGTTTCATAGAGTGCCCAAAAAGTTACCACTTTAAAATTTAGTCTTATATATTTGAAAACTGAACAGCATCCACAGATCACTGGGGCAAGAGTGCCAAAGACCAGCATTTGTAACATTAGCTCAATCAAATACTGTTGGAATAGTGAGAGCAGGGCACGGAAGTAAATGGTCAATTGTACAGTTATTCAGGAGGTAGACTAGGATTTATCTGTCTTAATTTATCCGGGGTAACTATCTAGGAATATAAATGAAACACCTTAAGTTACTGACTCTAGCTCAGAGTGGGATATTTTTGCATAGGGCTTCTGGGAAAAGTAGGATTGCCCTTTAGAAGTTCAAACTTCTTGGGAAATTCCCAGGGAGTAATGGCATCAGTATTTTGGTGGGGTCCTGATTTGCATCTTGGGTCATAAATCTGATCTCCCGATGATCTGGGGAGTGGAAGATCTGGCCCATTTCCCACCAATCTTTTTCAGGTAGTACATTCCAAATGATTATAACTGACTAAGTTTCACTTCTTTTGTCGTCCATTATGTAACTAGCCATTACCATTCAGTGGGGCTTATATCAACTGGAGGATCCAACAATGACTGTTTTATGTCCTCTCAAAAGCAGGATGCTTAACCAAGACAATCTATAGTATTGACAATATTGTTTTAATGTTAGCAGAGAAACTCACGAGCAACAAAATTTAAGGTAGGAAGCAATGCCACTTCCTTATGTTATGGAAGTGAGCTGTCAGACTAGATTAATATTTAAACATAAAATGATAATAAATGTTTGGTTTATCCTACGAGTTAATTTTTAAAGAATGATTCAGACATTTAAGGCTCACTTTTCTAGGTACCCAAGAAATAACGAACAGAAAAATCGTGGCTAATTATACAATTGACAGCCCCACCCCTACTCCTCCCATTTTCATTGTGAAAAAGTATCATTCAATTAACATCATTTTTGTTTTAAAAAATAAAATATTGTTAAAGTGTTTCTCTTGTTTTTTTATTTCTATTGGCATTTGAGCCACGGAATAGCGGCTGTTAAAATGCTGTATCTCTCAGGACAATGTTTTTTTTAAACTGTCTCGTTGTAAGAGTTCCGAGCCCTATCCGGGACGTTACCTGAAATACCAGTGCTGACTGAAAGACAGACTTTCCTTTCAGTTCCCTTGTTACTAACTGCAGGAATTTACCGCAGATCTCCATCCCCGGGCACTCCAATCCAAATTCACTCAAACACTAAAAACAATTCACTGACACAACGGACATGGAATTCGGGAGGAAATTAAACAAACTTTTGCTACTTGCACCATCCACCCCGCATCTCACCTGGAAAACTAAAAAAGGCAACGTTTAATCTCAAAATCTAACGACTTCCTACTTTAACAGAGACTGGTCATGGGCTTCTTTATTCAAAATACGTCACTCCCAGAAATGGAAACTTTTGCTCTTGCTTTGATTAGGAATGGGCAAACCATTAATTTTTTTTTTAAAAAAACGACAAAACTCAATTTATTGATCCGGATGTTTGAAGATCCTGCAAACCCCGGATACGTGATGTAAACAGATCTGACAGGGTCAGCCCCCGAAAGGGAGCGCTGCAAGGCTGGGTTGTCCTGGAGTAGCGAAACCACTGCATTGAGCTACAAATCATTTTAACTCCAGCTGAGAGCAACCGGACCTACCAGTAAATAGGATAAAACCTGATTCCTTGCGATCTAATGGACGCTCTGCCGATCACAAAGTACATCACTCCCAGATGCTTTTACATGTAAAAGCTAGTGTTTTGTTTTGAAGAACTGGTTACTCTCCTCCCAGGGGATCGAAGCAAAGTAGCTTGTCATTGAGAATAGGTTTTCTTAAAACTACATAATCAGAAGAAATTGCACTAAATCTGTTGAACAACATGAGCCAGTTTCTGTGCAAACATAATATCAAGCTGGTTATCAAAACGCAACATTTAATAAGAAGGGAAGGTCGCCAAAGCTCATTGGACAGCCTCTTCCATATCCAATGGGGCAGATGTATGGGAACGCCTCCACCAGCAACTTCCCCTCCAAGCCACGCGCCATCCTAATTTTGAGCCATATCGCCATTCCTTTACTGTCACAAGTCAAAATTCTGAAACTCCCTCCTGAATTGCACTATGGTTTTTGTTACAACACAAAGACTACAATTGTTCAAGGAGACAGCTACCATCATCTTCTCAAAGTCCAGAGGGCAGGAAGAGATAGATCCTAACTTATTTCTTGGAAAAACGATAGCATGTTGTTGAAATCATTTTTCTTAAAATGGACTCTCTCTGCTATTGAACACGGAATGAGCAGGTTGACTGCTTGCCAAAGTTTCCAGCAATTACTAAGGTAAAAGTGCACTCTTCACCTCCAGCCTTGTGAACATTCCAGCCAAACCAACAGAAAGGAGTTCTAAACAAGATGTCTAAGCCAATTGTGAACAATGGAGACTGTCAAACCTATTACAAAACAGAAATTGCATGAATGATTTATTGTCACATGTATTTTACAATTAAATACAAAAAAACACAATGAAAAGTTTTCATTTGTCGACAATCAGGCATCATTTTGATAGTTGCAGAATAAGAGAAAATGAAAAGATGTAGCTTAGAAGAGAAGTCCATCTATGTATAGATTCTGAGCTAACACAGAACCGCCACTGCTTTGCCAGACCCAACTTACATCAAAGTCACTGATCCTTGGGCGCGATCATTTGGCGCTGGGCTGATTCACCTTTGTCACCACCCATGCCAGGCACACCAATGTCAAAGACTATCACCATGGTCAGTGGTGCCGTGATACCTTCCCACTACCGGTCCCAGCCAATGATGAAGTTGCCTATTCTCAGGCACCATGTTTCGTTGCTGGGCCTACCTCACTGATGTCACCTCAGGGCTTGCTCTCCTCTGCGCTGGGCTCATAAATTGCTGGAAAATCTCAGGCTATTACAGCTTGATGCAAAAACCTTGGAGCCACTAACATCACTATTCACAGCTTTGAACTACAATATACATGTCCAACAACTCTGATGGTTGAGTGGGGCAGGGAAATGTTTTTGGGTTGATTATGAAAACTAGATTACCAGTGTATTTGTTTTCAGGTGTCAACTGTGGTTCAAATCAAGGTGCTTGCACTCAAAAAGCTATCTAAGTCTCAATGAGAGAGTCCAGTATAAAGATCTATTTGAAAACATCATTACAATAAAGTACAGTGGATGATGCTTTGTCTCCGGTGAAATGTTAAACTATTTGTCCTGCCAGGTGGATGTAAAAGATCCCACATCACTATTCAAAGAACAGCAGAGATCATGACCAATATTTATCCAAATACCAAAATAGCTCCTTGCTATTTATAAATATTTTCTAATCAACCTGTTCAGGTATGTCATCCAACATCCCTGAAACAGGTGGGACTTGAACCCAGATCTTCTGGCTCAAAGATAGGGACACTACACAATGCCCCTTCTTTGGAGGTGTTTTTAATCAATATGATTAAGGCATGTTACGATACTCTGATGCAGGTGAAGCTTGAGCCAGGAGCCTTCAGGTCCAGCAGTGAGGACACTACCATTGCATCACAGGAGCCAGCTCGTATTAATTTATATAGATATGGCTTTGACACATTTTATTTCTGATAACCAACTTGATATTATGTTTGCATAGAACCTGGCTCATTGTTAAACAGCTTTAGTGTAATTTCTTCTGGTTATGTAAAAAAAACTTCTCAATAAATTGTTTTGCTTTTGGAGGAGAATAACTAGTTATTCAAAATAATCATTGGGCGTATCTAGTTACATAATTAAAGAAAATGCTTTAGTATTTCTATTTGGCAAAATCCAACATCAAGACCTTGCCTAATTCAAAACCAGAAGCCCACTCCACCATGGGGTCATCTGTTCTGTACAGTCACTTCAAGGATTGAAAATACAGGAATCCTGTTACTGAGTATTCCTGCCCTTTCATATTTGAAGACTGTGGACCAAGAGCAAAAAAATAAGTCTGACAAAATACTGTTTCCTGGCCTAATTTCCAGTGCATTTCTTCTGGAGTTAGGACAGCACTGGAACAGCTGCTGGTTATATTGTAAATGTGTGCTTACTTAAATGTCAAGGATAATTAACTATCCTACCAGAGAGTAAAATTTGTGCTTGCAAGATTGAGTCATTTAGCCTTCAATCAGAATGTCACAATCAAGCTAATCGCCAGTTCTATTATACAGTTGTTCTGCACTTCTGATGTCATACAACTCCATGAATCTCCAACTGGCTGCACAAAATATCCATATAATAGTTCAAGAGTGATTTTAAAAAGCTCACATCTAGGAATAGTCTAAGTTGTCCATCATGTTCATTAAGCATTGAACCAATTGTATTGCAGATTTTAACATGACCTTTTATTTAATTTCTGGGGAGTGTTGCTGAACAAGGAGACCTTGGAGTGCAGGTTTTATAGCTCCTTTTCAGTGGAGTCGCAGGTAGATAGGATAGTAAAGAAGGCGTTTGGTATACTTTCCTATTTTGGTCAGAGTATTGAGTAAAGGAGTTGGGAGGTCATTACAGCATTAGGTTAGGATAGCTGGTCGGCATGGACAAGTTGGACCGAAGGGCCTGTTTCTGTGCGGTACATTTCTATGATTGGGTTCAAAGTCATGATCAGTTCAACAAGTCAAACATATTTTGTTTTCACTTGGCATGGGAATTGTTGTGGGGAGATGAATAATTTCTCATACTTATCAGCTCAAATTGGTATTGTCAGAATCATAGGATAAATCATTCGCAAGATTTTACATGGTCTCGAATGGTCCAGACATGAGATATGAATAATTTGCATTTCGCTCCCCATTAAGTGAACATTAATATTCATCCTTAAATATAATAATAATTGTAGAAGAATTTTTGGTTAGAAAATGTTAAGCTGTTTGTCCTTTCTCTTTGCCTGGTTTGTTAGATGCTAATGTATTTGCCATCAAGCAGACTTTATGAACCCTTGCTTGACAGGTTCTTAGTGGAAAGGAATTTCAGCCGATTCAAATTTTGATCCACAACATGCCAACCCACACCATGTTATCTCCTTAGAAGTAAAAGTTCTGGACCAGCATTAGACGAACAAAAATGGAACAGTTTGCCAACAGTGTTTTCCTTAACCAGGATCCTGAAGCTAAGCAGCACTGTACCCGGTTGTAACTACTTGAAACAGAAGCAAACTGTAAAACACATATTTAAACATGGTTTGGCTCCTTCATAATAACATATTAAACAAAATAATGTTTGGTGCGTTTGGCTCAATCTGGTTCAGTATGATCCTACTTAAGTTTATTTTGTTCTTTTTAAAACAATCAAGAAAAAGTGAATTAATATTTTGCAGTTGGCATCTTATACAAGGCAGACTAAATTAGCCCTCTCTATTAGAAATGTATTGAATGCATAAAAACTTCTGGCAGATTGATTTTTACTTCATTTAAAATCTAAGTAGTTCATTATTCTTTTGTTCTGTTGCAGTGATATTGATCTCTTAAATTATTTGGCAAAATAAATTAATTATGTCCTGTGTATGATGCAGTTCAGTAGACACTGAGAAACTATTTCCTCTGATGGGGGAAATTGAGAACCAGAAAATATGAATAGCCACTGTTCAGTCCTGATGCAACATATGTTTCATGCAACGTTGTTATCTGAGAGAAGGAGTTAAGAATTCAAGCCCTAATGAAGCCATTATTGTTTCTAGGTCAACGTCCTCCCTACTTAAGGCTGACATTCCAAAGTAGTACTGAGGGAATGCTACACTATCAGGAGGCAGATAAAATGTCCGCTCTGCTTAATCAGGTAACACAGAGTTTTTCCATACATACCCAGTTTCTTGACAACATTTATCTCTCAATCATATTCATCTTGACATATTAATTATAGAACAATACAGCTCAGTACAGGCCCTTTGGCCCTCGATGTTGTGCTGACCTTACATCCTACTCTAAGGTCAAACTAACCTACATAGCCTCCATTTTACTATCTTCCTTGTGCCTATCCAAGAGACGCTTAAATATCCCTAATGTATCTGACTCTATTATCACTACTGGCAACGCATTCCACGCACCCACCACTCTCTGTATAAAGAACCTACCTATGACATGTCTCCTAAACCTCCACTAATCACCTTAAAATTATGCTCCCTCATGATAGCCATTTCCGCCCTGGGAAAAGGTCTCTGGCTATCCACTCTACCTATACCTTTCGTCATCTTGTACACCTCTATCAAGTCACCTCTCATCCTTCTTCTCTCCAATGAGAAAAGCCTTAGCTCCCTAAACCTTACTTCATAAGACATGCCCTCCAGTCCAGGCAGCATCCTGGTAAATCTCCTCTGCACCATCTCTAAGTTTCTTCATCCTTCCTGTAATGAGGTGACCAGAACTGAATACAATATTCCAAGTATGGTCTAACCAACGCTTTATACTGCTGCAGCATAACCACGCAGCTCTTAAACTTAACCCCCTGCTAATGAAAGCCAATACATCAGAAGCCTTTTAACAATCCTATCAACTTGGGTGGCAACTTTGAAGGATCTATGGATCTATGGACATGGACCCCAAGATCTCTCTATTTCTACACACTACCAAGAATCCTGGGTTTAACCCTGTATTCTGCATTCGAATTTGACCTTCAAAAATGAATCACTTCATACATTTCCAGGTTAAACTCCATCTGCCACTTCCCAGCCCAGGTCTGCATCCTGTAAATGTCCCGTTGCAACATACAACAGCCTTCCACACAATCCACCACTCCACTAACCTTTGTGTCATCGGCAAACTTACTAACCCACCCTTCCACTTCCTCATCCAAGTCATTTATAAAAATCACACAGAGCAGATGTCTCAGAACCACTGGTCACCAAGCTCCAGGCTGAATACTTTCCATCTACGACGACCCTCTGTCTTCTACGGGCTAGCCTATTCTGTACCCAGACAGCCAAATTTCCCCCTATCCCATGCCTCCTTACTTTCTGGATGAGTCTACCATGGACAAACATCCATTGCTCTACCTTCATCAATGTGTTTTGTCACATTCTCAAAGAATTCAATAAAATTTGTGAGACAAGACCTACCCCTCACAAAGCTATGCTGACTATCTCTAATCAAGCCATGGTTTTCCAAGTAATCAGAAATTCTGTCTCTCAAAATCCTCTCCAATAATTTGCCCACCACAGATGTAAGGCTGATTGATCTATAGTTCCAAATGATGATCCCCATTTCCTGTCTTGAACAAAGGACTAATATTTACAGCCCTCCAATCTGGCACTACTCCAGTGGACAGTGAGGACACAAAGATCATTGCCAAAGATGCAGCAATCTCTTCCCTCACTTCCTGCAGTAACCTTGGGTATATCCCGTCTGGCCAAGGGAACTTATCTATCCTTATGGTTCTCAAAATTTTCAGCACATCCTCCTTCTTAACATCAACCTGTTCAAGCATTTCAGCCTGTTTCATGCTGTCCTCACAAACGTCAAATTCCCTCTTAGTAACGAAAACTGAAGCAATGTATTCATTAAGGACTTCCCCTACCTCCTCCGACTCCAGGCGCAAGTTCCATCCACTATGCCTGAGTGGCCCTACCCTCACTCTTGCCACCCTCTTGTCCCTCACATAAGTATAGAATGTTTTTGGGTTTTCCTTAATCCTGCCCGCTAAAGCTTTTTCATGTCCCCTTCTAGCTCTCCAAAGACTATTCTTCAGTTCCTTCCTGGCTACCTTGTAACCCTTTAGAGCCCTGTCTGGTCCTTGCATCCTCAACCTTAAGCAAGCCTTGATGAGATGTTCCACATCCTTTGTCACCCAAGGTTCTTTCAACCTGCCATCCCTTCCTTGCCTCAGTCTGACAAATCAGCAAGTGCTTCCTAAACAATCTCCACATTTCTGTCATGCATTTTCCTGAGACCGTCTGTTCCCAATTTAGGCACCTCAGTTCCTGTCTAACAGCATTGTAAATCCTCCTTCCCCAATTAAATACTTTCCCATACCATCTGCTCCTATCCCTCTCCATGAGTATAGTAAAGATCATGGAATTGTGACCACTATCACCGAAATGCTCTCCCACTCAGACTGGACACCTAGCATGGTTTGTTACCAAGCACTAAATCTAATATGGCCTCCCCTCTAGTCAGCCTATCTACATATTGAGTCAGGGCCTGACAAAAACTGCTCCATCCAAAGTATTTGAACTAAGGAGGTTTCAATCAATATAAAGGAAGTTGAAGTCACCCATGACAACAACCCTGTTACTTTGCACCTTTCCAAAATCTGCCTCCCAACATGCTCCTCCTCATCTCTGTTGCTATTGGGGGGTCAGTAGAAAACTCCCAATAAAGTGATTGCACCTTTCCTGTTTCTGACTTCCACCCATAATGACTCTGTCAAAACCCTCCTTGACAACCTCCTCTTCTGCAGCTGTGATCCTATCCCTAATTAGCAATGCCATTCCTCTACCTCTTTTACCTCCAAATCAGTTGTTTATCTTGTCATTTGAGGAATTAAAAGTATGCAAACTGGCCACCAAGTATAGTGACTGTACTTCAAAAAGTAATTTGTTGGCTGTGAAGTGCTTTGGAACATTCTTCAGCTGTGAAATGTGCATTATAAATGCAAATTCTTCTGTTTCAATCCCAGATTACCCTCTCCCTTTCTAAAGTTAAATCTGCCTCAGGTGTCATCAATAATGAATATACTTGTAAATTGATAATGAACTTTACTCCACTGCATTAGTGATTAGGATAATACTATTAATACATGTCTACAAATCACACAGTCTTCTTTAAACCCATGTTGCCAAAATAAAATTTCCCAACATCACCATAAAACTTCCACTTTATTCAGAATATTGAATGTTTATGAAGAGTAAAACTAACAGTCTAAACTATGATTGTCACCAGAAACTAATTAGAGAATTCAGAACAAATCTCTTTAACTGAAGAGCTGATGCAAATGTGGAATGGATGCTGCCTGACCTGCTGCACTTTTCCAGCAACACATTTTCAGCTCTGATCTCCAGTCCTCACTTTCTCCTCAAATGTGGAATGTACCAACAGGGTAAGGCAAGTGTTGAGGAAGTCAGATAAACATTTGAAGGACAGGTTATTGCTGGTTATTAGGTGAGGAAGGATAGGAGTTGTCTGAAATGCAGCATAAAAGCTGGTATTGGCTCGTTGAGCAGAATGATCTGTTTGTGCTTTAGGTTTGACGTAGCATCTCATAATAGTTTCCTGACTCAAAGGATAAAAGAACTTTGGAACCAAATGTGTGTAGGTTTAATGATAGTGCAAACCCAGCGACTGCAAATCCACAATCCCATTTTACATCTCTCCCAACTGATATTTTTCTTCAAGTCACAGATAGACTTTCACCTTGTGCAAGTGTGTCTCAATATAATGCAAAAACTGAAACTGCAGTTCAAATTCCAGTTCGGCATAGTATTTGATCTCAATAATCCATGCTGCAAACAGTAAACCCATATTGCAAACAGTAAACAGGGCTATTAAAATAAATCAGTTACAACAAAAGGGGCATGCTGCAATCATTTGATCTAATTTAAGTAAGGGCATTTCCTGCACAAGTCCCGTCCCAATGTGATTCCTTATTGTGATGCTCTGAATTGCAATCCATATTAAACATTTTATATTTGCATTACAGAAGCTTGTTTGAACACTTCTGTTGCTATTAAAACTGGATTCATCCCCCTTGCCTTATTTTAGAGTCATGGAGATATACAGCACAGAAACAAGCTTTAAGGTTGCTTCCAACTGGAAACACGGTCATGGTAATGCTCCGTGAAGCTACAAGTGTTGAAGCATTTGCTAAAAACTAAGTGCTGATGTCTCCCTTTTTTGGAAAGATAAAGGATGTGCTGGATCTGCTAATCCACAGTTTTGGCTCCTAGGAAATTTTGCCCTTTACTTTTCCAGAAACAGGAGCAATAAAAAGACTAAATAGCCTATTAAATGCAGTTATTTTTGCTTTTTGGGGTGATGTTGAAGGATGTCGTTCTTGATGTGGTTTAAGTTAATGTTGGAAAGACGAGGGGGAATACTGCTAAGCCATGGTCTGTTTTTGGGTTGTGTTAATGTTCAGGGGATAGGTGTTTGCAACCTAATAAAGACCAAAAATATTTTCCTAAGATTCCTATTACTATCAGTAGATCCAGCTTAAATCCACAAGTCAATATTGGCTGTGACCCTTTCTTTGCATCCCACAAATGATAATACTAAATAAGTAGTTAAAATCAAAGTGTTTGAAAACTTGACAGTAACGTGCATATTTGTTCAAAACCTATCTTTGTTCTGGAAAAAAAAAGGGCATTTCCTTTCTGGTTTTGTCGGGTTTATTGTTTGATCAACAGAACTGCAAGAAGGTTTAGGAAATCTGCTTCTTTTGTGCATTCCTGTGTTCATTTATATTCTGTTTTCATGTTTGCATATGAAAAGTGCAAACCAGGGCATATTAAACACAGTAAAGTTATACATTGCTTTTAGTCAAGTTCAATATTAACAATTTTGTTACATGCTTGAAATTAACTTCCACGTGAGTACAAAAATAGTGATTAAAAAGATTTTATTTATTTTCAGAGTATCAAAGATGTTTTAGATATACAGTATTTTAATTGGCAGGTTCAGACCCATTGCACAGTACTTACAGAAAACCCCCAAAACAGTCAAACAGTACTTTTCACCCAGCCACAATGCATTTACATTTAAAGTGTAAAAATAAAATAATTCTTACAATCAAATTACCTCAGGCAAAATTTTCAACAATTAAGATGCTCTTTATCCTGACAAATGTCTAAAAATATACATCTCAAACAATAAAAAGAAGTTTTGATCACCCTGTGCCTCTTCCAATTTTTTAAACTGCTATTGAAACCCCTACCATCACCACAGAACTCCTAATGTTACATTGAACATGTTACATATTGTTTCTAGTTATGTGAAAGAACAAAATTAGACATCATTAGTATTAAAAGGTTACCAAGACATCAAATATGAACATCTTCATGAACAGAAAATAGAACTTGTTATCACAAGGAGTGGCTTAAGTAAATAATATAGCTGCATTTAAGGGGGCATTAGAGGAGTATATGCAGTGTATGGGACGAAGAGTTTCCACATAAAACACTGAATGAGACAAAAAGCAGTTACACCTTTTACAAGAGTTCCTTGGGAGTGTACCAGTCAGAGACAATCAATTTTTGAAAACGCTAAATAAACAAATGCTGTAGACCAATAGCCAATGAACAATATTTTGTATGAAAAAGTATTTCCCGGAGTTTTTCTAATACATAGTACAATTCCTTTTACCCACAAGGATTTCAAGAAATAATTATGAACTTGTACAGCAGGAGTGGTGTGTTAGTGCATCTGCTGACAAATCCAGTTCCTGAAGGACAATCATCAACCATTCAATGAGTGGTATTTCAACAGTACAGTTAAATAAGCCAACTTTCCATTCTCTTCCAAGTTGTTAATATTGGCACTGTGGAGGTTGAAGTGGTTGCTCCAATGGAGCACATGATGCTGTTAGTGTCTACTTCTGGTCATTGGCAGCAGAGAGAAGAATTTGGAAGTGAAGAGGTCAGCTCATATTGAGTGAGGAAGGAGTGCTCCAAAAAATGATTATTATGCAATTTTGAATGTTTGCCACTTTCCATTCTCTGACCACCCAGACTCTCCTCCATCATGGCAGACAATCAAGCTTCCACTGTAGACAAAGTGTAACCGAATATCCATATTTTAGACTCCAGTTTCATTCTTCTCACGATTTCTGTTCACCGTTTCATCTTGCACTTTCTTCATCTCTAATCCCTTTACCCAGGTGTATGCAAAGGATCCAAAAAGGACCAGTATGTTACTAGTCCACCAGAGAAAGGTCTTTAGTTCTTCATAGTAAAACACTGCCAGAACAGTTTGTGCACACGCTTTAGCAGTACCAGAGACATTGTGCGTCAAGGGACTGGTGAATTTAATCTGCAGTCCTGTGACGTATCCAATAGCAAAACCAAACATACCACCCAGGATCATTACACCCCAAAAGTTAGTGCTGCTTATTTTGTCAAAGAGATACAATGTTTTCAGTTCCCCACTGATTGTAATTAATGGAATAAAGAGGATACAGGCGTTAACATTGTTGTAGTAGGTTAATTTCCAGATGCTGCCGTCTACAGCTGGCAATACCTTCTTTGTGTATATGGCATTCAGGGACACACACAAACTGGCAATCACACCAAACATTACTCCAGCCCAGGACAGACTGCCTGTTGCACCTTCCTGATTTAATCCCAGGCAAAAACCACCTGTAGAAAAGAAATGATAAAAACCATAAAGCAGCAGAAAAATCTACTTCTTTAATACTCAGATAATATGCTTCAACGACTTAGACCACTAAGCATTTTGATTATGGTGTACTTGACACAATAATGGAATCTGCAGCAAGTTGGAGTCCTTCAAACTGGTTTTGACTTCCAGCCAGTTTGTTCAAACAAATGTAAGGAGCCTCAAACAATACCTAGTATTCATTTATGACCACAAGGAAATGATAGAAAAAGGGCTGACATTCCATTTGAGAAGTTGTGTTCTTGTTTAACCCTCACATTCCCAACAGTTGCAAGTATGCCTTGAATTCCTCATCAATGCCAATTCACCCATCAATGGAAATTTGATGTGCCCAGACTCCTTTGAATTCTGGGCCTTTTGTTCGGGTCTTCCCAGCTCTAGTGAAACAATTTCAATCTCTCCTCCTAATGAATAACTCTCAAAGTATCTCCTGTCCTCTTTCAATATGTTTGATGCATTTTTTCTAGTAAGGCAAACTAAATGGCTAACTATTTACTTGAATAGGTTTTGACGTTGTCTCTTTGCTCCTGCGCTCCCTGCTTCTATTCGAGATCTGTATCTACAATTTCTTGGACGTGTGTGGTCTCCAGGATACAGCGTGTGCTTGTAGCCACACGTGCAGGAAATACTCCACAGCTGTTCACACTTAAACTCAGGGTTTCAGAGGAAAAGCGGCTGGAGTCACTGCAGGGCCTCCAGGACACTAAGTATTTCTTGATGTTTGCATTCCATGAGGAGGCCATCCTGTAACTCCAGAGATTTTAGGAGGATGATAATTGGGTGGTCCTCTAACAAGGTATGAAGATGCAGGAAGTGAAGTTTCCTTGGGATTATGGCACTCTCAAATAGGTTCTCAGTGCAGAAACACCTTGGGAGAATGCAGTTCAGAGCATTTCACAACATCACGGGACAAATCAATTTGGAAATGTAGCTACGATTGTGGTTTGATCAGAGCTTTAGACAGGGGTTTTCTGCAAAAGTCAACATGAATCTTGATGAGTTGTTTCCACCTTGCTTTCAGAGTAAAAGACATCATGGAGAGACTGCAGAACATTATGAAGACATTTCATATTTAATATTTCTTGGAGGATTTGCATTTTGATGGATTAATTTATTTCAAGATCAATGTGGACATCTGGCTTGGTTTAAACAAAAGTCACTGTGGTCATGAGTGAGCCATGTATGATTTGTGACTGACTACATTCGCTTCGGCGGGTCGGTGTGGACTTGTTGGGCCGAAGGGCCTGTTTCCACACTGTAATCTAATCTAATCTACATATGCAAGAATACACCAGATCAACAAACTTCAGAACATTCTATATTGCATCTCTTTTGCTTTTAAGAATAACCACCAGAAAGTATTTTTTTCAAAAAGTCAACCTCTGCAGACAGATAAATCCATTTCTCCCTCCTTTACCTCAAGTGTAAGTGTGTGTGTGTGTGTGTGTGTATTGGGCTATTTAGAGGTTTAAACATATTTTCAATAATACAAATTGTATTGGTTGGTGGGCACTTGGCTCAAATTTACTGTTACAGCACTAGAAATGGATAATGTACATGAAGATTTAAATCTATTTAGTTGGAGTTGAAGAAGATCTGAAGAGCTATTATGCTACTGGGTATGTACCACCAAATGATGTAAAGGCCAGAAAGGAGCATGTTGCAAGTACATTTCTGAAAGATGCAAGAACTGTTGGTAAAGGAGGAATCAGATTATCCATACAGACTGGGAAAATAATAATTTGAAGGGCAAATGGAGGGAGGGATTCCACATGAATGAACTCTTGCTCAGCATGTTTCCAACCCAAAGAGGAAGGAAGTGGTGCTGGTTATAGTTTGGAATGGGACGGAGGTATGTTGAACATGTTTGATCCAGGAAACAGTGATCATAATATCATTAGGTTTACAGTAGTAATAGAAAAGGAACAATTAAGTGTGAAAATACTCAAACAGCAGGACTAATGTTACAGAGTTGAAAATGAATCTGGCCCAGATGGATCAGAATCAAAGACTAACAGATAAAGCAGCAAATGAGTAACGTGGGGCCTTTAAAAAGGAAATAGTTCAGATGCAGACTGGAAACACTTTATAAGAGGTAAAGGAAGGACATTCAATGTTAAAGCTACCTGGATAATTAAGGATGGAGATTAAAATTACATGTTCCAATCATTCAGTCGAACATCAATTTAATTGGACAAGTACAATGAGAACTGAAGAGAAAATAAAAAAGAGGAAGAGTCATGAGAGTACATTTGTAAATAAAATTAGTAACAAAAAGGGAATGCAAATATCTCTCATAAACATTAAATAGGTACAACAAAAAAGGAAAGAGGTGACTCAGTAGGATCATAAAAAGGAAAAGCAAAAGATCATGGCCAGTGTATTAATGGAATACTTTCCAACTGTCTTCAGTAAAGAATGGATGAGTTATCCAGGGGCCTTGTGCTCCAGAGACACGAGTTCAAATCACACCACAGCAGCCGGGTGAATTTAACTCCAACTAGATCTTAAATCTGAAAGAAAAATCTAGTCTCAATAATCCTTAAACTACTGAACTGTCCTAAAAACCTCAGGGAATGAAATTTGCCATCTTTATTTGGTCTGGCGTATAGGTGACATCATAGCATGATGGTCGACTCTGAACTGCCCTCAGAAATGGCTGAATAAGACTCTCAATGTATCAAACCACTCTTCTCACTGCTTCTCCAGGGATCACCAACTTGACATGGTGGTGTGGTTCGTAAGCTCAGACAATCCCATGCAATGCCATGGTGGCAAAGTCAGGGCAGATACCAGACAAAGTGCAGTCCAAAAATTTCTCAAAAGCACAACCAGCAAAGGAAAACTGCATGTCTCACTGGCTGCAAAGATGGAAGAAGTCTGCAGTTGCAAGGGGGTCCAGGTCAGCGTGGCTTGACATGTCACTGAAATGTAATCACCAACCAGTCAAGTTTGCGGGGTCAATGTTAGAACGTCAAGGTTAAACGAAACCACATACAGGCTTCCAACAGAGTTCATTTGCCAAGTCCTGTGACAACAGAGGGCAGTCCCTAAATCAAGAATGTGTATGCAGGTGGTAGTTGCTTTAAGGTTGTTGGACATCTGCGTTGGGACAGAAGTGTCTTTTGGGCAATAGCATCTGGGACCATAAAACCATAAAATACATGAGCAGAATTAGACCATTCGGCCCATTAGTCTTCTCTGCCATTCAATTATGGCTAATATGCTTCTTAACCTCATTTTTCTGCCTTCTCCATGTAACCTTTAATCCCCAGACTAATCAATAATCTACTTCTGTTTTAAATACTCTCAATGATTTGGCCTCCACAGTCTTCTGTAGCAATCAGTTTCACAGATTCACCACTTTCTGGCTGAAGAAATTCCTCATCTCAGCTTTAAAAGGTTGCCCCTTCACAATGAGGCTGTGCACTTGGTGGAGACAACTTCTCCATATCCACTTTATCCAGACCTCGCAGTATTCTGTAAGTTTCAATCAGATCCCTGCCTCATCCTTTGAAAGTCCATCGAGTATAGACCCAGATTCCTCAACTGCTCCCCATATGTTAAGCCCTTTATCCCTGGGATCATTCCGCAAACCTCCTCTGGACCCCCACCAATGCCAGCACACCCTTCCTTAGATAGGAGGCCCAAAACTTCTCATAATATTCCAAAATGGTCTGACCAGCACATTACCTAGCCTTACATCCCTGTTCTTGTATTATACCCCTCATGAGATGAATGCTGCATTGCATTTGCCTTCCTGCCAACTGAAATTGCATGTCAAACTTAAAAGAATCTTGAACTCACTCCCTTTGTGCTTCAGATTTCTGAATCCTTTCCCCATTTAGAAAACAGTTTCTCTCTCTTCTTCCTACCAAAGTGTATAACCTGATACTTTCCCACATTGTATTTATTCCATCTGCCACTTTTTTGTCCACTCTCCTATCCTGTCCAAGTTGTTCTACAGCTTCCCTACTTTGTCAACACTATTGTCCCTCCACCTATCTTTGTGTCATCTGTAAATTTAGCGACAATGCCCTCAGTTTGTGGATTTGTGACCAGCTTTTGATGACAAAGGCCACCTGCTTGACAACAACTATGTGATTGGCTCCTGGTCATGGAACAGCTTGTGGGTATGAATGACATGGCCAAAAGCATTTGGACCTCTAGAAGGGGGCGTTGTGTTTTCCTCTCTACAGTAAAAAAGAACCTGAAGAAAGCCACTTTATTTTCCTTTACCAGTTGTGGCTTTTAAAGAGTAACTGAGACGCTTTGCAACTTGTTCTAGTTACCTGTGTCTTCTGCGAAACAGTAAAGAAATAATCTGAAGAAAAAGAATTAATGAACTGCAAACCAAAGGGACCATTTCAGCAAACCTTGTGGACAGTCTTTCCCTTTCTATTCCCCCTTCACCTTTGACACCGATGTTTTCTGTCTATGTGGGGGGAGTTTTAGATGAGGACTAGAGTTTTAACTAACACAGGTAGGTGTCTACAGTTCATTGTTGTTTAAATGGCTAGAATCTATTTATTTATAATAAATAATAACTCTTATTAAGTAGAGAAATCTGCTGCATGCTCTCTGTCTGCCTGGGTCTAAACTGATGGGTAAATTGGAGAACTTTTGCAAACTACATTAAGATATTTTCTGACAATTCTGGGAATAGCTGGGCTTGATTTTCAGTGCCACTCCAGTGGGTTGTGACAACATAAAACCACATAGACACATTCTAGAAGAAAGCAAGCATTTGTACCTCCTGGATTATGTCATTGCTCACATCAAAGATTAAGTGGTATCTGTATCACTCGATCCATTTGGGGGATTGGTACATTTGGACAGATAATTAACTTTCAATGTCTTTGTGCTAGGTGGAAGTGTAACACTCAAAGATTCAAGAACAAATTATGATAATTATTTCAGTCCTAAAGCAGACCAAATGAAGAGATGAATTCCAAGTGCAACTCTTGACCAGTCTGGAAAAATCACACATCCAACTTAGTTCCAGAACAGTGAGATAAAATAAAGTCAGCTGTTCTAGACTCCTTTGATTGGGCCACTGGGTACAAGCATTATCACCAGAACTGGTTTAATGAAAATGCTGAACAGAGAGATTTCCTGAAACACAAACAAGCCAGGCGGAACAACCCAAGGTCATAAGTCAAGGCGGCAACATTCCAAAAGCTGAAGTCTGATACCCGAGACAAAACTAGAAGGTAAAGGAGACATGGTGAAAAGGAAAAGCCCAAGAGATCCAACAATATGTTGATCATCATAACAAGTAACTTTATCTGAAGCCATGTCCAGGCCAAGCCAAATGGATAAAAGGCAAATGAACTCCATGCTGACTTCAGAAAAGTAACATTTGTAACGATTCACATGAAGAGAAAGAAATCTTGCTGCAGGAGTTATCAAGGAATTTCCTTCTTGCTCACTGAATAAAATAATTAGACATATATTCTCCCAAATTACCTAGTTTCTACAGTTGAGGAAACCCCCTAGATGATGGGTATTTAATGGAGGTAATGATGCTTACCCACCATCTGGATAGTAGGAGATAGCCGTACATTACATCTTTTCAGGAAGGCTCCCCACACTCATGCCATTCAGACACTTGACAGATTGACAGCAGGCCTTTCCCAGGATCAAGAAACCCAGAGGCAAAAATCTTGCTTGCTGAGAATTAGCTACTAATCATAGGTGTTCCCTGTACTGAATGGTAGCCTCACAAGGAAGTGGTACAGGTGGGGACTGGCAACAGACATAGGTGACTGCTGAGTGATTGCAGGATGGTAGTTGGGGTCCCAGGTGAGAAGGGTGGTCAGCAATGAAGTCAGGTGTCTGTACTCAACAGCCACTCTGCGTTCTCTGATCAGGACCAGAATGCTTTTGATTGAGCGCTTCACTGTGGGAGACTGTTGGCTGGACTGCACAGGATTGACAGCTGGGTCCCGCACGGCAAGGCCTCCACATACACACATTGCTGGATAAATACCAGTGGTGGCAGGATGAGGCACTTAAGTGGGCATTATAACTCAGTTCAACTCTACAGGTCAACTGCTCTGTTTTTTTACGATTACAAATAGCCTCGATGGAATTACTTTATCTACGTTGCCTTCATGCTAAAACTAAATTGACCACCATCCAAAACGTACAGCTTATAGCGTCAATGCCTACTCTGTACCAGAACTGCACTAGAGAACGTGCAAAACTTGACCTATTCTTGGGAAATAAGGCAGGACAAGTGACTGAGGTGTCAGTGGGGGAGCACTTCGGAGCCGGCGACCATAATTCTATTAGTTTTAAAATAGTGATGCAAAAGGATAGACCAGATCTAAAAGTTGAAGTTCTACTTTTAGGGCGGCACCGTGGGCGGCACGGTGGCACAGTGGTTAGCACTGCTGCCTCACAGCGCCCGAGACCCGGGTTCAATTCCCGCCTCAGGCGACTGACTGTGTGGAGTTTGCACATTCTCCCCGTGTCTGCGTGGGATTCCTCCGGGTGCTCCGATTTCCTCCCACAGTCCAAAGATGTGCAGGGTCAGGTGAATTGGCCATGCTAAATTGCCCGTAGTGTTAGGTAAGGGGTAAATGTAGGAGTATGGGTGGGTTTCGCTTCGGCGGGTTGGTGTGGACTTGTTGGGCCGAAGGGCCTGTTTCCACACTGTAATGTAATCTAATCTAATCTAAACTGGAAGAAGGTCAAGTTTGATGGTATTAGGCAAGAACTTTCAAAAGCTGATTGGGGCAGATGCTTGCAGGTAAAGGGACAGCTGGAAAATAGGAATCCTTCAGAAATGAGATAACAAGAGTCCAGAGAAAGTATATTCTTGTCAGGGTGAAAGGGAAGGCTGGTAGGTATAGGGAATGCTTGATGACTAAAGAAATTGAGGGTTTGGTTAAGAAAAAGAAGGAAGCATATGTCAGGTATAGACAGGATAGATCGAGTGAATCCTTAGAGGAATATAAAGGCAGTAGGAGTATACTTAAGAGGGAAATCAGGAGGGCAAAAAGGGGACATGAAATAGCTTTGGCAAATAGAATTAAGGAGAATTCAAAGGGTTTTTACTAATACATTAAGGACAAAAGGGTAACTAGGGAGAGAATAGGGCCCCTGAAAGATCAGCAAGGCGGCCTTTGTGTGGAGTTTCAGGAGAGGGGGCAGATACTAAATGAGTATTTTGCATTAGTATTTACTGTGGTAAAGGACATGAAAGATATAGAATGTGGGGAAATATATAATGACATCTTGAAAAATGTCCATGTTACACAGGAGGAATTGCTGGATGTCTTGAAATGCATAAAGTGGATAAAACCCCAGGACCTGATCAAGTGTACCCTAGAACTCTGTGGGAAGATAGAGAAGTGATTGCTGGGCCTCTTACTGAGATATTTGTATCATAAATAGTCACAGGCGAGGTGCCGGAAGACTGGAGGTTGGCAAACGTGGTGCCACTGTTTAAGAAGGGTGGTAAGGACAACCCAGGGAACTATAGCCCAGTGAACCTGATATTGGTGATGGGCAAGTTGTTGGAGGGAATCCTGAGGAACAGGATGTACATGTATTTGGAAAGGCAAGAACTGATTAGGGACAGTCAGCATGGCTTTGTGCTTGGGACTCATGTCTCACAAACTTGATTGAGTTTTTTGAAGAAGTAATAAAGAGGATTGATGAGGTTGGAGCGGTAGATGTGACCTATACGGACTTCAGTAAGGTGTTCGACAAGGTGCCCCATGGGAGACTGATGAGCAACGTTATATCTCAAGGAATACAGGGAGAACTAGGCATTTAGGTACAGAACTGGCTCAAAGGTAGAAGACAGAGGGTTGTGGTGGAGGGTTGTTTTTCAGATTGGAGGCCTGTGACCAGTGGAGTGCCACAAGAATTGGTGCTAGATCCACTACTTTTCATCATTTATATAAATGATTTGGATGTGAGCATATGAGGTATAGTTAGTAAGTTTGATGACGACACCAAAATTAGAGGTGTAATGGACAACGAAGAAGGTGACTTCAGATTACAACGGGATCTTGATTAGATGGACCAATGGGCTGAGAAGTGGCAGATGGAGTTTAATTTAGATGATGCCAAAACAAATGTATTCAAGGGGTGGCTGGACGTAGCACTTCGGGTGGATGGGACCAGAGGTTTTAGGGAATAAGCAGGAATTAGGCTTTGGAGTTGGATGAACAGCCATGATCGTGATGAATGGTGAAGTGAGCTCGGAGTCAAATGGCCTCCTCCTGTGTTTCTATGAAGTCTCCTATTAATTGCTCAGTTGTGGGACGGCAATAACTGGCATATTAAATACGAGTTGGAAGAAGCATTGAGGATACAGAATCTATTCTCAATTGAGCACTTAAATAACCAGCAACTCGAAAGACTTGGCAGCTTCAATGCTGGCCAAGCAGGTTGTGTCCTGAAGGATAGATCTTCCAGACTGGTTTACTTAACACCTGGCACAAGCCCAATGCAAAGGAAATGCCTACATCATCTTACCCTCACCAGTTTGTCACAGATTTACCCATTACAGCCTTACTAGGAATGTCACCATACAAAATCTCTGTGGAGATGAAGTGCTATCTGCAGAGAGGATACATTTATCCCGCTGTGAGGTGTTATTGTTGAACTGAATGGGATAGATTCAGAAAATATCTGGCAACATTCGAATTGTATTAAACCACAATCTATGACCTTATGGCACTGTACACCCCTCACTGTATCATTACCATCAAGCCAGGAAACCAACCCTGGTTTAACAAGCAGCAGCAACCATACCTAAAAATGAGTTGCCAACCTGGTAAAGGTACAACATGGAACATCCATGCTAAACAGCAGAAGCAGTAGGCTACAGACACAACTATGTGATCCCACAATAAATGGATCTGATTCTACAGTTCCGCCAGTACAGGACAATTAAATAACTAACTGGAACAGTGAACTCCAAAAGCATTTCCATTCTCAATTCCAATGTTTGGAGAACTTAGCATACCAGTGCAAAAGACAAGGGTGGAACAATTGCAACCGTTTGTTGATGATCCACTTTGGCATCCTCCTGAGGTTCCTAGCATTACGGATGTCAGACTTCAGCCAATTCAATTCACTTTACATCAAGAAAATGGTGAAGGCACTGGAGTCAGGAAATGCTATGGGCCCTCAAAACACGCCAGCTTTAGTACTGAAGACATAGGCTCCAGAACTATTCATATCCCCAGCAAAATGCTCCAGAACAGCTGTAAGACGAATGTCCACCTGACGATGTGAAAGGCAGCCCAGGTGTTTCCTGTCCAACAAAACATAAGACAAATCCAACCCAGCCAATTACAACCCCGTCAGTCAACTCTCAAATATCAGTAAAAGCGATGGACAGTCTTGTTGACAACACTGCTCGAGAGTATTTATTCAGTAATACACTATTTGGCAATGCTCAGTTTGGATTCCAACAGGGCCACTTGACCACAGATCTCATTATCCATGTTAATGATCATAGTAGAAAAGAGATGAATTCCACTGAAGGGGGAATGACTGTCCTTGACACAAAGGAAGTATTTAGCCAAATATGGCATCAAACAGCCTGAGCAAAATTAAAATCAATAGGAACTGGTTGGAGTCATATTTAGCACAAAGGAAGGTGGCCACGGTTATTAGAGACTTATTGTCTCTTCTGGGACATTACTGCTGGAGTTCCCCAGGGTGGTGTTCTAGACCCAACCATCTTCAGCTACTTCATTAATGACCTTGCCTCCATCAGAAGGTTAGAAGTTGGGATGTTCACTGATGATTGCATAGTGTCATTTACCGCTCACAGCTCCTGAGACACTGAAGCAATCTGAGGCCACATGCAGTAGGACTTGGACAACATTCAAGCTTGGACTAATAAATTGTAAGCAAGATTCATGCCACAAGTGTAGACGATTACCTCCAACAAGGATTTAGTAATTTCCTCCTGACGTTTAATGGCATTATTATTTCTACATCCTCAGAGTTATGATAAAATGACTACAGCACAAAATGAACCATTTAGCCCATTGTGACTGTGCCATCCTTTGAAAGGGCAATTCACTGAAGGTTATTGCCATCCTTTCTATCAGGTAATAATACAATTGCTTCCAGATTAAACCTGCCTCTACTTATCTGTATATTGTGACCCCAAATGATAGTGAATATCTCTACCACATCTCCTCTGAATCTTCTCTTTTTCACAAAACAGAACCTTTTTTTCTGTAATGGAAGTTCCCCATCCTTAGAATTGTTCTTGCGAACCTGTTCCACACCCTCACTGTAAGCATCTTTATATTCTTCCTAAAGTGTTGTGCCCAGAAGTGGATGCAACACTCCAGTTAATGCCAAATCAGTATTTTAAACAAGTTTAACACTTCCTTTCTTTTCCAACCTAGGTCCCTTCTGATAAACCTTAGTACAGCATGCGTTTTAGTAGCGCTGCTCTCTCAACTTTCCCGTCACCTCCAATAATTTATGTATAGACACATCCAATCTCTCTGCTCCTTGGAACTGCACCATTTATTTTACATTGTCTCTCCATTTTTTTCTACCAACATTAATCACTTCTCAGTTATCTGTATTACATTTCATTTGCCAGTTGTCTGCTCATTTCACCAACCTGGCTGAGTCCTGCTGAAATAATTACTGACCACTACTCTGTTTTCTGTCACTCAGCTAAGTTTATTGTGTAGCACTTTGTCAAAACCTAAAGTCCATACATCAGTTGCATTACCCTCACCAATCTTTTGTTATCTCAAAGAAACTTAAGCAAGTTTGTTAAACATGATTTGTCCTTAACAAGCCCATGTGGGAAAATTGTGACCAGCGCTTCAGTGATTTCAATTCTCACTTCCCTCAAGCATTCTTGGATTTATCTCATTGTTGACCAGAAACCAAATTTGATGAGCCACATAAATACTGTGGCTATAAGAGCAGGGAAGAGGCTGGAATTCTGCTGAGTAACTCATTTTGGAAAATGTAGGGGGTGATGGATTCTCAGGGGAATGTAGCACGAACATCCAAGTTTCTGGTATTGAGACTGGCTCTAATGCAACGAGGGGTACTTCGGCTTCCAAGAGGTCAATTGTGTTAGGGGATTCTGTAGTCAGAGGTACAGACAGACGTTTCTGTGGCCAGCAGAGAAAACGCAGAATGGTGTGTTGTTTCCCTGGTGCCAGGATCAAGGGTGTCTCAGAGAGGGTGCAGAATGTTCTCACGGGGGAAGAGGGGCCAGCAGGAGGTCATTGTCCACATTGGAACCAACAACACTGGAAGGGAAAAGGTTGAGACTCTGAAGGGAGATTACAGAGAGTTAGGCAGAAATTTAAAAAGGAGGTCCTCAAGGGTAGAAATATCTGGATTACTTCCAGTGCTGCGAGCTAGTGAGGGCAGGAATAGGAGGATAGAGCAGATGAATGCATGGCTGAGGAGCTGGTGTATGGGAGAAGGATTCACATTATTGGATCATTGGAATCTCTTTGGGGTAGAAGAGACCTGTACAAGAAGGACGGATTGCACCTAAATTGGAAGGGGACTAATATACTGGCAGGGAAATTTGTTAGAACTGCTTGGGAGGATTTAAACTAGTAAGGTGGGGAGGGTGGGACCCAGGGAAATAATGAGGAAAGAGATCGATCTGAGACGGGTACAGCTAAGAACAGAAGTGAGTGAAACAGTCAGGGTAGACAGGGACAAGGTAGGACTAATAAATTAAACTACATTTATTTCAATGCATGGGACCTAACAGGGAAGGCAGATGAACTCAGGGCATGGTTAGGAACATGGGACTGGGATTTCATAGCAATTACGGAAACATGGCTCAGGGATGGGCAGGACTGGCAGCTTAAAGTTCCAGGATACAAATGCTACAGGAAGGATAGAAAGGGAGACAAGAGAGGAGGGGGAGTGGTATTTTTGATAAGGGATAGCATTACAGCTGTACTGAGGGAGGATATTCCTGGAAATACATCCAGGGAAGTTATTTGGGTGGAACTGAGAAATAAGAAAGGGATGATCACCTTATTGGGATTGTATTATAGACCCCCCAATAGTCAGAGGGAAATTGAGAAACAAATTTGTAAGGAGATCTCAGCGATCTGCAAGAGTAATCGGGTAGTTATGGTAGGGGATTTTAACTTTCCAAACATCGACTGGGACTGCCATAGTGTTAAAGGTTCAGATGGACAGAAATTTGTTAAGTGTGTACAAGACAATTTTCTGATTCAGTATGTGGATGTACCTACTAGAGAAGGTGCAAAACTTGACCTACTCTTGGGAAATAAGATAGGGCAGGTGACTGAGGTGTCAGAGGGGGAGCACTTTGGGGCCAGCGACTATAATTTTAGTCATTTTAAAATAGTGATGGAAAAGGATAGACCAGATCTAAAAGTTGAAGTTCTAAATTGGAGTATTTCCAATTTTGACAGTATTAGGCAAGAACTTTCAAAAGCTGATTGGAGGCAGATGTTCGCAGGTAAAGGGACAGCTGGAAAATGGGAAGCCTTCAGAAATGAGATAACAAGAATCCAGAGAAAGTATATTCCTGTCAGAGTGAAAGGGAAGGCTGGTAGGTATAGGTAATGCTGGATGACTAAAGAAATTGAGGGTTTGCTTAAGAAAAAGAAGGAAGCATATATCAGGTATAGACAGGGGAGATCGAGTGAATCCTTAGCAGAGTATAAAGAAAGTAGGGAAATCAGGAGGGCAAAACGGGGACATGAGATAGCTTTGGCAAATAGAATTAAGGAGAATCCAAGGGGTTTTTACAAATATATTAAGGACAAAAGGGTAACTAGGGAGAGAATATGGCCCCTCAAAGATCAGCAAGGCGACCTTTGTGTGGAGCCACAGAAAATGGGGGAGATACTAAAAGAATATTTTGCAACAGTACTTACTGTGGAAAAGGATATGGAAGATATAGACTGTAGGGAAATAGATGGTGACATCTTGCAAAATGTTCAGATTACAGGGGAGGAAGTGCTGGATGTCTTGAAACGGTTAAAAGTGGATAAATCCCCAGGACCTGATCAGGTGTACCCGAGAACTCTGTGGAAGCTGGAGAAGTGATTGCTGGGCCTCTTGCTGAGATATTTGTATCATCGATAGTCACAGGTGAGGTGCCGGAAGACTGGAGGTTGGCAAACGTGGTGCCACTGTTTAAGAAGGGCGGTAAAGACAAGCCAGAGAACTATAGACCGGTGAGCCTGACCTCGGTGGTGGGCAAGTTGTTGGAGGGAATCCTGAGGGACAGGATGTACATGTATTTGGAAAGGCAAGGACTGATTAGGGATAGTCAACAGGGCTTTGTGTGTGGGAATCATATCTCACAAACTTGATTGAGCTTTTTGAAGAAGTAACAAAGAAGATTGATGAGGGCAGAGCAGTAGATGTGATTTATATGGACTTCAGTAAGGCGTTCGACAAGGATCCCCATGGGAGACACATTAGCAAGGATGGACCTCATGTAATACAGGGAGAACTAGCCATTTGGATACAGAAGGTAGAAGACAGAGGGTGGTGGTGGAGGGTTGTTTTTCAGACTGGAGGCCTGTGACCAGTGGAGTGCCACAAGGATCGGTGCTGGGCCCTCTACTTTTTGTCATTTACATAATGATTTAGATGCGAGCATAAGAGGTACAGTTAGTAAGTTTGCAGATAACACCAAAATTGGAGGTGTAGTGGACAGCGAAGAGGGTTACCTCAGATTACAATAGGATCTGGACCAAATGGGCCAATGGGCTGAGAAGTGGCAGATGGAGTTTAATTCAGATAAATGCGAGGTGCTGCATTTTGGGAAAGCAAATCTTAGCAGGACTTATACACTTAATGGTAAGGTCCTAGGGAGTGTTGCTGAACAAAGAGACCTTGGAGTGCAGGTTCATAGCTCCTTGAAAGTGGAGTCGCAGGTAGATAGTGAAGGCGGCGTTTGGTATGCTTTCCTTTATTGGTCAAAGTATTGAGTACAGGAGTTGGGTGTACAGGACATTGGTTAGGCCACTGTTTGAATATTACATGCAATTCTGGTCTCCATCCTATTGGAAAGATGTTGTGAAACTTGAAAGGGTTCAGCAAAGATTTGCAAGGATGTTGCCAGGATTGGAGGATCTGAGCTATAGGGAGAGGCTGAACAGGCTGGGGCTGTTTTCCTTGGAGCATCGGAGGCTGAGGGGTGACCTTATAGAGGTTTACGAAATTATAAGGGGCATAGATAGGATAAATAGACAAAGTCTTTTCCCTGGGGTCGGGGAGTCCAGAACTATAGGGCATAGGTTTAGGGTGAGAGGGGAAAGATATAAAAGAGACCAAAAGGGCAACTTTTTCACGCAGAGGGTGGTACGTGTATGGAATGAGCTGCCAGAGGATGTGGTGGAGGCTGGTATAATTGCAACATTTAAGAGGCATTTGGATGGGTATATGAATAGGAAGGGTTTGGAGGGATATGGGCCAGGTGCTGGCAGGTGGGACTAGATTGGGTTGGGATATCTGGCCGGCATGGATGGGTTGGACCGAAGGGTCTGTTTCCATGCTGTACATCTCTATGACTCTATCTCCTGACTGCCCAAGGCCCATCTACTATCTTTGTGATAAGTCAGGAGTGTGATGAATCCTCTCCATGTGCCTGGACGAGTTCAGTTTCAACAAGGTTCAAGAAGCTCGTTCTACTAGACATTGAAGCAGACGTATTGATCGGCTCCATCTCTACCAGCTGAAATGTTCACTCCCTCCACCACTATTGATGCAAAGTACGTGCCATAAACAAGATGCACTGCAGCTAAATTGCCAATGTTCCTTTGCCAATGCCTTTCAATCCCTGATCTGCATCACCGATATGAACAAAGGCAGCCACCTAAAAGATCCTATCCAATTCATACACTATCTTGACTTGGAAATATATTGTTCTCTGGATGAAAATCCTCAAACTCCCTCCTTAGCAGCACAACACCCGCAGTGGTTCGCCATCACCTTATCAAGAGTAATTGTAAAGCCAGACAGCCTTGCCATTGATAGTCACATCCCTAGAGGATGTCATGAGTTTAGAAAGAGTTTAGAACATATTTGTAAAAATAGTTCCAGGTTCGAGTTTGTTGGTTTTGTGGAGAGACCGATTAGTAGTCTCTTTGAAGTAGAGAAGGTTCAAGGTAGCTTTGATAGAAATGTTCAAAGTTGTTTTGGATTTTGATACATTTAAAAACAGAAACAGATCATTTATATCAAAAGGTAAATGAAATATATTTGAAGTGGATAAAGTAAAAGAAGGAACATAGGATTAATCGAAAAATCCTTAAAAAGGGCTTCAGTGTTTGAGTCAAATATTTTTCATTGGTGCTGTTTGATGTTATGAATTATTACATTCATTTATATATTTTGTATCAATTGATCAGTTTGTCTGGCCACATTGGAAGAATTTGTGTACCTGAAATCCAGAAATGTCTCAGCTCTTCTTCTCAATTTATTGTTTAGTGCACATTCTCTTTTCAATCTGCTACAAAGTATGCAGCATTTTATCACCATTTGTACATTAAATTTAAATGGCAGAAATCTGGGTGCAGTCTTTATTTTTCAGTTGTAAGAATGTCAACAGTTCATCTGTTTATAGTGTCTGTTCTGCTTTTGTCTCTACTCATATCAGGGGTACCCTTTCCCCAATCAACTAGCGCAGCATCAAGGTACTCATCACTCAAAACTCATTCCTCAGCAAGACATCTTGATGGTGTCTCCCACCGGACTACCAAAGTGATGGGACTACTTGGAACTCAGTTGTAGCAAGAGATTCCCAGTAGAACAGTGGTAATAATCCCTCAAGTGATTAAAGATCCCCACTTCCTTAATAATGTCAACAGTTGTCTGGTTCTAAGCTCTGAAATTTCCTTCCTCACTCTCAATCATTTTAAGATTCTGCTCACCTGGGTCATATTTCCCTCCTATTTTCTTCATTGACACTGTCAACGGTTGACAACATTCCCACACATATAAATACTGTGACGACAACAGCAGGTCAGAGGCTGGAAATTCAGTGGCAATTCTCCTGACTCCCCATCTACAACACACGTCAGGAATGTGATGAAATACTCCCCACTTGCCTGAATTAGCTTAGCTCCTACAACAATCACATAGCTTGACACTATCTGGGACAAAGCAAATTGGCATCCCATCCACCACTTTTAACATTCACTTCCTGCACCATCGATGCAGTGATAATAGTACATCCCATTTACAAGATACTTTGCAACATGTTTTCAATGGCACCTTCTAAATCAGCAACCGTTGCCACCTAGAAGGGCAAAGGCTAGTCACATGGAAGCAGCACCACCTTCAAAATAACCCCTTTCCCACCCAACTCAGAGAGTCACACACCGTTCCTACTGTGTCACTGGTTCAAACTCCTAGAACTCCCTCCTCAGTAGCAGTGTGGATGTTCCAATGTGTCAAGGACTCTGGCAGCAGTTCAAGGCAGCAGCTCACCACCACCTACGTTTGGGCGATCAGCAATAAATGCAGTGACACCCGTGAATTTAAAATAAACCTTTTTACCTGGCATGCACAAATAATAAACTGCAGTATTATAAAACCCCCTGCTGCAATTATCGGCTGCATCAGCACTGCTGTGCAAATCACGACCATAAAGCTGAACGGAAAAATTATTCTTCATTACCTATAATGACCCCACAACACAATATGGCTCTGAGTGATGTAGTTTGTTTCAGTATCACATAGGACAGCAGGACGTTGAACACAGTAGTCAAGGAACGCCCAACATTGTAGAACGCCACTCCGACGTATTTGAGGCACAGATTGTTGAAAGTGATCATTCCGATAAAGACTAGGGACAAAGGAAGAACCCCTCTGGAAATCTTGGGGTCGAACCCAATTGAAGGAAACTCCACCACACTTGGGCACAAGGCGCTAAGCAGATTCAGCAGCCAGCAAAGTAACACTGTCACCAAACACTGGAAAAAAGTGACAAATAGCGGCGCG
Source organism: Chiloscyllium plagiosum (assembly GCF_037043375.1). Lineage (NCBI taxonomy): Eukaryota > Metazoa > Chordata > Chondrichthyes > Orectolobiformes > Hemiscylliidae > Chiloscyllium > Chiloscyllium plagiosum. The sequence continues at coordinate 24,566,597 of NW_028270156.1, forward strand.
TCCAGTTTCAGATCCGGGCTGCCCAACAAGTATTTGTTTAGGAAGACCATCGTAATCGATGTAAACCAGTACATAGCCACCACACAGGCAATTCTCACTGCTTTCGTTACAAAAGACTCGGAACTGCCCTGCTCCAAGTTGGACAACGCCATTTTGAGAATATTCGAGCGTTTCAGCGGAGTCCTGTTCATGGTGAGCAACAGAAATGAATGCAATTAAAGAATATGCAATGTTTTTAAAGTACTTTGCAGTTAGTATTAAAATAACATTTACCGATGAAAGAGAGAAGGCAATTAATGAGCACACATTCAAAGAGCCAACCCAGTGGAACGGGTAACAAGGCGCTTACTAGACTCGCGTACGCTGCATTTCCGGGTAACGTTCCATCCGTGTATTAATTCCCTCGGTCGCTTAGCAACTGGAGATGTAGCAACGTTCCATGTTCCAGCACCGCCTTCGGATGACGACCCTTGCCCAACAATTAGAGTCATATAATTTAACAACATGGAAAGAGGCCCTTCTGTCCATCTATTCGAGTCCCATTTTCTGACATTTGGCTTTAGGGAGAGCGCAGAAAATATTTACTAAAATTGTCCTAGGTTAGAGAATATTTGGCTTTGTAGAGAGACACAATGAAGGGCTTGGATACATTTAAAAACAGAAACAGATAATATCTAGTCTTATGTGCTATGGTGTTTCAAGTGCACATCTAAACTGTTTCCGTTAGACGAGGAGACTAGGACCCGTGGACACAGCCTTAGAATTAGAGGGGGTCATTTCAGAACAGAAATGCGGAGACATTTCTTCAGCCAGAGAGTGGTGGGCCTGTGGAATTCATTGCCACGGAGTGCAGTGGAAGCCGGGACGCTAAATGTCTTCAAGGCCGAGATTGATAGATTCTTGTTGTCTAGAGGAATTAAGGGCTACGGGGAGAACGCTGGTAAGTGGAGCTGAAATGCGCATCAGCCATGATTGAATGGCGGAGTGGACTCGATGGGCCGAATGGCCTTACTTCCACTCCTATGTCTTATGGTCTAAACACTTTTCTTGAGGGTTTCTGTCTCTAGCAGGCAGTGATTTTCAGATATCTATAACGCTTTAGGTGGAAAGAATATTCCTCAAATCCCCTGAAAACCTTTTCTTTCTTACGCTAAAACTGTACTCACTAGTTATTGTCTCCTCTACAGAGGGGAAACATTTCTCCCTATATTATGCCAGTGCCCCTCGGAACTTTGTACACCTCAATCAGACCACCCGCCGCCCAATCCGGATTTCTCTGCTCTTCGGAAAATAACCCCAGCATTTCTCGTTTCTCTTCATAACTGAATCACTTCAGCCCGGGTAGCATCCTGGTGAATTTTCTCTATTGCAATCACATTCTTCCTATAGTGTGGTGACCAGAACTGCATACTATACTCCCAACTGTTCCTTGATTTACAAAAGCAAGTGTCCCATATGCCTTCTTAAACACCTGATCTATCTGTCCCTTGCCTTTAGGGACCTGTAGACATATGAACTAAGGTGTCTCTGATGCTTGTACTTCCAAGGAAGGATTTACGTTATCTCATTTATATCATCCTAAAGTCTAAGGCTTTCCTCCTCGCCTTTTACCACACCAATTTCCATCTCACCTGCAAAATTGCTGATCACATTTCCAACATTCATGTCTAGATAAATAATGTACAACAAGCTGCAGGGAAAGTAGTATCTTTTGGTATGCTACAAGGGCTTCCAGTCACAAACATACCTTTCAACCATCACCAATTCCTACCATTGAGCCATTTTGGATCGATGTGCTAAATTGTCCTGGTCCCATGCAGTCAAAGAGAGTTTTGAATTTGCAATTCTCCAGGCAGTGGGTGAGACTTCGCTATCACCTCCATTAAATATTGCCCGTAGTTCCTTGTGAAATAGGGTCTGAAGACACATCTGCAAATTGTACACACTGCATCAAGTTACAAGTACGACCTGGTTTCAGATATTTGGCTTCTGGAGTTAGCATCCAAGTTCAGCAGGTAATTGAAAAGGTTAATAGAAGGTTGGCCTTTATTTCAAAGGGAATAGATTACAGAAGTTAGAAGGTTTTGCAAAATCAATACCAGGTTCGAGTCAGATTAAGACTGGAATACTATGAACAGTTTTGGGACTCTTATCTGAGGGAAGATATACTGCCACTGAATACAGTCCAGAGAAGGTTGACAAGGCTGATATGAAGTACACAGGCACTGTCTTATGAGGAGATGTTGAGCAGGTTGAGTATAGAAAAATGAGAGGCAGCCTTTTTGAAATGTCCAAAATTCTTAGAACTTGACAGGATAGATGTATCAATGCTGTTTCTATTTTGGGACAGTCTAGTATATTGATTGTAACAAGGTCAGCCAGGTGGACCTTGCAGAATATGAGCTTCATTAAGGGTTAAACCAAAGTTACATTCCTCTGTCAATCATCTTAACCGAGTCAAAAATCCTGATATGGATTTCCATAGTTCTTGCATTGCTGAGCAAAACCAATAGCATCTCAGAATTAGAGGAGGCTTGGAGTTATAATATTCCTTAATTAAATAGAGTCATAGAGTCATAGAGATTTACAGGATGGAAACAGACCCTTCAGTCCAATCCGTCCATGCCGACCAGATATCCCAACCCAATCTAGTCCCACCTGCCAGCACCCGGCCCATATCCCTCCAAACCCTTCCTATTCATATACACATCCAAATGCCTCTTAAATGTTGCAATTATACTAGCCTCCACCACATCCTCTGGCAGCTCATTCCATACACGTACCACCCTCTGCGTGAAAACGTTGCCCCTTTGGTCTCTTTTATATCTTTCCCCTCTCACCCTAAACCTATGCCCTATAGTTCTGGACTCCCCCACCCCAGGGAAAAGACTTTGCATATTTATCCTATCCATGCCCCTCATAATTTCGTAAACCTCTATAAGGTCACCCCTCAGCCTCTGACGCTCCAGGGAAAACAGCCCCAGCCGATCAGCCTCTCCCTATAGCTCAGATCCTCCAACCCTGGCAACATCCTTGCAAATCTTTGCTGAACCCTTTCAAGTTTCACAACATCTTCCCAATAGGAAGGAGACCAGAATTGCACGCAATATTTCAACAGTGGCCTAACCAATGTCCTGTACAGCCACAACATGACCTCTCAACTCCTGTACTCAATACTCTGACCAATAAAGGAAAGCATACCAAACGCCTTCTTCACTATCCTATCTACCTGCGACTCCACTTTCAAGGAGCTATGAACCTGCACTCCAAGGTCTCTTTGTTCAGCAACACCTCCGAGGACCTTACCATTAAATGTATAAGTCTTGCTAAGATTTGCTTTCCCAAAATGCAGCACCTCGCATTTATCTGAATTAAACTCCATCTGCCACTTCTCAGCCCATTGGCCCATTTGGTCCAGATCCTGTTGTAATCTGAGGTAACCCTCTTCGCTGTCCACTACACCTCCAATTTTGGTGTTATCTGCAAACTTACTAACTGTACTTCTTATGCTCGCATCCAAATCATTTATGTAAATGACAAAAAGTAGAGGACCCAGCACCGATCCTTGCGGCACTCCACTGGTCACAGGCTTCCAGTTGAAAAACAACCCTCCAGCACCACCCTCTGTCTTCTACCTTTGAGCCACTTCTGTATCCAAATGGCTAATTTTTCCTGTATACCATGAGATCTAACCTTGCTAATCAGTCTCCTGTGGGGAACCTTGTCGAACGCCTTACTGAAGTCCATATAGATCACATCTACGGCTCTGCCCTCATCAATCTTCTTTGTTACTTCTTCAAAAAGCTCAATCAAGTTTGTGAGACATGATTTCCCACACTACAAAGCCATGTTGACTAATCCCTAATCAGTCCTTGCCTTTCCAAATACATGTACATCCTGTCCCTCAAGATTCCCTCCAACAACTTGCCCACCACCGAGGTCAGGCTCACTGGTCTATAGTTCCCTGGCTTGTGAGCACAGAGAAACTATGAACAGCAGAGGAAAATCCCCTGTACGGTGCATTCAAAAAGAACAGGTACCTAATGAACACAGTCCGTCGATTTCTCAGCAACAAACTCAAACAAGTAGACAAAATATGTCCAGAAGCCCTAGCCACTCTCTCCTGCATCAAAGATATCTTGGAAATGACGGCCAGACTACACAGCTTTCTTGGCATCATGGTAGCGCACAAACCCACCAACACACTAAAACACCAGCTAATGAACTGGAAGCACCCAGTACAGACAATAAGCAAAACTAATGTCATTTACTAAATACCTTGCAGGAATTGTATCAAACACTACATTGGACAAACAGGCAGAAAACTAGCCACCAGGATACATGAACATCAACTAGCCACAAAAAGACATGACCCACTCTCACTGGTATCTTTACATACAGATGAGGAAGGACACCACTTCGACTGGGACGAGACATCCTAGGACAAGCCAAACAGAGAGATATGCAGGAATTCCTAGAAACATGGCATTCCAACTGGAACTCTATCAACAAGCACATTTACCACCCCCTGAGGAAAAGAACAAGAAATGACACCACCATCGGAAATGAAATCACCATCCCAAGGAAGCCTAAACACATAAATAAAAAGCGGGCCATGCCACCAGTGCTTCATCCGGAGACTCACTGATGATGTTACCTAGTATGGTGATGAAACATCTGAAACCGAACCTTGCAGCTCAGCAAGCAAACCTATATCCAGAACCTTAACCTGGGATTCAAATCTTATCAAAACTCTAACTTCTCTCTATAGCTGCTGCCAGATCTGCTGAGATTTTCCAGCAATTTCTGTTTATGCATTCTGTTATGAAGTTGAAGGCATTACTGTATCTTTAAGAGAGAATGAATGTTGTTCTGCACTGAGAGCTTACAAGAGCAGTCTCAAGAGTATACTGGAAAATTGAAAATATGTACCATCTGGCTGTGAAATAGATACCTGAGTGGGTTGCTGTTTTGACAACAATTTGAATTTAACCAGTTTATATTATGCCCCAGGATACTAAAGCTCAATCGTTTTTGAATTTATTATTTTGCCAACATTGAACCAATGAAACAATCCAAATTTGGGGATATAAAAAAGGCAGGTATTTTGAAAATCAGACAGAGCAACTACCATCGAGAAAGAGAGAGAGAGACCCAAGACGTTGAAACACTCTCTATCAAAGGTACCTTTTCATATGAAACATCTTCACAGTAAAAAGAAAGACAACAAATGAGGGAGATCTTCAACTGGAAGAAGAAAGATATCAAAGATGACAGCTGCTGTATGGTTTTGAAATTAAGTTGATGTAATTTTCAGAAGTGTTTTATTGGAACAATATATTGTTATAGAGTTGGAGGCAGATAATAAGCAGTTAAGAGATAGGGGGACTTCGAGTTGTGATTGGTTGTTGTTTAATATTCACTTTTAGAGTTAAAGAATAGGTTGATTTTATTTTCTTTAAATGGTGGAATTTGGGGAGTTCTCTGTCACTCATATTTTAACAGATTACGAGGCGAGGTGAGCTTTTCTGGCTGTTTGGTTTAATTAACAGAAAGCTTCCCCACCATGTCGTAACAATCCTAACAGTTTTGTTGTGATGCTGTAAAAAACATTTTTCTATCACTACCTAAAACCTTACATGGACTTTTCTGTTCTTTCTGTCTTTCTTTTGTAATATACTGTGTCCCCTTGATCATAATTTATTTCTGATGGTGTTGTACAGTGCCAGAAGTTTTTCTCAGCATTAACAATAGCCCTTCTCCCTGCAGGAACAACATTCAAGTGCTCAGAAAAATGAAGCTACTTGTAGTCTTTTCCCAAACCAGAGAGTGATTCCTCATTAAAAAAGGAATTTTTGGAATTTTTCCCAAAAACCAATGGTTTTGGACAGTCACCTCCCAACCATTTGGAGTAAAGTTCTTCACATGGACTGCTCATGCCAAGATAAATGTTAATTTACAACTTGGTAGATTTTCTAGGATTTTATAAAGCATTTTATTCATTACCATGTGATATCTTTGATACTCCATATTAAATCTAGTTGCCGCACTTCAAAATGCAAGATGATTTTTTTTCCCCTTATCTCTGACCTTTAAAGTCCACTCACTGTGGGCCTTGTTTTCCTTTCAGATTTTGTTAAATACATCACATTTGCTGCAAATCTCTTCTACAAACCCAGATTTATCTGGAAATTGATTTTCAATGATACTAAAGTCAGTGTAAAAAGATACAACAATATATACTGACTTTAGTATAATAAAACACCCATGGTACAGGGGTGTTATACAACCCATTTGTTGCCAAACCACATAAAGAGATGTTAGATCAGATGACCAAAAGTGATTTATGGTGTCTTTTCAGTTTAATACTGTTCCTTGAACGTATATATTCCAATGTCCATGAGCTGTGGTTGTTTACGCAAATACTGTCCCTGAAACTGTTGCCTCCTTATTTTTAAGTAAGGCTCTTTCTTAAAGTGTCAGAGTTTTTATAGTATGGAAAAAGATGCTTCAACCCATCAAGTCCACACAGATCCTCAAGCGATGATCTATTCTAATTACAATTTTAGTACTTGACCCATAGCCTTGAATGCTATAGCATTTTAAGTCATCATTTAAATAATTTTGAAATGTTTTCAGGGTTCCTGCCTGTACCACCCTATTAGGCAGTAAGTTCCCAGTACAAAATTTTGCCCAAACCCCCCTCTCAGGCTCCTGCTCCTAACTTTAAAACTGCACCCCCTGGTTACTGCCTGCTGTACTAAGAGCAAAAGTTTCTTCAATGCCCCTCATAAATTTTAAGAATCCCCACAACCACCACCCCACCTGCAATCCAATCATCTCATCCCATAGCAAGGCCTGTAATTCTGTGATTAATTGCCTTTCAAAGCACCTCGAGAAGGATTTAAATACTTTCATTGTATATATAAAATATAACTGCTTAAGTTGAGCTTTATTGAGTTATCTGCACTTTCTTCACATCAAAATCCTCTCCCATCCATCTGACACACAATTTTCTTTTAGGTTATTACTCACTAAATCAGAACAAAATAGATGCTACGATGAGAAAAGGAACAAGCCAGAAAGCTCTGAGTTTGGAGATGAATGCAAATTAGCAAAGGTTCCACACCTGCAGTCTCCTGAGAGTGATGGCAAAAATGAGCAGAAAGCAAATAATACAGAAGAAACTTCCAAGATACTCAGGAAGGTTTTGAGCACAAGTAAATTAACCCTTTAAAGGGCATCATCTCATTGCTATAGGTTTGCCATTTAAGAGCTGACAGTCTCCTTGCAGGCTTGGATAGATTCCTGATTACAGGCACCCTGGTATCCTCAAATGTCCACTGCTGGCGAGGGCTATCTGTGATGAAAACCTTGTGTGCCCTCAATGATAACAAGCCCCTCCCAGGTTAGGATCTGCCTGGCTTGCTTTTATGGGCCTCGCAGACATTAAAACAAGGCCCCAAATCCCTTTTGTGTGGAAGTAAGAGATCTCTTAATAGTACTATTTGTAAAATCAGATGCATTTCCCAAGTGTGCTAGCTGATGTTTCTGTCTTTACTAAATCACTAAAGAAAATGTGATTGCTGTTTATGTGACCTTAATGTGCACAAATTGGCTGCCCTGATTCTTATATTACAATAGCAGTTAGGAGCAATAATTTATTGTGTTCTTCGACTTGGTCTTGTTGAGTTATTGAGGCAGAGTGATTACCAAAGTCATGTTTGTTCAGATATAAATGTGTAGGATTTGTTTGTCTCACTTTCCAATTCTGCTGGAGCTTTCAGATCCCATCCACTTGTGAGAAACATGTCTGTATTAGCAATGCCAAGCTTTCCATTCACCTTCTGACTATTACAATGTAAGATGTTGACCTGTCTGGCTCTGGCTGCATGCAATTTTGCTTTGAACTCTTACTGTTAATAATAAAAAAACTAGTACTTTAAGTCCATAGAATGTAATAATGGGCAGGACTGGTTTCTAAAATTTTATGTTCCCTACTTGGCAGGGTTTCATAAAATTACTTCAATATTTCTGAGCTCTTCTTCAGTTCTCTGCTGAAAGGAAGGTCTGACCCACAGCCATGATCTCCATTATGCAAAGGGGAAGACGATAGATCCTAAGCCACACTGGCAGTCCATCAACTTAGCCATTATGTAAATTCAGATTATTTCTTGCATTAGTTCTGAGGAGTGATTTTGATTTTGGTGGGTATTTTATCTTGAATGAAGATCAAGGAAGGGATTTGGTTCTTGAGGTCAATATGAGCCTCTTGAAGAGGAAATTAAGTTAATACAGTGAAATGCTTCATTAAGGCATCTTATTGTATAGAATATAATTATGAATTAACAAAAATTCTTAGTGTTTAATTTGGCTCATGTCAAAATCAGAAGGTTGTAAAGCGTGAAGTTAAAATTTTTCAAAATTTGTTTTCATTTCATTAATTTGAGTACAACAAAGATTCTAATTGACATATGCAGGGTTCTACAGAGAATTGTGTGTTTAATGTGCTGATTGCACTCAGGTTATTGTGTTTTGGGGATTCACCTTGCATTATTTGCTCCTCTCAGTCCTGAACAATGCTGATATCTTCCTATTGCTGCTGTGCATCCTGTACCTAAGGATGTGTTTCTGTGAGTTAAGTAGCCTGTTGTACCAAAGCACTTCACAATCAAAAAGAAAGTGAATAAATAATAGTGTAATTACTTCCAGCACTTGTAGTCAATATTCTTCTCCAGTACTTGAGGATATAATTTTGGTTAATATTTCAATGCAATATCTTAGAATTTATTGCTTAATTAAGGCTATCTGTCTGTAGTGGTGGATGGTGGGAAAGAGAAAGAAGGGATGGTCATGGTACAGCAGTAACCTCAATGGACTAATAATCCATAGGCTCAGCCTAATACTGAGAGCAACATCAGTTCAACTCCTGTCACACAGCTAGTGAAGTTAAATGTATGTATCTTGAATTGAAAACTAGCCACAGTAATGGTGATCATAAAACTATCACCAACTTTTGTAAAGATTAATTTGGTTCACTAATGTCCTTCTGGTCACTCTTCCCTAGTCTAGCCTATATGCGACCCCAGACCCCCAGGAACGTGGTTATCCCTTAAATGGCCGAGCAAGCTATTCACTTCAAAGGCAATAGGGGATGGGCAGGATAAACAGGCATTATGATTGATACCCATATTTCATGTAAGAATATAAAAGGAAAGTTTCTACAGGCCTAACTATAAAGTTTCTAAACCAGGATTTGTACATAAATGAGTTTAGTCCAGAGTCATGCTACCCAGTGGAAATTCTGACACAGTACAGACAGGAGGTATATCCTTGAAGAATTCCAGCGCAAAAATGGATCAATTTCATTGAATGACTAGGAGCACAGAAAATGCTAGAAATACTCAGTAGGTCAGGCAGAATCTGTGGAGAGATGTCATCTATTTGAACTTCCTTCCATAAATGCTACCTTGTCCTATTGAGTAATTCCAGCATTTTCTGTTTTCATTTCATTTCCATTATGCATAAGATTTTGAACTTTGAAGATTTTTAGAATTGCAAATTTAAGTCATCAAGTCACCTTATTATATTGGTTGATTATCAGTGAATGTAAAATGTGATGCATCCTGACAGACCGATAGTAACTTGGACAAATGACGCCATGATGTCTGAGGTTCAACTCATAGATTATCTGTAAAGATACAGATATATCATATTTTAGTATAATAAAATAAAGCCAAAATTAAATCTATATTTCTGAATAGCTCTTATGTTCTTAATACTCTCTGAGGCATTCAGTGCCTAGAACCTGCTCCACCAATCTCATCTCAACCTCCATTTTCCTGCCTATCATAACCCTACAACCCATTACATATTTTAAAAATTGTCTATCTCCTCCTTAAATTTATTCAGTGTCCACCATACTCTGGATTAGTGAATGCCACAGATTCACTACTCTTTGAGAGAAGTAATTTCTCCTCATCTCTGTTTTATATCTGTGACCACTTATCCTAAAACTCTCATTCTAGATTCCACCACATGAGGAAACATCCTTTCTACATCTACTTTGTCAATCCCCATCTGCATCTTATACACCTCAATTGGATTTCCTCTCATCCTTCTTAACTCCAGACTCTAGGGAATATAGGCCTAAACTTCTCAATCTCTTCCATAAGACAAACCCCTCATCTCTGGAATTGATCGAGTAAACGTCCTCCTAACAGCCTTCAGTGTAATTACATCCCTCAAGTAAGGGGACCAAAGTTGTATGAAACACTAATGCCTTGTACAATTGAAGCTTCCCTACTTTTATACTCTATCCCTTTACCAGAAAATGCCAAAATTACACTTGTCTTCTTTATTATCTTCTGTACCTGCATATAGTTTTCTGCAGTTCATACATGAAAATACCCAGAGCTCTCTCAACTGAAGCACTCTGAAGTTTCTCTCCATTTAAGTAATAATTTGCCTTTCTATTCCTCCAACCAAAATGAATAACCTCTCACTTATCTCCATTAAACTTTGTCTGCCAAATTCTGGCCCATTTACCAAACCTATCCGGATTCATTTGTAAATTTATTTCTTCACTGCAACTTACTTTCCCAACTATTTTAGTATCATGTGTCATCCCACTGGTTACATCTTGGGAACCAAAAAGTCCCATTTATCCCAACTCTCTGCTTTCTGTGGTTAGCCAATTCTCTATCCAAGATAATAAATTACCCTTAACCCCATGTGAGCTTATCTTGTGTGCAGCACCTTATCAAATGTGTTCTGAAAGTCCACGTGCATTACATCTCCTCTAACCATATTGCTCGTTACATCTTCAAAGAACTCTGGCAAATTAGTCCAGTCTGACTTACCCTTCATAAAACAATGCTGACTCAAATGGATTGTATTTTGCCTTTCCAAATATCCTGTTATTATTTTCTTAATAATAGATTTCAAGAATTTCTTAATAACACGTTAAATTAATTGGTCTGTAGTTTCATATTTTCTGCCTTCCTTTTTGAACGAGATTGCTATATTAGCATTTTTCCATTCACCAAAACCTTTCCTGCATCCAGGGAATTTTGGAATATTACCTTACATTCTGACTCATTAAGTTATTAATAAATTCAGGCAAAGAATAAATCTTACAGGAGAAAGGCAGCCATCATTCAAATGTTAAACTTTCCTGTTCTAATGGTTCATGCAGAGTGGCACGGTGGCTCAGTGGTTAGCACTGCTGCCTCACAGTGCCAGGGACTCAGGTTTGATTCTCACCTCGGGCGACTGTCTGTGTGGAGTTTGCAACTGTTCTCCCTGTGTCTGTGTGGGTTTCCTCCGGGTGCTCCAGTTTCTCCCACAATCCAAAAGACGTGCAGTTCAGGTGAATTGACCATGCTAAGTTGCCCATAGTGTTAGGTGCATTAATCAGGTGTAAATATAGAGGAATGGGTCTGGGTGGGTTACTCTTCCAAGGGGCGGTGTGGACTTGTTGGGCCGAACGGCCTGTCTCCATACTGTAGGCAATCTAAAAAAGGTGAAGGTGAGTGGCACTATTTGAAGAGAAGGGAACTCTGGTTTTTCAATGATCCTAGGTCAATTTGGGCTGCTGATCTACACTGGTGATGTCTATATGATATGAAGAGTTAGTATTTCCAGCAGTCTCCAAAATGCTGATTGTCTACTTTGATTTTTTTTGTCAAAAAGAGCTAAATGGGTGGAAGCATGGATTTAGTGCACCTTCACAAAGAAAAACATTTTTAAATCCTTGATGTGTAAATGTTGTCAATGGCCACTGTTGTTTAATGCATATCTGCATTCATTTTAATGTAGCATTGTAAATTTATGAACATATAATGGCACCTGATATTGCACCAAGTAAGTTGCATTGCATTTTCAGGTTCTCATTTGTCCTACCCTTTCTCCGTCACTTCCCTTTCTCCATCTTTAGTACACTTCTTAGAACTTCTCTAATTTTTCAAGCTTTTAGATACCTACGACAATTTCTCCTTTTACTTTCTTGACATTGTTATACCTTAGAAGTGGTTCACAAATACATTTTAAAAAAATTTGTTCATGGAATGTGCTGCTCTGGTAAGGTTAGCAAATATTGCCGATCCCAAATTACCCTTGAGAACAAGGTGGTGAGCAGCCTCCTTGAATTATTGCAGTTCATTTCAAGCAGTTTCCATGAATGGAGACCATGAAAATATCTTCAATTGTCATAAAAATCTATCTAGTTTCTGGTTGTGCTTTAGGGAAAAATATCTTCATTCTTACCTAATCTGGATTATATGTGACTCCAGACCCACAGTCATGTGGTTGACTTTTAACTGCCCTCTGAAATGGTTGAACTCAGTCATTCAGTTCAAGGGTTAATTCGTGATGGACAACAAATTCTTGCCTTTCCAACAATACCCATATCCCATGAAAGAATAAATAATGTTGTTGTACCTTAACACTTGCATATCTATTATAAATCCATTGACATTAGTCTGTACAGTTGCAAGAATGTGCTAAGAAATTCCAGAATACCCAAAGATGTCCAAAGACTAACAGTGGAGAGAGGACACAGCAGGTGATCAGTCTAGTGTCTGTTTCAAACTTTTGCCTTTGTCACCAGGATGGACTGGATATCTCAGGGCATTTTTTGTTAAAATCAGGTGCTACTGCAAACATGAAACACCGTCTAAACCAACTTCCTCAGGGCACTGTTTATAACTCAATGGAAAAGAGGTCCATTAATTTCCTCATCATATCCAAGACAGGGTGATGACGAAACAAAATTCATCCAGAGCTCCTGATGACTATTCAGTTAGTACTGCTAGAAAACAAGCCATGTTCCTAGAGTGGAAGAGTCCAAAACTAGACGTAGATTTAAGGTGAGAAGGGAAAGATTTGAAAAGGACCTGAGTATGGTGCATGTATGAAATGAGCTGCCAGAGGACAATTACAACATTTAAAAGACATCTGGATGGATATATGAAAATAAAAGCAGGGATGGACTTCAGGCCACATTTAGAGTATTGTGTGCAATTTTGGGCCCCATATCTCAGGAAGAATGTATTGCCCTGGAGCGGGTTCAGAGGAGGTTCACGAGAATAGTACCAGGAATGAAAAGCTTAACATATAAGGAATGGTTGAGGACTTTAGGTCTATACTCGATGGAGTTTAGAAAGATGAGAATAGATCTAATTGAAACTTACACATTACTGAATGGCCTAGACAGAGTGGATGTTGGGAAGATGTTTCTATTAGTAGGAGAGACTTCTTTTAGAACAGAAATAAGGAGAAATTTCTTCAGCCAGAGAACAGTCAACCTGTGAAATTCACTGCCACAGAAAGCTGTGCAGGCCCGGTATTGAGTATATTTAAGACAGAAGTAGATAGGTTCTTGATTGTAAGGGGGATCGAGGATTATTGGGAGAAAGTGGAAATGGGGTTGAGAAACTTATCAGCCATGATTGAATGGCAGAGCAGATTTGATAGGCTAAATGGCCTAATTTCTGCTTCTACATCTTATGAATAGGCAAGGTTTAGAGGGATATGGGCCAAATGCTGGCAAATGGACTAGGTCAGATTGGGATGCCTGGTTGGTGCAGATGAGTTGGACCGAAGGAATTGTTTCTATGCTGTGTGACTTTATGACTTTTATATTTGGTTGGTAGTTGAAAACAATGTCAAGCTGCAATGGTCCTTCATGTAGGATACTGGAAATGTGTTGCTGGAAAAGCGCAGCAGGTCAGGCAGCATCCAGGGCTTATGCCCGAAACGTCGATTCTCCTGTTCCCTGGATGCTGCCTGACCTGCTGCGCTTTTCCAGCAACACATTTCCAGCTCTGATCTCCAGCATCTGCAGACCTCACTTTCTCCTCCTTCATGTAGGATAGCCTACCAATCACATGTGAGGTTGGAAAAGGATGATAATGTCCATAGAATCCTACATGATTGTTAGTCATCTATTTCATGAGAGCTACCCCTTTTCAGAGTTAACTTTTCACTCCAAATCTGAACCTCTGGTTCTTGACTCTCCCAGCAATGGAAAGGATTTCCATTGAGCTTGCCTTATCTTTCACTCATTTTCTTCTGAGATTTGGCCATACTTTGAACAATCTTTCTCCATTGAGTTCTGTTCTTTCTGGCCCTTGATGCTTGTCCCATAGAGCAAAAAAGCCAGTAAACATTTTAATATTGTCCATCCCTGTCACCTTAGGTAGTCCTTGTTCATGCTTTACAGGTGTTAGCATCTTTTTTTTCAAAACACTGCCCTCCTCTATGTATCACCTGTTCAACAGATATGAGCTTTTCCGATATTGATGTCCCAGCAAATTTCTCTTAACTCCAGCTTTCTCAAGAACACACAGCACAATAAATATCCACCTGAGTCCTTTCATTTCAAATGCTCTCATTAGAGCCTCATCAATCTTAGAACTAGAATTAGGTTTCATTGCCATGCGTACTCAAGTATAGGAACACAGCAGTACACAGTGAAAAGTTTACAAAGTCACCATTCATGGCGACATCTTAGATACAAGGTACCTGGGTGCAAAATCTTAGGTAAAAAGTAGAAGTTCACTACAAGTTCTTTTCAGTATAAAGTAATAAGTAAGAGATTAAGTTAAAAGTTCCAAATTACAGACCTTCTTTAACCATGGGCCTGCAGTCACTGGGCTTTCCCCACAAGGGCTGGATTTCTCTCCTGCACTGAGAGAGACAGTCCAACTTTCACAGTTATACACTATGATCAGTCCAACAAGAACTTGAAGATGAATCTTGTGCCAATTGAGATGCAATGGCAACTCCTTACACTTGTTAAGGAATTCAAAGGTTTGTGGCACTTGACAAGTCTACCCTGAAATGATACACTCTGCATCTTATGTTATGAGTATGATAAAGGTATGATAAACTTAGTCAAGCTGAACTCCATGAATCAAAATCTCTGAGATCTTTCTACCCATCCTTTGTCAAGTCAACTTTGATCAGGCGAACAACGTCAATATGTGTGTTTCTGCTTTATTCTACATTAAGTGAGTGAAACATTAAAAGGTACTTGACATATACAATAGGCTCTTGGCTACTGAAAATATTGATCTAATATTGGTCAGTGTTATTTTTGTTTTTTTCTCAATTAATAAGAATAATGACATAAATATATAGATCATCATATTAATTTAGAAATTTATGGAAACTGGGAAAGAAGTAGAGATGTCGATGAAGTCCAAGCAAAAATTTGAAAGGAGAGCAACATCTGCTAAAAAAGTGTATGATATAGGGAGAAACATTGGAACAGGAGTAGGCCTTCCAGCCCTTTGAGCTTGTACCACCATTAAATTAGTTGATTTGTATCTTCATTGCTTTTCTTGTTCTACCTTCTTTAATAACTTCAAATTTATAGTACTTGAATTGAGCACTTTACCAGTTTGTAATTTTATTTGGTTATCATTAATATTTTCTGTTGTTACTTTTTAATTTGCCGTCCCCATCAATTTATATTACAGTACTCCCAAACCAAGGTCACCAATTTTTGTTTTGATCTGGTGAGGGACCAAGAACTTTTAATTTTAAAGTAGTGACATTAAGGGGATTTACTAAGAAAGTAAAACCTCAAGATTCAAAGGTTTTAAATAATACATTACTACGCCGTAATATATTCACAACCAATTTCTACCATGAGTAATATATTATGAATATATTATCCCACAGTTGACATCATAGAGAAACTCCAATCAGGGCAAATCCCTCAAACTTCTCAGTAAACTCCCTCCTCCCAAAACCATACAGTGGGATGTTGGGTCATCAAGTTATGTTTACTCAGTTAAAAATGCTCAAAGAGCTGGTGTAAATCCCACACACCCTCCTTCTGCACTGAAGAAATTTATGATTCTGAAATCTCATTAATGATTGACTTTTTTGAAGAAGTGATGAAGAAGATTGATGAAGGCAGAGCAGTGAACATTGTCTATATGGACTTCAGCAAGACATTCAACAAGGTGAACTGGTCCCAAGGTGGAAGATGCAGCATTCTCCTGTCAGTCGTCGGATGGCTTGGATTGGCAGTGGAGGAGGCCCACGACTTGCATGTCCTTGGTAGAGTGGGAGGGGGAGTTGAAATGGTTGGCCATAGGGCGGTGTGGTTGTTGAGTGAATATGTCCCAGAGATGTTCCCCAAAACGCTCTGCGAATTGGTGTTCTGTTTCCCCGATGCAGAGGAGACCACATCAAGAGCAGCAGACACAGTAGATGAGGTGGTTGGATGGATGTGCAGGAAAATCTCTAGATGTGAAAAGATCCTTTGGGGCCTTGGACAGAAGTGAGGACAGAGACGTGGGTGCAGGTTTTAAACCCCTGCTGGCAGCAATGGAAGATGCTGGGTGTGGAGGGTGAGTTGGTGGGGGGCATAGACCTAACAAGGGAGTCATAGAGGGAATTGTCTCTGCAGAGCGCAAATAGGGGTGGGGAGGGAAATATGTCTCTGGGGTCTGATTGTAGGTGGTGGAAATGATGGAGGATAATGTGCTATATCCAGATATTAGGAGCATGGAAGGTGAAGACTGATGGGGTCTTCTATCCTTGTTGTGGTTGGAGGAGTGAGGTTCAAGGGCGGAGGTGCAGGAAGTGGAGAAGATGCGCTGGATGGCATTGTTGATCATGTGGGAGGGGAAATTGTGGTCCTGGAAATAGGATGTCATCTGGGATGTCTTGGAGTGGAATTGCTCCTCCTTGGAGCAGATACGGTGGAGGCAGAGGAACTGGGAGTAAGGGATCCAGTTTTTGCTTTTGGGAGTGAGGGGGGTATAGGGGGTATAGTTCAGGTAGCCGTAGGAGTTGATGGGTTTGAAATAGATGTCCGTGTTGAGTTGGTCACTGGAAATGGAGAGGTCCAGGAAGGGGAGGCAGGTGTCTGAGATGGTGCGGGTGAACTTAAGGTCAGGGTGGAAGATGTCAGTGAAGCTGATGAACTGTTCCACCTCCTCATGGGAGCACGAGATGGGGGGGGCGCCAATACAGTCATCAATGTAGCAAAGGATAGGGGATGGTGTCGGTGTAACTGTGGAAGATGGACCGTTCCACTTATCCTAGGAAGAGACAGGCATAGCTGGGGCCCATCCGGTTGCCCATGGCTACCCCTTTGCTTTGAAGGAAGTGAGACGATTCGAAGGAGAAGTTGTTGAGGATGAGGACCAGTTCCGCCAATCAAATAAGTGTGTTGGCGGGAGAGGAAGAAACAGAAGGCTTGGAGGCCTTCGACATGGCAGATGGACATGTATCGGGACTGGATGTCCATGGTGAAGATGAGGTGTTAGGGACCGGAGAAATGAAAGCCATGAAGGAGGTGGAGGGCATGGGTGGTGTCCCGAATGTATGTGGGAGTTCCTGAAACAAGGGGTGAGAAGGTGTATAGTATGAGCAGGTAGGGAAAGAATTATGTTTTGGGTTGTGTAACAAGGGCTCAGCTAGCATGACTTTGACCAGACAAGAACGTGCAGTAAACAATGAGGTGCTAGAGGCAACGGTAGTGGGTTAACAAGGTGAAAAGCATCCATTATGTAATGTTAGTTAACAAGGTTAAGAACATACACTGTATAATGCCAGATGGCTTAATCTTTACTGTTGATGCTCGCTGACTGTAATGGTCACCCAAACAATATAGATGTTGCCTTATTTGGATGCTGCTCCCTGTAAGTGACTATATAATTCCTTACGAATCTGCTGTCTCTGTGCACAGGGCATTCGTTCTCTCTCCCTCCAGCGCCCAGAATAAAGATGGAGGTAAAGCCATACTGTGTTTCTGAGTGTTTGCTTCGACTGATAAGGGGATAGGGAAATATAGGGATGACAATATGGCGAGCCAGGTAGGAGTGCAAACAAAAAGTTCCGATTGGACAGTGTCAGCGATCGTCCGGAACACCGGTATCTCAAGGCGGATGGGCCCACAAGGTAAGATTTTAAACCTTGGTCCCTCTCGAAATTCCTGTGTCGGAAACGGTCCCCTTGTTCAATTGAGAAACACAGTTTCATAAATGCACTGACAAACAGGGGTTCAAGTCCATTCGGCTTAATTGGGGTTTGAGTCCCCTTTGTTTGTTTGGGGTTCAAGTCCCCTGTGTTTTAATTGGGGTTCAAGTCCCCTGTGTTTGATTGGGATTCACATCCCCTATGTTTGATTGGGGTTTGAGTTCTTTGGGTTTTAATTTGGCTTTGAGTCCCCTGGATTTGATTGGGTTTGAGTCTCCTGTGTTTGATTGGGGTTTGAGTCCCCTGTGCTTAATTGGGGATCGAGTCCCCTGGGTTTGATCGGGGTTCGAGTCCCCGGGCTTAATTGGCCTTCGAGTCCCCAGGGTTTTATTGGGGTTTGAGTCCCCTGGGTTTGATTCTGGTTCGAGTCCACTGTATTTAATTGGGGTTCAAGTCCCCTGTCTTTGATTGGGGTTTGAATCCCCTGGGTTTTAATTGGGGTTCGAGTCCCCTGTGTTTGCTTGGGGTTCGAGTCCCCTGTTTTTAACTGGGGTTCGAGTCCCCTGTTTTTAACTGGGGTTCGAGTCCCCTGTATTTGATTGGGGTTCGAGTCCCTTGGGTTTTAATTGGGGTTCGAGTCCCCAGACATATAGAGTAAGAAAAGGGGTTCGAGTCCCCATGAGAAGTAATGTGAGAAAGGGGTTAAAGTCCCTTAGTGGCTCTGTGAGTCTTTGTTCTGCGGGAAGAGAGTGGCTTGGACTGCGGCTCCGTGTGCTCTGCTGCAAGTTTTTTTGTAATGGGTGTGATTTAATCGTGAGGGTATGGCTGATCTTTCTTTCCTTCGTGGCCTAGTCCGGTAGTTGGGAGGCGTTCCTTAGTCCGGTTTCCACTGAGGTGAGGATGTTTCAGTGATCTTTTTGTGAGCGCACGCCAGTCGCTGTGGGTTTCGCGGAGCTTTCGGAATCTTGGACCAATGCTTGTGTTTATTTACCTGTGCTTGATTTCGAGTGGTTGATTTCGAGTCTGTGGACGTGATTTTTTTTTTGTCCAACTCGCGTATGAATCTTTTGAGGCCACCTCCTCCATCTTTTTGGCTCCTCATTTTCCATTTTATGGATCATCACCGGGTGAACTGAGGGTGGTCTCAAATGTGTGCGTTTTTCCCCCGTATTAAAATTAGAAGATTTCTGACCAGAGGCTCTTAAAGAAAAAATGAAAAATGCTGAAATTAAGATTGTACTAATACTTGGGTCAGAAAAGGAAGCTTCAATATAAATTGTGCCATGTTGTTAGTGTTTGATATTTACATGTTTCAGTTTGTTAAAATCCTGGTTCAGAAAATCCTTTTAAGTAACTGTTTTGCCTTGTTTGGATTAGGACCACAATTCAATCTGTTTTATGGGCTGTGTAATAGGGCACATTTTGTCTTTACGTTGGAAATGTACAACATTATGTCTTTTTTTAAATTAACAAACTTATAACCTTAAAACAATCGATTAAGTGCCTTGAGCTCCTGATTTGTTTGAAATTCTACAATGTCTGTTTAAAAAAAACAGTTGGGTCAGTGATCATGCTTTAGTCAGATGAGAATATTGTATTATAATATCTTTGCTGCTGTGTTTTTAATGTAGAGTGTTCACAAAAAGAAGTGCATTTTTGAGTTTGATGTTAAGATTTTATAGAATATTAGAACTTGAGGCTGAGCCGTTTCAGTTCTGTTATTGTTCAGACTTCATTGGCCCCCTTCATATTGCAAATTCAAAGCATGTTGATCTCTACCAAAGTTGCTATTGTAACTCTGACTGTTTTATTTAGGAAGTTTCATTTGAAGAACATATTTTAATATATTCTGCATTTGTTTCCCAAAAATATTTGAGATTTAAATCTGAACTGAAACTGCCTTTTCAATTGCTAATATACAGCAAACATTTTGTTGTTTTCTGCTGTTCCAGATTTTTGGAATACTTTTCCTGACAGATTTCATATTAGCCAAGTATTAATTTGTTAAAAGAAAATAATTTTTGAATAACCTGGATGGGTTACCCTGAGGGTTTGATTTTAGGACCATTGATTGTTGTTTATAATTGACGGAATTGTTTAGGCAGTACAATTTAGAAGCTTATGGAATGTATAAAACTTGATAATGTCATAAATAGTGGACGGAATAACAGATTTCAAGACAACTGAGAATGCTGAAATAGGCAGGCACCATTTAGTGTAGTTAAGTGTGTGACTGAGAGAGGAAATGAGAAGATACTTTCGGCAGCTAACATCTTCTCTAGAGTTTCTCCATTCACAGATAAAGTATACCTTCGGACCACAGCCCACCCCTCTACAACCTAATCCAGTGGATTCAATCAGCTTCTCAGTCATGAGCATGAAAAGTGAAGAAGCTAACAACAGTGAAGAGGTTGGTATGCTTTTTGTCAGTGAACCTTCCTATGGACAATAAACCGCTATGGATATGAAGGTTCACTGAACAAGCTAACATTACAACAGCCAGTTGGCTTTGTTACATTTAATAGCAGAGGGGGAGCAGAAGCAAAGAATGCTGTGTTTACCTAGTCTGCAGTTGCAGCTGCTGCACTGCACACTCAGATGCGCTGGTATCATCCATTTAAAGCATCTCTGCAAGGACGGAAGTCTCGTCAGCTTTGTTAAGTACTTAACTGCCCTTACCCAAGAATTCAGATTGGTATGCAAGAACAGACTGGATTTTGTTTTCAGGTTGGACTTACTGAAGGAGATTTTGGAGAACTGGCTCATTTCCACTTGACTTGGAGGGGATGGAATAATCATTAAAGGACTGTGGACTTAAGAACTTTACTGGTGAATTTTTTCCACATGGGAGGATTCTTCAAATTCTATTTCCTGTAACGGACTGTAATTTTTGTTGTTATAATCATTGTATGCTGTGTGTCAACAACTTACTTAAATACTGGCTGTCAGAGTCTTTTGAAATTTGGCAGTACCATTTAGGTGGTTATCATGAAATGATAATGGAGGGAATGAGAAAGTGTATCAGGCATGAGGAGGTAGGAAAAGAGTTAAGTTTTGGGTTGTGCAAGAACAGCTCAGCTAGCATGACTTTGACCAGATAAGAACTTGCAGTAAACAATGAGGTGCTGGAGGCAAGGGTTAAGGAGGTGAAAAACATCCATTACATAATGCCAGTTAACAATGTGAAAAGCATCTATTATGTAATGCCAATTAACAAGGTTAAGAGCATCCATTGTATAAAGCCCGATGGCTTAATCTTTACTGTTGATACTCGCTGATTGTAATGGTCACCCAATCAATATAGATGTTGCCTTATTTGGATGCTGCTCCCTGTAAGTGACTATATAATTCCTTAAAAATCTGCTGTTTGCAAGAAAACCGAGAACTCACGTCTCTGTGCACATGGGTGATTGTTTTCTCTCCCTCCAGGGCCCAGCGTAAAGATGAAGGAGATAAAGCCATACTGTGTCTCTGAGCGTTTGCTTCGACTGATACGGGGATAGGGGAATGGGACGACAGGGGACAGGAGACAGGAGATATGAGGAGATAAGTTTGACTGGGTAGCAAGATTAAATCATATGGAATAAAGAACAGTCAGCCATTTGCTCAAAGGTAAGAGACAGAGTGTGGTGGTGCAGGGTTGCTTTTTGGACTAGAGGCCTGTGACTAGCAGTGTGCCACAAGGATCGGTGCTGGGTCCACTGCTTTTTGTCATTTATATAAATGATTTGGATGTGAATACAGAAGGTATAGTTAGTACATTTGTAGGTGACACCAAAATTAGTGGTGTAGTGGTCAGCAAAGGTTACCTCAGATTATAATGGGATCTTGATCAGATGGGCAAATGGGCTGAGGAGTGGCAGATGGGGTTTAATTTAGATAAATGTGAGGTGATTTTGGCATTTTGGCAAGGCAAATCAAGGCAGGACTTAAACATTTAATGGTAAAGTTCTGGGGAGTGTTACTGAACAGAGATCTTGGGGTGCAGGTTCTTAGTTCCTTGAAAGTGCAGTTGCAGATAGACAGGGTAGTCAAGAACGTGTTTGGTACATTTACCTTTATTGGTCAGTGCATTAGATATAGGAATTGGGAGTCATGTGCAGCTCATGTACAGAAGTTGATTAGGTCACTTTTGGAATACTGCATGCAGTTCTGGTTTCCTTGCTATAGAAAAGATATTATGAAACTTGAAAGAGTTCAGAAAACATTTGCAAGGATGTTGCCAGAGTTGGATGGTTTGAGCTATCAGGAAAAGCTGAATAGGCTGGGACTAATTTCCCTTGAGCATCAGAGGCTGAGAGGTGATCTTATAGACCCTATAAGGGCATGGATAGGGTGAATAGCAAAGGATGTTTCTTCAGGGTGTGGGAGTCCAAAACGAGAGGACATAGGTTTATGGTGAGAGGGGAAAGATTTAAAAAGGACCTAAGGGGCAACGTTTTCATGCAAAGGATGATGCGTGTATGGAAGCAACTACCAGAAAAGGTGGTGGAGACTGGTATAATTACATTTAAAAGACACCTGGATGAATAGTATGGTTTGAAAGGAATATGGGCCAAATGCTAGCCAATGGGACTTGATTAATTTAAAATATCTAGTCGGCATGGACAAGTTGGACTGAAGGTCTGTTCCTGTGCTGCACATCTCTATGACTCTTAAACTCCGGATTATAGTTCTTCAATTTTGCTGATCAGGCCTTAAAATCCCTCTCGATAGTTGCTCCATTGTGGACTGGCTGAACAACTGTTCAGGTTCTGCTTGATCACCTTCTTATCCCAGGTTCACAGTCCCCTGGAGTCTAAAGCTGCTTTCAAGTGCTCACTCACAAGCTCTTCAACAGCAATTGAGCCAGTCATCTCTAAGTTTTCCCCTAAGCCCCATACATGTTCCTTATGTTAAGCAAATACTGTTTGTGAGATTTTCACCTCCACTCTCTCAACTGCACTTAAGTTTTAATGCTTGCAGGCTTATTTTTAGTCTCTCACAGTTTCCCTGCAATATACTTCCATAAATATTCTCGTTTCTTCACTCCAGGACAGTTTCTGATTTCTGACATTAATTCTTAGTTGCCTACTTATTTCTCGAACCTCTTCCTTAGATTGTTCTAACAGCATGAAGCCATCCAACTGTTCTTGATTCCTCACTGAGTCCTTAAACACAGAATCTATGTACTTCAGCTGCCTTTCCAGCAGTGCAGATAATTGCAGCACTAATGGAATGGAAATTAATTAATGGAAACTAGTTAAAATGGAATATACATCTCTGTCCTTCCCTTACGGTTTGTCTTATTTGAACTCCTGTTCAACGACCACAAAACTGTCCTGAATGACCTATTTAAAAGTAGGCATTACACATTGCCCCATTTCTGGACAGTATTAAATGTTCTATATGCTACATTTCACAAAGAATCGCGTGCTTGTTTAGCACAAAACAAGTGGATATCATTGGAGAATTTACCACAGAATGCTAACACACTGAATTTAGAACTGCTTTAGAATTCCTCCTAGTGCCACCAGTCCTCCACAACCTCATCCCAATAACAATTCTTGATTTCTAAGTGAGATAATGACTGCCAGAGGAAGTGGTAGATGCAGTTACAAAAGTTACAACATTTAAGAGACTCTTGAATGGGTACATGAGTAAAGAAAGGTTTCAAAAGAGATGTGCAGGCAAACAGGACTAAATTAGTTTGGGAAACATGGTCCAAATGATCTGGTTCCATGCTGTATGTTTCTATAACATTTAAAAACTTAAGAATGCAGATGCTTGAAATGAAAACTGAAAGTGAAGAGTGATATCTGACTCAAAATGTTTACTATTTCTCCAGCCACAGATCTGCAATGCTCCAATGAATCACAGCACAAATTGAAGGAACAACATCTCATCTTCAGATTAGGCATCTTACAACCTGCTGGACTTTATATTGAGTTCAACACCTGTAAATTGTATACTTACTCCCATTCCTTCCCTTTCTTTCAGCTTTACTTTTATACTCCCTATCACCATGTCTTTTCTCCCTCCCCTACACCCTCATCCAGCCCCACCCCATCCTACCACATGAGGCTATCTGTTCTTTCCAGTCTGGCAGTTAGACACACCATTGTCCTGCCACTCTCACATTCCAATTACTTAATCTGAACTGTCAACATCTTTTCTCCCCCAGCTCTCCACTCTCCCCACAATCTGCAACTGCTACCCCCTCCACACTTCTCGTCAGCTCTGATGAAGTTGGAATATTGCATGCAATTCTGGTCTCCTTCCTATCGAAAAGATGTTATGAAACTTGAAAGGGTTCAGAAAGGATCTACAAGGATGTTGCCAGGGTTAGAGGATTTGAGCTATAGGGAGAGGTTGAATAGGCTAGGGCTGTTTTCTCTGGAACGTCGGAGGCTGAGAGGTGACCTTATTGAGTGTTATAAACTCATGAAGGGCATGGATAGGATAAATGGACAAAGTCTTTTCCCTGGGGTCGGTGAGTCCAGAACTAGAAGGCATAGGTTTAGTGTGAGGGGAAAGATATAAAAGAGACCTAAGGGTAATTCTTTCATGCAGAGGGTGGTACATGTATGGAATGAGCTGCCAGAGGAATTGGTGGAAGCTAGTACAATTGCAACATTTAAAAGGCATATGGATGGGAATATGAATAGGAAGGGTTTGGAGGGATATGGGCTGGGTGCTGTCAGGGAGGGACTAGATTGGTTTGGACAGGCTAGGCGTGGGATATAGGTGAATTAATGTTATTTCTGCAAATTATAAGTTCTGATACAGAGTAAATGAATTCACATTAGTCTGTGATTGTTTTCTCAGCTAGGAGCTGAGTTAGCAAAAATGGGAACTACATAGAGGAAGGACTTAGTATGAGACGTGATTACAGAACAATGGTAGAAATACAGGCACTAGATAAAATGATGTGAAAAGAGGCCTTTATAAACATCTGTTTCCCACTTGTACAGAGACACAGGAACAAACCCCAATTAAAAGGGCTTAGTGATAAGATGCTGTGAGGGGCAGCCAGATGGAGGGAGTAGATAATGGTAAGCAAAGGATGGGATGAGGTCAAACAACCTTATTTGGGAGGCAGAGATAGACATTTGTCACGGACAAGGCCGGATAAACAGAAGTTGTGGGATCAGTCTTAAGGAAATGAATGCGGAGGATGGGGACAAACAATGGAATAAGGAAAAAATATGGGGATTCAAACTGTATAAATTTCGAGAGTTTGTTGGATTTGATGTGCATTTGTCATTGCCTTACCTGGCATTAGACATGGCACCCACTTGCAAGTGTACAAATAAACGACACTGTTTCAGATTTTTGGTCTCGGACTGAAATTATTGAAGTGAGTGAGCTTTTGTTTCTCACACTAGGGCTGTTTTCCCTGGAGCTTCGGAGGCTGAGGGGCTGACCTTATGGAGGTTTACAAAATTATGATTGGCATGGAGAGGGTAAATAGGAAAAGTATTTTCTCTGGAGTCGGGGAGTCCAGAACTAAAGGGCATAGGTTTAGGGTGAGAGGGGAAAGATATAAAAGAGACCAAAGGGACAACTTTTTCACACAGAGGGTGTTATGTGTATGGAATGAGCTGCCAGAGGATGTGGTGGAGGCAGGTACAGTTGCAACATTTAAGAGGCATTTGGATAGGTATATGAATAGGAAGGGTTTGGAGGAATATGGGCCGGGTGCTGGCAGGTGGGACTAGATTGGTTTGGAGTATCTGGTCGGCATGGATGGGTTGGACCGAAAGTACATCTGTATGACTCTATGATACCTGGTTGGCATGGACAAGTTGGACCAAAGGGTCTGTTTCCGTGCTGTACACCTCTATGACGCTGAGTCATCTGCACTCAAATAATGAGCTTACTCTCTCTCCATAGATGCTGCCTGACTCGTTGACATTTCCAGCATTTTTATTTTCAATACAGATTCCAATATCTGCTGTAATGTGCTCCTTCATAGAATTCCTATTGTGTGAAAGCAGACCATTGAGTCTATACTGTCCCTCCGAAGACCTTTCTACCCAGACTCCCCCATCCAATCCCTGTAACTGTGCGTTTCCCAAGGCTAATCCATCCAGCCTGCACAACCCCGGACAATTTAGCACAGCTAATCTGCCTAACCTACAAATCTATGGCCTGTGGAAGGATATCAGAGCTTACA
The DNA here is from genome assembly GCF_037043375.1 of Chiloscyllium plagiosum. NCBI lineage: Eukaryota > Metazoa > Chordata > Chondrichthyes > Orectolobiformes > Hemiscylliidae > Chiloscyllium > Chiloscyllium plagiosum. The sequence continues at coordinate 24,592,698 of NW_028270156.1, forward strand.
GAGGAAACCCGCACAGATGTGGGGCAAATGTGGAGTCACTTGAGGGTGGAATTGTACCTGGTTCCCTGGCACTGTGAGACAGCAGTGCGAACCACTGAGCCACCATGCCGCCCTTTCAAATGCTACCAGAAGCAAAAACACAAAGTGCTGAAAAAGCCGAGCAGGTTTGGCAGCACCTGTGAACAGAAATCTAACTCAGTTCTGAGCTAAGGTCACTCGACATGAAAAGTTCCAGATACCCACTATCCTCTGGCACGTGGGGAAGAGAGACAATTGCCTCAAATCCTCTCGAAATTTTCTCTTCCTTATCTGACTAACATATGATCGGGAGGCAGTTTCTGGACAAGTTAACATTTGATCATTGTAATTCAAATATGAACAATTTAATTATATGCGAATGCAATTTCTAACACTTCCTTTACCCTATCGCTTAAAAATGATTAGTTGTGAAGAAGTTGAGGGTAGGAGTGTGGATGACAATGGCCGAAAGAAATGAACAGGCCGAGCGGAGAATGCGCATGCGCCTTCATGCTAAACGGCTGCTTCCGTTGGGCTTTCGCCTGCCGGCGCCGCCATCTTGTGAAGCGCTGAGGCGGCGCAGGAGGAGGAGGTGGGGTGGGTTAGGAACATTATTGAGTGTAAAGTGGGATTTTTAGTTTGTCAGGGGCAGCTCTGCACGCACTTGAACGACACTTACCCACAATAATTAATTTGTGTGGTGGTTTTTAAATCAATATTTTTATTTAAAAAAATCATACAATGTCCGGCGAAGGAAATGCGGAGCAGGTAGGCCGGATTCAGTTGAAGTTGTCGCGGGGGGTGGTGGAAACTGAAGCATCCCGTTGTAATAGCAGTCACTTTAGACGTTGGCTGTATTTTAACTTTCAAAAAAGTGTTTATTTCTGGATAACACTAACCCCTCCCCACTCCAAGCCTGGGTTGTGGTTCATGTCTCGTGTTGCTGAGGGAGGTTAAGATGGCGGATCGGGCCCGGTTTTAAGCTATTTTATTTTCAAAACGGGAATGTAAACTGCACAACTTGTCAACCTTCACAACCCTTTAACACCTAGTCTCCCCCGGTTATGATAAGTTCTAGCAATTAATATTTAACTCGTGTTTTAAGAGTTCTTTTTAAACCATATCGCCAAAAACATACTGCAGAATTAACCCTTTTTGGAGCCGGACGTGAAACGTATTTCGCTTCCTCTTGCTATAAAAAAATTCTTTTGGAGCGTCTTGTTTCTTTCCCATTATATTCGTAACTTTCCTTTCATTCAGGATGTCTCAGTTTGGCACCCGTTTGGTTAACTTTTTTTTTCTATTTGAAATTCAACCTTTCTCGTCTTCTGAGCCGTGTGTTTATTCAACACGTGGAGCTATTCAAGAGGTTGAGCTGAAATCACCTGACAAGTTTCTCTTGCCATCCCAGATACTCTTTGTAAATTCATGTTTTAAATTTCCATTTTTTAGTGAAATTGACAAATTGCATTAAGGAAGCACAGTTCCTAGTCTGTTTCTTGTGATTTTAGTTGGAACCATTTAATCCAGCATATTTCAGTGTAAATGTGGTCATAGTGCGTTTATATATAAACAGTCTGTTGGTGTGTCTTAACCTGAGTTATTTCTATTGATAATGTCAGTGGAAGGTTGCAAATTGCGATCTGCAATAATACTGGTTTGGCTAATCTCTAAATGTAGAGGTAGAAGTGAGTTGATGCTTTTTGGGAAAGCTAACACCACAAGGAAGCACACAAGACAGGAGCAGAAGTAGTTTATTGATCCCCTTGAGCTTGCTTTGTATGACCAGTCATAGAGATCAACAGAACAGCCCATAGCTTTAAGCCCATCACATCTGTACCAACGATGGCTAATGATACAACACAGTACTCTGATGAAGAGTCATCTAGACTCAACATTATCTCTCTCCAAGGATGCTGCCTGACCTGCTGTGATCTCCAGCATTTATTGTTTTCAGCATTCTGTTCTCATTTACTCTCCATTTAAGTACTAAGTGAAATGATACTTGAAAGGGTAAAGAAATGAAATATTGGAATATCCGTAGGACCACAGATAAGGTTGTCAAGGAGGCACATGGGGTGCTTGCCTTTATAAGCTACGCATAGAACATAAACTAGGAGATTATGCTACTACTGTTGGATGAAGTTCTGGACTGCACTGTTGGAAAGATGTTCTTGTGCTGGACAGGGTACAGAGGAGATTAACTAGGTTTTGCCTGGATTGCAGAATTTTGGAGAGATCTAAGTAAAGCATGTCAAATTGGGGCATTTAAACAGTGACTGGGAAATCCCTCCTCCATATGGCCTGAGCTATCCAAATTAGTGTATTGATATGAATTAATAGGTAGATTTATAGAGCAATCAAGGGGAAATTCTTCTTTGGAATCTGGCATTGACTACCTGAAAGGGTAGTAGGAGAAGAAATTCTCAACATTTAAAAAGTTATTGAATGCAAACTATTGGCTGTAAGCTCGAAAGTAGGATTGGCTGGGTGGCTGCTTGTTGGCCATTGTTATGTTAAATATCTCCATTATTTTTCTCAGCAATTTTCCTATTTCATGAGATCACCACAATGCTGGTTGAATATCTTGGTATCAACCTTCATTTTGGATTTGGCAGCTGGATGTCCTTCTGTTTTTATCCACCATTTATGAAGACCAAGAAACTCTTGTTTTCACTGCCTGCTATATGTATTTTGGAAGGACTTGCAAGCTGGCAGTTAAACTGTTTGGCCACGTTACTAATCCATTTTCCATAGCCAGCAAGTCCTAGAGTGTACTTAGAGTCATAGAGATGTACAGCACAGAAACAGACCCTTCGGTCCAACTTGTCTATACCGACCAGATATCCCAACCCAATCTAGTCCCACCTGCCAGCACCTAGCCCATATCCCTCCAAACCCTTCCTATTCATATACTCATCCAGATGCCTTTTAAATGTTGCAATTGTACTAGCCTCCACCACTTCCTCTGGCAGCTCATTCCATACACGTACCACCCTCTACGTGTATAAGGTCAGCCCGCAGCTTCCGACGCTCCTAGCCTATTCAACCTCTCCCTATAGCTCAAGTCCTCCAACCCTGGCAACATCCTTGTAAATCTTTTCTGAACCCTTTCAAGTTTCACAACATCTTACCGATAGGAAGGAGACCAGAATTGCACGCAGTATTCCAACAGTGGCCGAACCAATGTCCTGTACAGCCGCAACATGACCTTCCAACTCCTGTGCTCTGACCAATAAAGGAACGCACATCAACGCTTTCTTCACTATCCTATCTACCTGCAACTCCACTTTTCTCTAGCTCAAAGGCAAGGAAGCTACCTCCGTGCCACAAGACCACCTTCTGAATAGCCACCTTCCACGTCGACTTCTGATTCTGACGTTGGGTTCAGTCCCCTATGTCCTGAATTAAAATTGCAGTAGTTTGATTAGATTTCTATTTATATGGAAATTATCCCAAGTGCAACAAAACATGAAGTGAAGCAAGGCTACAGAGAGATTATTAGGAAGGATGACTCTTGATCTGCAACCTTCTTCCTGACCTCTCTGGCCTATCACCCTCACCTCCTTCCACCTATCGTATTCCCAACGCCCCTCCCCCAAATCCCCCCCCCCCCAACCTTTTATCTCAGCCCGCTTGGCACACCAGCCTCATTCCTGAAGAAGGGCTTACGCCCGAAATGTCGATTCTCCTGCTCCTCAGATGCTGCCTGGCCTGCTGCGCTTTTCCAGCACCACACCTTTCAACTCAGGATGACTGAAAACTTTGGTCTGATGAGTTAAGGGGTCTTGAAGGAGTGGAAGAATGACTATTCCACTGGGACGGTCCTAAGATAAGATTGCCTTCAGAATGAAGAGGTTCGTGGGTGTATGACTGCTTCAGTCAAAGTGCAGCACTGGAAATGCACAGCACGTCGGGCAGCATCCGACGAGCAAGAGAATCTATGTTTTGGGCATAAAGCCTTCATCAGGAATTAGGTGTGTGTGCGCGATAAGTAGGACGGTGGGGGTTGGGCTACACGAAGGTAGGTTGGAAGATGATAAGTAGATGGAGATTGGTGGGGTGATGGTGATGGGGAGGGTGGAGTGGATAGATGAGAATGAAGGTGGACCGGTAGGGCAGTCAAGGGGGCGGTTCAGAGTTGGAGGGTTGGATCTGGAATGATGTCTGTGGAGGGCTGGTGAGGAAACTGGTGGAATCGATGTTGATGCCATGTGGTTGGAGGGTTCCAAGGCGGATGAGGAGGCATTCTTCCTCTAGGCAGCAGGTGGCTTGGATTTGCATGTCCTTGGCAGAGTGGGAGGGTGTTGAAGTGGTCAGCCACAGGCTGGTGGGGTGGTTTGGTGCATGTGTATGAATGCTTGAGGAGGTTGGAAAGACCATGAAGGAATTTAAACGCAATGTTTTACTTGATAGTTTGGGACCTGAAAGTGGATGTACAACAGTGGAGTTGAAGACAATGTAAAGAATTGCTAGGATAATGGCGACTAGAGTTTTGCTTGAGCTGATGGTGGTTAGATTTAGGTGCTAGGTAAACATTGAGTACATAGTTGCATTTCAAGATGTTAATAGAGATAACAATACCTGGTCCATATTGTGAGGATATGGAGTTGGCTAATCAGTTTGCTCTCAGGAAATATGGTTTTGAGTTCTGATTGACAGCTAATATTTCCATTCAGTTTTGTCATTACAACTTATGAAATTGTAACTGGTCCAAACCTGCTACAGGATCATGTTAATCTTGCATTAGTGATGGGATATTGAAGTAACTATTCAGTTTTGAACGTGTAGATAATTTTTGAGGGCATGGAAAGCTGGTGTAGTGGTGATGTAACTGGAGTAGTAATTCAGAGGTTCCAGACTGATGTTTTCAGGACATTGGTTCTAATCCCAACCTACTACCTGGTGGAATTTAAATTCAATAGACCTGTTTGGAATTAAGCCGCTCTGAGGTTACCGTGAGACCGCAGTTCAACCTTGAAAAAACATACCTGGTTTACTAGTGCTTCTAGAAGAAATTTGCCACCTTTACCTGATCTGGCCCACATGACTCCAGACCTACAGCAATGTAATTAGCACTACACTACTCTGAAATGGCCTAGCAAGTCTTTTACAGAGGAACCTTGATTATCTGAACGACACTGGCTAGGTGTATGTTTTTGGTACTCGAATGCCAGATAACACAGTTTAGCCAACCTTGTAGTCTTGCCGGATAATCAAGGTTCCTCTGTATTCCAAGAGTCATCAGATGCTAGCTTTGTCAGTGATCATCTCATCTTATGAAAGAGAATTCTTAAAGGGATTTTGTTTTCTAAGTCAGTTACTTTTCTTTACTGTCTTTTTAAAAAGAACGTGGAAATATTTCATACCTGGTGGTGTAAAGGGTTTACACAACTGCTAATCTTTTGGGCGAAAAGTAGCAAATTGGTTCTTTAAATGCTGTCAGTTTGTGCCGTCTCATGGCATACTGGATACAGATTGCTCCATTTTAGGAGATTTGCCTTGACTGTAACATGATATAATCCTAACTCTTAATACTGAAGAGTGACATGGGAATCTGCTTAAAATAATTGTAAAATTTCTTACAAAGACAATAGCTACAGATACCATTGGCTTGCTTTCTAATGAAAGACAGTGCCCTTCCTCCATGTTTTTGAGTTTAAAGTAACAGTAAGTATAAGCTAATATTTCATGTACAAAATCAGAAAGCATAAGACTTGCTCCTTTTCCACTCACTAAAGTTTATAAATTACAAATTTAAAGCACATGGCCGGAATGTATTAAGCTTGTTGCAGTTATCACTTGGTGTTCCTGTCAGGTTTTAACATGTTTGATATTTTTAGGATAAATGAATTGGTATAACTTTGAAAGACACGATTAGCTTGAAATATCACCATTTTGAGGCACATGTTGAATTATAGTTTTGGGCCCTCATCTCCCGGTCATATTATAGTGAATAAAATGAGAGTAGGACCAGAAAAGCACCTTTTATAGCAGTGATTGAAAATTATTTAAGATCTCACTGATAAATCTGGTGAAAAACTGTGGGAATGTGCTGATGGAATTCTTAGAACAATAAACAATAGTAAGTAGAAACATTCAGTTTTAAGAGATTGCATTCTAAAGGTGATTAAATACACTAAATTGACATCTCATCTGAAAAAGTGAGAATTACCAGCTGGTGTTGTGCCAGCTGATTTTGTGGACTTTTTTTATTCTTTTCACTTAACTGTGAGAAATCTTTTTACTCAGTTTATTGATATCAAATGATATTGCTAGAAATGCTTTGACAAGTTGCCCAGAATAGCAAAATTTTAAGCAAGTATGTTATCGCAATTTTCAATAAATTTAATCTGGAATTATTGTCTGCAGCAGTTGAAATTTCTCTTGCCAATAGACAGAAATTATTTGTATATGCAAAGGCACTTTTCAGGCTTGATATACCAGCAGGTGATAATAGGCCAGGAAGGGAGGAATATAATGATGGTTATTAACTTACAGGAGCCTCTACAGAAAAAATGCATCTTAAGAGATGGAGCAAATTCAACTCAATTGTAAGAGCAGAAAGCAGAAATCCAGGAACAATTGTCAGCACACACTGGTAGTTTACTTGCAATATACTGAAATAGAATTTGTGAGCAGTTGTAATTGAAAACTCTTAATCTTTTGGCTTTACAAATAAACTGACCAGTCTAGATGTTGCATTAGCACTATCTTTATAAAAACTTCCCAGTTTATGCATATTTAACAGTAGTCGTACCAGTTATGACAATACAGAATACCAGAAAATTCTACTGCCATCCTAACCAAACATATGATACAATTGCTACTAACCACTTATCATTGGCATGGATATTGACTTCAGAGGTGCTGCTTACTAGATATCTTAGGACATTTTAGTGTGCTTCAGTTCAGTTGTTTGCACTTTAAAATGTAATTCCCTTTGGGTATCAGTTGCAATTTGTAATTTCTCCAGTTTACTTCAGAGGTCCCCACTGCCTCTGGAACACACCAAGAAGTGTATACTTCTTGTGGACTCGTTACATATTGCAGGTGGCAGGAGTGCT